>NC_045481.1:50312090-50652090 GCF_009650955.1 Corvus moneduloides | reverse complement strand
GAAGAACCTTTAAGCATAATATTAGATGTAGGTGTTTTGCAAGCATGGTTCATTTATCTTGCTGCACTGTTTTTGTGGGGGACCGTTGTACTTGTCTGCTAAAACAAGTCAAGATATGATTGCAAAGGTGATCCAGCTGATTTTGGGTCTGGTTGTAGAGCAACTGCTGTTTAATCAGAGCCCAGGAGCCTTTATATATATACTACAGAAGTATGCATTCAGTGATATCAGTTGTCTTTATTCAAATTACTCTGGTGATGGTGCAGCTTTTGATATCAGGGATGTCTGTCATAACAATATTTTGAGAAAGTTTTAAAAGTTCCTAAAAATCTTGAGTAAGAAGATCTGTATGTTATCTTTATATAAGGAACAATTTTTTTAAAAAAATCAAGTTGTTTCCTCTTCAATTCAGAGCAAGAAAGCAACAAAAGATTTTTTCAGTGTTGAGAAGGGTTCTTTTTTTGGTAAAGAACTTTAAAATACTCTTTTGGTCTGTCTTTATTATGTATTGTTCCCTCACATATATATAAAAATATTTATACGTGAAACAGTAGACACACTGGTTGAATAAGAAAACTAGAAGTCAAACTTCCGAAATTCAAGCCCCAGACATGAAATCAACCTATTGTGCAATCTTACCTAAAAACTTTTTAACAATACATTTTTAGGAACTTTATTGGGCAACAATCTAGTAGCTGTGAACCTTCGCTGGCTCTAGGGTGAGCAGACAACTAAACAGGGATTTAGAAGAGTTTTGAAACGGAAACCGTAAATTAGATAGAATTTTTCCTGTGGATAAAGCATTAAATGTCTTTCAAGTCTGTTCCAAAGAACATTTAAATGCACCTGAAAAAAACTCTGCTATTTAGACAACTCCTAAAGGCTGGTAAGACAAAAGTCGAAGAACCAAATGCGTACAGAGGAAGATTATGATACTTATAACAATATAACAGATTGATAAATTTGAACTGCAAAAGTTAGAGATTGCAGCAGACCAAGGCTCTTGTTCAGCCCCCCTTATCTCTTTGCTGAAGCACTGGATAATTAAAATTTTAAAATACATTATTTAGATCAAATCACTAGATTAAATAATCCTGGATGAATCCTGGATTATAGCCACACTGATTTAAAAACAATTTACACGTCTCTGTATAGATAAAGAACATCAATTTTTTTATTACTTTAAATTTTCATTATTTCCACTAGAAAATAATCACAAAAGTAAAAGCACAAAACAAATTTCTTTTCTTCTAGCATGTGCAAGTGTGAAGGCCTGTGTGTAATTTAACAGTGATTTTAAGTGTCTCTTTCTGTACTAAAACCGTGGTGCAAGGATCATTGAACCCTACGCAGATACAGGCCTCATAATTTTAAATAAAGTCAGTCGGAAATGAGTTCCCATTCCTGTAAGAATCTAAACGTTCTCCAGGATAAAAATATAAATAAATCCACAAGGATTGCATCTCACATTGTGAGAAACATTTGTCATAAAACTCATCTGGTTTCAAGCCCTTTTCTGCAAAACACAGGACTTCAAACTTAGACAAGATTCAAGTGAGCTGGTGTTGATGGATGGCTTTGATATATTACGTGTAAAGCACATGGTTATGTTTCATCCCTCTCATAGCCAAGTACAGTTTTAATAGCAAGGGACAATCTGGAGTGGCTTTGTCTCTTTTAAAAATTTATAAAGCAAATAGCGCAATGTAACCTCAGTGCCCACTGGGACTCTACAAAGCTGTCATTCTACCAGTGTATAAAAATATAGAATCATGCTAGGAAACTTCTTTTAAGTATTGAGTTTATTCATACCTGAAGAACTCAACACAAATCAATGGATGGGGATAAACAGAAGAAAAATACTAATATAGACCAAAATTCCATGTTATATTTGATTTAACAGAGATTGGCTGTTCAGGGGAGTTGTGCAAAGTTGAAGATGACTTATAGCACCCTGGATGGGTACTCTACATCAATTCTTTGTGGAAGTCCTTGGGTTTTAGTCGTTATTTTTAAAATGACCAAAATAGCAAGATAACTCATACTTTTAAAATGCTATTGTAAATATTAAATACATGCAGGACTTGCCCCCTATCCTGATTCCTTGAAGGCCTCATTCACTACACCTGAAAGTCACTTTAGCTGCCTCTGTGACACGAATGATCCCACTGACTGACTAGGCAACCTTTGATTACTCTCCATTTGCAGCTTCCTGAACCAGTAGGTAGCTCTAAAAAGTGCCCCCCAAAAAGAAGTTGAGGTTTCATCCTGACAACATGCAGCACTATTTTTTCCTGTTAGTTTTTATACATTTAAGTCATTAGGGAACTCTGAATGTATCAATTTGTTGCCTCCATAGCATGAGGTAGCTGCTAAATTTATTTGGTTTATACTTGGTGATTAAGGGAGACCGATTCTCTCTTCCTGCCCTTTGAGGGAGCTTATGGTGTTATAGGGGGCATGTCAGCAATAATTAAGAAATATCCTGGTACAAATCCCAAAAGATACATATTTTTATAAGTAATTCCCCATGGAAAAACTTTAAAAATGATGCACTTGTTCTGAAAATGCTTCAGGCCTTCTCTAAATAGATTATATTGCTGGTTTTTTTAAGAGTGCGTGACTTGAGGTGCACATTTTGCTTGCAACTCAAAATCATAGCACAGTTATGTGAGGGAAAACACAGGAATAATCTGCAGTGAACTTCAATGCCTCACAAAAGATTTATCATTCAGACAATAACCCAGCTTCTCATTTTATTCAATTGTAATGCAGTAAGCATGATGGTTTCTTATAAGGGTCACAACCAAAAAAATAGTTTATTGGCTTCACACACTACTTTTTTTTACAATTTTCTTATGTAGACTTTCCTCTCATTTGGACTCCATGGACTGAATTTCTTTTTCTCTTTAGATGTTAGACTTTTAGTGTGGTACATATTTCAAAATGGTTCTATACTGCACAATGCCTTATGCCTTATGGTGGGTGTGTTTTGCACTCCAATTTTCCCAGCAACTTCATGTGGAATAATTGCATCACTTAGCAGGATATCAACCACAGATGCAGTTCTTATAACAATAACCTGTGTGTCAGCTGATTTAAAGATGCTTCAGCTTCTCAGTTGTAATAAGTTTTGCCTACTTTAATAGAACTGAACATCAGCTATTAAAAAATCGGTCCAAATCTAAACAAAATAACCTGTTCCATCTCCTACTTAGAGGCCAGTGAAAGGAAAAGAAAGGGAAGGAAAATAGAGCACATATAAACTGAGGTGAAAACAGAAGAGAAGAAAAATGAGAAGAGGCTAAAGGCTAGAAGAGAACACTTTGAATAAAGACAGTAATTCAGTAAACCTGTAAGCACGAATTGACACTGTTTTTGCATGCCAGTCTGGGGTACTGCAGTGAAAACAACCCCAGTGCATATATGGAATTTCTTTGGCTACAAACTTGTTTAAAACCCTCAAGGCTTTAGACACCCAGCTCAGAAACTTGGACCCCAAGAAGTATCGCTGTTATCCATCCCAGTAGTTGTGACCTACTTTCTTTAAGGTCCACTGCCTCGTTGAACTAATGCTACACGTTCCCAAAAGTAAGGTCCAACATGGAAAAGCTCACAGTACTGGCACTATGGCACAGTAAACAATGTGCCTCTGTAGATTTTGGGGTGGAAGTTTTTCAGTCAGGGCTACTTCAAATAGAGGCAACATGCTGTGTGCATTCCCAAGCAGTTTGGGAGCATCAGCTTAACTCATACCACCATTTTATCAGGTGAAGTCTTAACTGTTAAGTGGTTCATCCTAATATTACACTTAAAATCTATGGCAAACTTGGAATTGGATTCCAATTTTTTTAAATCTGAAGATATTATTCATCAGATCATATTTCTTACCCTGAAGGGCTATAGTTTAATTCATGTACTTCTAATCATGTGTTAAAGATGTATCTTCTCCCTGCACATCACAGCAAGTGCAATAAAACAATACATGCTAGTTATTTAAACAGATGTTTATGGAACTTGTATATCAAAATAGGAAGGCAAGGGTTGAAAGAAATAGATTCAAGAACAAAACTCCTCGTCCTTCAGGCAATGAAGGTCAGGGCACATAATGGAGTAGTCACACTGACCCTCCCAAGGGAGCTGCATTTGACACACCACATTTTGGTGCTATTTTCTGGTCCGTCGTGGAGTTGTACAAAGCACTGAGCACAGTTAAGAGGCTGCCTTTTGCCTAGATTTCAAGAGGGATATAAAAGATGTAATCACAAAGATGATTATATTTTACATGTGGTGTCCTTCTGATTATTATTGATCTATCCATAAACAGCAAGAGCTCAAACAGCTGAGCAAGCCTGGATCCAAGACCCTTTGCCCCATCACCCTTTCAAAGGTAATTACATTTAAAAATAATCTTCTGCCCTCATGAGATACTCTGGGCTACAGGAAGATAGCTAAATGTGAAATCAGGAACAGGGATCTATGAAATCTGCCACAGGGAAGTGACTGACTGTAAAATATTAGAGATCAGCACATACCAGTAGAATCATACAGATGTACCAACCAGTGGGTAGTAGTCCAATCCTCTTCTGTTTCTTCCATGTGGATAAAGCAAGAAAGATCAGGCATAAGAGAAATTGCCTGTTAGAAAGCAGCTGATACTTATTTGGAGACATGGACTACTATAGGAGGAAAGTCCTTATAAGTTCAGAAGAGAATATTCCCCTGCCAAAGTCACAGCAGTAGTGTAGAGCCTTGTTGATTCAAAACCATCCCTGAGTGCTACATCCTTTCCTCTATCAACATCTGTGTCATTCACACAGCTATTGACTGCTTTGATCCATCTTCTCTCTGATCACAAGTGTTTTCTTAAATATCCAGGAGAGGGTGAATTACACCAAGCAGCACACTGATGTCCAGGCGGAGGAGATCATACCTCAGATTTCCAGTGTCTTGTATATACATGCCCTGCCTGCCTCACAGGGGTTTTTATCCGTATTCAGGGCCTTCCTTTAATACAAACAAGTATCTCTGCAGTTGTGTACCAGAATCTGTACCTGCTTTTCTCTCATCTCCACCTGCTTGCACAGGTACAGATACTCTTGTTCTGCAAATCCCTTAAGAAAGTCAAAGCAAAGCAGCTTTAGCACTCTTCATAAGAGCAGGGATTCAAGAATTTGGCTCAAGTTTTCTCTCTCTTTGATCTTCCCACAATCTTCCATTCTCACTTCCATGCGCTATTGCAGTTATGATTCAGTAAAACTCAAATTAAGCTGCTGCTGTAGAAAGCTGGGCTGGAATGTTACCATGTGCTTAAAGCTGACTGATGAGCATCTAACTGAACAGTCAAGGATTACAATTCTTTTTTTAAAACACCAAAAGTATCCTACCTTTACATTAAATAAAATGCTGTCATGTTAAATCAGAGATAAAGAAAAAAAAAAAAAGCTCATTTTTAAATTTAAAAAGCAACATTAAGATTCAAAAAAATATTTTCATAATAACAGAACTCTGCTCTAAACCTTGACCTGGAGTCTTAGATCTTATTTTTTAATTTTCTGAAGTCTGGGTTGTTTTTTTTCAGTTCACGAAGAAACTGAGACATGAAAATGGGATATTTTTTTAGCCAGTAACTCATACATTTAGATTTCTGGGTTTAGGTTTTGGAAAAAATGCACCTAGTTGTTTTCTTATTACAATACTGCTGGTTTTGTTCACCGGTCCATGTTTTTCTTGGAATGTGGTAATGTGGAATGTTTTAAATTAGGGGTTTTACTTTTTACTATCCAATGTCTACTAAATAAGTCCATCATCTAATTCTAAAATTGTGAAGCAGCAAACACACACTTGTAGCCAGCAATACATATATTTTTACTCCAGAGAAATGCTCTTCTGTTCTAAATTTACTGCAGAAAGTTTCAGAGACAAAAGAAGGGCTCCTTGCCAAACCTAGCTTTGCTTCTTTATAATAATCCTTTAGGTCTCTTCAAATATCCTAACTAAATATTGTAAACTGCTGAGAAGTTTCCAGCAAAACTATAAGAGATAAATAACAGTTGCTAAGCTTCAGCTGACATAACATTTTGTACGTAGAATTGTTTCAAATGAAACTACAGAACGAATGAAGGCATTAGATTGGATGCAAATATTAATCAAAGTCATATTTTATACCCTAATTTTAATTATAATCAGTTTTTGAAACATGAGCCATACATTATATTAAAAATATACAGGATATGATCCCTGCTACTGCAACCCACTGCATATTTTTCCTCCCACCACAACAATCCCTATTGTCTGCTGAATACACATGCTGTTTGGAATGTGCACTGACGGGTGCATTAGCAGTGTTGAGAGACCCTCAGGAGGTTTGGATTTGGGGTTTGATTTAAATAAGAAATTTAAAGCTGGAATTAAAATCTGATACTTATTTGAAGCTCTAGAAGGCTGCCCAACAATTCCTTCTTTTAAAATCAGAACAATTGACCTTGTGATTGATGCACTGTGTTGGCTCTGGTACCCAGGTCTGACACACTTGTCATCTGTAGAGAGATTTCTAGTCCTAAAATTTGGGATAATAACTCAGTAATTATCCTACTTTGTGTTACTCTCTGCTTATGCTACTGTATCTGAGCAGGAACAGACTCTTACTATATGTACATGGTATAAAATTATGGTCTCTCACTCCCAGTTGAATTTCTAGGTACTTCTACAAATGTTATTAGCCATGCCTAATTTTTTTTTTTTCCAGAATGAAAAGAAACTTCCATCCATGCCCCACCAATCCAACAGTTTTGGAGTCCACAGCTTGATGCTATATTTCCAAAAAAGGAGAACAGGAATTCTAGAGTTTCAGTGTCTCCTTAGCAAGACATTTTGCCCAATGTAAGAAATTGATTCTGCCTCATACAGACTGACACAGCACAGTGAAACGCTTCCTAGATTGCCTTTCCAAACACCATGGCACTCCCTGCCTGAAAAAAAAACCACCAAACAATCCAGTACTTGGAATTCCAATGGACATCTCAGAACCACAAGCTACGATCGCTTTCAGTTTGATTTGAGCGCTCTTTGATTGTCTCTGATAGTGGTTTTGAAGTGGATTTACTAAGAACCAAATTGTGTCCTTTTAGAAACAGTTCACTTGGAGAACCCCACCCCAAGCTCAAGTGGTAGCTGTGAAGGTACAGGCATTTTCCTCAATATTTCATAAACCACGAGTCCAAGAGGACCCAAATTTAGTGAAGGAAAAGGAAATGATTCCCCATCAAGCCATTTAGAGAATTGAACTGAACTAGGTACTGTCCTGAAGACCACAGAGTTGCACATTTCAGACTGTGCTGAACAATTCAAGATGCCCCAGTCAATCTCATCCCTTCCACCACTGGTCCCATGCCAGATTTTCTAATAGTTTGCTTGAAAGGCTCCAATAATTTCTGTGTAGTGTGGGTGTTGAGCAGGTGCATGTGAAGAACAGGATGGTTCCCATTCAGGTGGCATGGAGTGATTACCTTAGGAATTGATGCCGATGTACTATGAGTGTCATAAGAAATACTGACGCTTTATGGGTAACATTTCTCATATTTTTTTATAAAGATCAACACTTGCACAGCTCACCTAACAGGACTGTGGACAAACCCCCTACCTCCCATCTAGAGGGACCTAGACCTCCCACATCCCAACCCCCTACATCCCAACACCATCAGTTATGGTGTTTTATAGCACAAGATAAGACAGGTGGGAAGTTCTGCCCTTTTAAAATCCCATGCAAAAAACTTAACAAGAGAAGTTGGCATGTAATAACTTCTCATTAGAAACTTTTTTTTCTCTAAGCACATTTGTGCCAAACCAATCACCTCTTCTCCCCTTTACCTACCTCCAGCAATATCATATTTGTAGATTTGAAAATATTTAGATTTAAGGGTTTTGGTTGGTTTTAACATACAATAAGACCAGTCAGGAATAACAGACGCTTGGTGGATTTTGACTTCTGTGGGGAACATCAGTCTGCTGGGTCTATTAATAGGACTAATGTTACCTGAAAGTGCTCTTGGACTGGATTTGTACTAGACAGACATACCTTTACTGCAAGGGTTGATATATGGAACTTGGAAAATCAAAAGAACAGGTTAAGATAGTACTACTGTTCTTACTCATGTTTATTCTTCAGTTTCTAGTCAGCTTGTATAACAAGGAACAGCTGCAGAACAGGCAGGATCTATAAATGAAAACAGAAACAACAAAATGTCACATTTTGATAGTATTAACTAGTATTTTCATGTGTGTTCACACTGGAGATTGTGCCAAACTATTCTGAATGTTCTATGAACATTCACACTTCCAAAAACTTTGACAAAAACTGGATTTCGGTTATGGTTCACACACGTACTCTTGCAGGAGGCAAGATTTTCATCACGTTCACCAGAATGCCACTAACTGAAGGAAATGCAATAAACTGAAATAAAAACTGAAAAGAAACAATTCAGGCTTTATTTGTAATAACATTGACAGTAGACAATGTTTTTCCTTCCACAAAATGAGTTATTCTTTTTGTTTAATAAATCTGTCCCCAGAAGGGCTCTGGAACAGATATTTGTGTTTAGTACTATGTGAAACTAACACATGCATGCAGACTCACAGCTCCCATTCATAGAATTTATTGTTACATCCAAAAAAAGTGTCTCTCACAAAGACACTTTATAGAGCAGGGATGCACGAGATTTCTTTTTTTTAGCAGAGCACATCTTTGTGCTCACTTCCATGGCAGCTCTAGAACAGTGTTGAATAGCATCCATATGGGTAACTGAGTCCTGAAATCAGTTCTTTGCCTTCAGAAGATTGCACAAAAGGTCTATTTCCTTCCTTGGAACCAGACGTTAAGATGAGAGTCTCTCTTAGTGCACACAGTTAAATGTGTTCCAGCTCTATACTGAGAGCCACACAAGTGGATTTCTGCTCCTTAGCTGCAAAGTACTGCTCAATAAAGGTTTCTGCTTCCAGACAAAGATTAGATTTCAATGCCAGTAAAGTTGAAAACTAATTTCTGTTAAGGTGAGTGACTTCATTCCATTTGAAGAGCAACTACATACATACAACAGAAGAATCTGCTACAATACTGTGGAGGAAGGAAAGTACGGTAAAGGTCTTTCCCTTGACAAATACACAGTCTCACCATCCCAAACTCGGGGGGGCTTGGTTTTCTCTGCCAGAGAGTAGCATGGTAGCTGAAAGGTGTTTTATCATCAACCTACTCAGGGTAGGTGGTGTTCCATATTTTGACATCCAAGTTTTGTTCTCCACAGAACAAGGTATCTTGCAACAGCTCAAAGAACACATGGTTTTTACTATGTACTATCCAACAAAAGAGCCAAAGAAAATATCAAACGGGGATTCTGCCCATTGATTTAGGGCATTTAATCCAGGCTCCTCTTCACCTTAATAAATAATTCTGCAAAATTGAGTAGGCAGGTTCCCTACACTGTTCCCTTATTGCCTTTCTGGGAAAATTCTATTCCAGTCAAAGCACCTAACTGTAGAGTTTGGAACGTCTGTTCGAGGGGCAGGACTAAAGTCATGATCCTTCCTTGTTATTTTACATTAACTGGTTTGGCAGTTTGGTCCACCGTTCTCTCCTTATCCCCACAAGTGAATGACCCTCTTTATGATTTTTTTTCTCTTTGGTACTTAACTCGGTCCTTGCATTGCACAGAGAATGTGGATTCTAAATGTGATCTGAATTCTCCAAGCTGGCAAAGTACCTGCAAGAATTGGGTTACCATACAATGAGAAGTTACAATCCTAAATTAACTTTGTGATTCTCTTTGTGATTTACCTTATTAAATGTAACTTGGTTTTAGGCTTGTCAATTACTATTTACAATTTCACGTGCTCCAAAGTAGAGCAAAGGTCCCCCAAATATTTTGTCTGTGGTTTTTTGTGCTAAACACTGCACAAACACACAAGGAAGCAGTTCTCACTTTAACAAACCATGCAGGCAAACAAGCAAAACCATGAAGTGAAGTTTGTACTGAATATTTCACTGTTAAAAGTCCCTGTACAAAACTCCCTATTTTTTTACCAGAGTGCTAAGACACTGTATCATCACAGCAATTTAAAAATTATTTCTTAGGTATGCATGCAGTTGATATTTCACTTTCTCCTTCCATTTCAGTGGCAACCATTCACACACATTATACATGTGTTTAATTTTTTATACTGTGATTTCAAGATGAGGCTGGAGCCCCAAGGTGTCTTCATTAAACAAGTGTATCATTTTAATACACACATACACACACACACAAAAAACCTTCCTTGGAACACTGCTGTCTCTGTGTGTGTTACTCCAGAATTGAAAAAAGGAGAAAGTGGGAGGAGAGAGGAAAGTTAGGTTTTACAGTAGTCTTATTTTTAAAATGTAAGTGAAGAAATCAAAGAGAGGTTGTGTCAAAATGTACTCACCAGTTCTATTGTGGTCTAAGGAAATTTCAGTTTTCAAAGGTCATCTTGAGCTGTGGTTTGGGTTAATTCCTGCAAGGACTGGGGTCCAGCTTTCAAAGTCTCATGGTTTTGCACTAGAGAGAGGCTCAGAGGGGAAGAAAAAGAAGGGACTGTTGTCAAAGAATAAACCTATATGTGGTAACTAATTCATCACTACACATTTTCCTTGCTGATATCCTTAGTGAAGAGTTTGGTTTCTTAATTTTCTCTAGCATAGTAGTATTTTTGCATGCTATGTCAGATTGTGTTCTGCTTCAGGTTCCCATGCTAGGCTTCTGTCAAGGTAGAGATCTCTGTAAAATTACTGGGTCAGAATATGAAGCTGCTGGTCAAATGGGAAGATATAAGCCTCTCTAACATCATTGGCTAAGTAGTCCTTGTGGAGGTCTTTAATGCTTGGAAAAGAAAATGCTCTTCAGTAGCTGCTGTTCACATCGAATGGTGGCTGTGTGTGATGTCAGCTCCTCGGTCCCTGGACTGATAAGAAAGAATAAGAACTTCTGCAGTCAATAGTATGAAGAACACTGCTTCAGTAAAGGCTGCATTAAACCTTTCTCAGCTCACAGCTGGCCTCCGTTCTTAGGGTTATTTCTACCTTTGAGCCATTGATAGGGCAATGTTCAATGCATGAACAATTCTAGCAGTAGGATTCAAAATCTGTCCTGTCTCGCTTGTTTGTTACATCTCTGGTACTCTGTAGCCCTTTGGGATTTGTTACAGGAAAAAAAGTGCAGAAAATCTCCAAACTACCTCACCAGTAACTTTGTGAAATGCTTGCCTCCTCTTCCACCCTCCTTCTCGCTTCAATGATAGATCCCACAAGAAACCATTGAGAATGAAAAAAGAAGAAAACAAAAAGCAGCAAGGTTAAGGCTCTCAAAGGATTTTCAAAGACAGCTTGCCATATGAAACTAAAAAGTGGCTCTGTATTACTTGAGTAGTTCACACAGATAACAAGAGGTTTATCATCACAATAAGGTTCAGAAGCATAACATCCACAGAGATGATTCACCACCTCGACCCTCACTCAGGCTGTTCCACTAGATAGAAAACAATGCAAAGTTAAGAAAGCATCAAAGTCTTAATCTTGTTCCAGACCCATTCATCAATAGTAGTATTACTATTAAAAAAAGGCATAGAAGAGCTGAGGTTGAAAAGCACCTCTGCAGACTCTTTAATCCAACCCCTCTGCTCAAAGCAGGGTCAGCTACAGCAGGTTGACCAGGGCCATACCCAGCTGGGCTTTAAATTTCTCCATGCATAGAGACTCCACAGCCTCCCTAGACAACCTGTGTCAGTGTCTGACCACCCTCAGAGTCAGAGCATTTTTCTTATATTTAATTAGAATTTTTTGTATTTTCAGTTTGTGCTCACTGCCTCTTATATTCTCACTGGATGCCACATTTCTTAGTGATGGTCCATAACTAAAAATTCTTCTCCCCAGCCCTGGCCAGTATTTTTTCTCTCTCAATTTAAATTCATCTCTGACCCCCACATCAGGAGCCATAAAGAAGAACTACAGTAAGAATTGCCTTATTCTAATACTGAACCAGATATTCATTAAAGTTATGAAGTAGCTTCTTCTTTGTCATGCTTCTCACTCCAACTTTCCCTGCTTATCTTCCAACAGCATTTTTTTGTGACAGGGAATAAACAACATAAAGCATAACATTCAGTGAGAAGGCCATGCTCTGATCACTAGCTCTCTCTGTGAAGAGTTATCCCAGGCTTCCATTCCCCCTGCTAACTATCAAGTAGCTGAACTATTTAAAAATTAAAATAATTTTTTTTTAAGTCTCTGCTAAGCTGAGATCTTTTCCTGGCAAGTTCACGGCTGGAATCAATTATTATAGCCACATTACCAAACAAACTAAACTAAAAATACAGGGCTTAATAATGAAAATCCTGGTACTACCTGAAGTATAATGGAACAGGCTGCTGCTGCAATAATTCCTTTAGGCCTAGAGAAACTAAGCAATGTTAATTATTAATCAAAAGCAAAGCACCCATTTTTAAACATTTTTCAAGGAGATGTGCTCATTTAATTTCTTGCTACTATATATTATTTTATATCAGCGCCTGTCACTCAAAGCCAGCAGCACTCACACCACTGTGAGGACAATGATCAGAAATAACACCCACAACCCACACAACACAAGGCCTTGGGAAATCATTGAACTAATCAGTGTGTCTTCCTCCTTGTGGCTGTGAATAGTTCTGAAAACGAGCACCCCGAACAGAATCCCAGAATCGCTAAGGTTGGAAAAGACCGCCCACATCATGGAGTCCAACCTTTGACCAAGCATCACCATGGCACTGACAGTAAAATATAGTTTAATCACTGCAGCAAAGACTATTGAAAAATATATATCTGGGCCCAAAAGTAGATTATGTTTGTTTCAAAACCACAGATATCAAGGAAATTTCTCCAAAGGTCATTTGGTTTAATAGAGGTCTTATTTCTGAGCCTTCCCTGTGGAATACAGAAAGTTACATCTTCTTTTGTTTCTTTACAGCCTCTTGCATGGGAGAGGTGAAGAAAATCAGTTTGCTACATAATTGCTTAGTTCTGAAAGGACTTTGTCTTGGGGTGACCTTATGATGTGTATCCCATATCGCTGCCTATGCCCAGAAATTAATTATTGGCCTTTCTATGCCTCTGAACTGAGCCTGAGAGGGGGAAGAAAAAACTGAGCAAAACTTTCTCAAAGCAGTTTGAAACTTGTTCAAGGTCACATAAAGATAGCAGGTTTTTTTTTTCAGCTGGGGCAGGGGGGAGCGAGGAAGCACCCGGCTGGCAGCTTTTCCAGTCAGCTTTTGGCCAGTTTTTTTTGCAGTTCCTTGTTCTCTGGAGAGAGGCTGAGAGCCGAACTTTTCCTTCTCTGGAATTTCGGATTTTCTCCCTTTTCTACTGGACTGCCTGATTGCTGTAACATCAGAGCACATCGGGAGGACTTTCCACCGGGCACAGAGGGCCTGGCCCCGGCCCAAGCCCCAGCTCCGAGGAGACCAAAGGGAGGACTCGAACACTTTCTCAGGTTTTTCCTCTACAGCGAAAGATTTTACCATTTAACATTATTTTCCTTTCCCGTGTGCTTGTTAAATAAATAGTTTTATCTTCTTCACTTTCCTTCGAGGAAAATTTATTTTTTTCCCGAACCTGGTGGGGGGAGGGGTGGTTGTGCCTTCTCTCAGAGTATATATATATATATTTCTAAATTTGGCCAAACCGGAACAGACTTCCTTCTGGGAAGGAGAGGTGAAAATAAAGTGAATGGAGTGAAAACTGCAGTCAATAAAAACTAATGTGGATTTTAAAATGATACACCATCAAACAACGGCTTTATAATCCAGACTTAAAATGCTCTTGCTACAGTCTTCTCACATTCATTCTTCATTTTCTCATATGCTGACCTTGGTCATCAGTCTGGAATGATGTACTATTTTCTCACTACAACCTTAAGGTTGCTGTGAATTAATTGTGTGCTTCTTTCAGTCCTCATTACAGTCTTTGACACAAGGATGAGTTTTCACAGAACTGAATGCCAGGATGTTCTGACTTTCATTGAATATTCTCATTAATCCATTCTTAGGACAAAGACTAATGATAAAGAATAAGCCCAGATATTAATTATTTTATTTCTCATGGCAATTTGGGGGATGTAATGAGAATGGAATGATCACCCCTTTTTGGTTCTTAAAGTAAGAGGGTTTTTTAAGTATATAAAAAATATTCAAAATTAATTTATTCTTGTAATTAAACCATGATAAGACCAGAAGCTTAAAACACATCACATTAATTCATTTTTGTGCCAGTTTTAAGGGCCCAGACCTGTAAGTGCCAATTAGAGTGAGCAGAAGTAGAGGATACAGGTCAGTGAAGAGCAGAGTACCACAAATTATTTTTTTCAGAAAATGTATGTGCTGAAAATATACAACAGTATAGTCCTAGGATATCAACAGGATGTAATATTATACCTGTTTGCATTTCTATTAATTTCAAATAGATGTTCTGTATTAGTGGCCTTACATTAGCACAGTTTCTTAATTATCAATATCTTTCACCTAAGTATGGATGGCATATTAACTCATGGAATGTCTTGCCAGAAATCAGTGAATAGTTGAACTGTACCTCATCAGACAAACATAGTGTTTTTTAGAAACAGCTACACCTATCATGATTATTTTTGAGAGACTTATTACAGAGTAAAATCCATACAACTTTCATGATACGCCCGTCTTTGAAAGAACAAATACTGGGAGAGAAAATATATTATGCCATATGGGAAAGGCATTGGGGAAATCTAGGCTTTTTCAATTTTTCAGAGCAGCACAAGGCCCTTAACCTTCAACAGCTTCCTCTGCTGGCCCTTTCTTCTAGAAAGTTAAGAAAGGAGAAGGTAGGAGGACAAATTTCTCTTGTATTCCATTTAAAGCTCAAGCACCACACCTGTTTCAGCAGGAGGCAGGTGGGATATTCTAACTAGTGAGGTGATTAGGGAATTATTGATGATGCTGTCATTTACACCAGGACAGGAGAAGAGTGTGAAGAATCCTATAAAGACACATCATTACTTCCAAGTAATTTTTTAAGGTAAAGATTTGTGTCAATTCTTTTTTTATGAGCATCTTCAGTTCATCCCTAGATTTCATGGGTTTGGAGATATATCCTAGCCATGTTTTGATTTAGAGCAGAAACAATACATGACTAATTTCAAAATAATTCCATTAATTTGGAAGTGTTGCATTACAGAGAGGAAGTGATGGAAATATTACCAAGGGATAGATACTTGGTGTCATAATGAGTCAGTGAACAGGATGAAAGCAGTGCCTTGCCTGTGTGCTCAACCTATTCTCAGACAGTTCCACTGATCCTACTCATTGAGTGATTCCACTCAGTCTTCCACTGACCCTACTCACCTTTCAAATGCCCAGCTCAAGGACATACCTGTTGTTGGCCAACTCAGGGATCCTTGAATAAATACAAGGAATTATATCCCTGCATTACAACTTCTGAGCATTCAGTGACAGCGGCATGTTTGTGCTGAGCCACAAAACAGATCTCAAAATATGAAAGAGAAATGACAAACAGGTTTCTCTGGGAATATCTATATTAATTTGGAAATTTTCCCTCTTGTTGACATTTATATAACTGTATGACTTCAGTATTTCTTACAGCCTTTTTTCTGAACAGCACAGTGCCTGTGGAATATAATCTATTTTCTAAGCATTACACAAATGTAGCCTATATAGACTGCATTAAACTTGTAGAGCAAGACCAACACACTAACAACTCTTATCCCAGCTGTATTCAGCAAAGTCACAGAATAGAATAAGAGATATGTAGAAAATCCATCTGCAGTCTTCAAATCTAACCTGACGTTTCTAAAGCAGGCATTATTTTTTGTGTTGGTGGCTTGGTTTTTGGCTTTTTTTTTCAAGTGTTAGGCATCCATATGGGTATCTGTTGGACAGGAATCTATCCCTTTTACTGCAGGCTCTCTAAAGGCTCCCTGCAAAAATGAGAGAATCATAGAATGGTTTGTGTTGGAAGGGACTTTAAGGATCATAGAGCTCCAACCCCTCTGCCATGGGCAGGGGCACCTTCCACTAGACCAGGTTGCTCAGAGCCCCATCCAACCTGGCCTTGAACATTCCCAAGGATGAGGTGTCCACAGCTTCCCTGGGAAACTTTTTCCAGTATCTCACCACCCTCACAGAAAAGAATTTCTCCTGTATAAATGAGGAGAAAATCACATAAATATATCAAAACTCTAGAGGACATTCAAACTAACAAACAACAACAACAAAAACAAAAACAAACAAAAAAAAAACAAACAAAAAAAAAAGAAAAAGTAATTAGCAAGACCTTTCAGAGAAATGTTTATTTCTTAAGTAAGGGAGTTTTAAAAATTCTAAACCTAGAGAATCTCCAGAGTAAGATCAGAGGGAAACAATTCAGGTTCATGTTCCATTTGGAAGATTTTTAAACTATTTGATCTATTTCTCTCAGTATCAGCACCCCACTGGGCACTAGGAATAAGCAAGAGGTGTGCAAGCAGAGAGTAAGGGAAATGTCTGGTTACAGAGATCTGCTTACAGCGTTTCTATTGAAAAATGAGAGACAGGACAGTAACCATGAGATGCTGAAACCTAGTATGGGGATCCTCTGGACAGTGCTCCGTATGTAACAGATCTTAATTCTGAGATTTTTTAGGAAAGAGAATTGTAACATCTGACCCATTTCTTTACTGAAAACAGCTTAAATATTGATTTGCACAGGCCAGATAATTGCAATGAATAAATAGCAGAACAGAAAGTTACTCTACAAATAATTTCTAATTATGAAGAAAATAATACTTCACAGCACAAGAGAGAATAAATATTCACAGAATAAAGTATTGTTTACAGTCCCTTCTCCCAACATTATATCCATGTCAGAAATTTCCTAAACCAGTATGTTGCATGAAATTAATTTATCTGTGCTGTTGCCTCATTGACTGCCATTTGAATTGCCTTCCATGTCATTACACCAAAGGTGAATGTAGTCTTCTGTCTTTTCATATATTCTATTCCTTGTCAAAATACCATGGGAAGGCATTAAGCAGAGTGCTTTCCCACAACACTGCAGCACTGACTAGGGGAGGCCAGAGGAAGGGAAAACACGCCTTTGGGAGTTGGCAAAGAATACACTGGGACAGGTAAAAGCTTAGAAGAGTTTGCAAGAGTAGAAGCCATAGACTATGAGAAACTTTTTTTTTGTTTGTAAGTACTGTTTTAAATAAAAATTTCAGACTAGAAATTAAAATTTAAACAATCTAAGTGCCTCAGAGAACCAGGCTCTAAAGCAGTCCCTTAATGGGATTCCAGCACAGCCTTTATTTTTTAATGTGAAGAAGGGAAAGGATTTGTCATTAAACTTTAAAAATAATCAAAATAAAAATCCTTTTTGTTTTTGTGGGCTGACAGTGCTATTAAGCACGATTGTGTTCACTTAATGGGTGTCCATTGGTAAGGAGAACTTTCTTCTGTGTAACAGGGGTTAAATTCAAATTTAAGTTTGTCTTGTCTGTTCAGTAAACTTTATTTTTCCAATCAAGTGTGCAGAATGTCGTGTCTGAAGTATCTGCACTTTAACAATTATATCTCAACTATTAGTATGTGTGCAAGCTCTTAAGGACTCACTGGTTTTAGAATATGAAATAAAAAATGTCATGTGAGAAAACTGCACTAAATTGATGTGATCTGAAAGACATATAATTGCTGTCTTTTCTATTATTTGATGGGAGAAGTACAAGAAGCACATTTAACATCACACTGAAAAATTTTAGGTGAGACAGTGACCCAAAATTCAGCAAAAACCTCCAGAAGACAGAATTGCCATCTTCCTGGTCTGCAAACCAAACACCAAAATTTTCTATAATGCAGAGAAAAACAGACATTACCCATTCTTTAGTCTCCTTTTTTTCAATCTTCCTCAGTAGCTGGTCACTGTAGTAAGGCAGAATCATATAGAATATAAACAGGAGATGCTGCTGTGGAGGAAACAAGCACATTTGTAAAGGACAAACACAGAATCTAGGAGGAAATCTTGGCACTGGAGGCCCTAAACTGCAAGATGAAATCTGTTAACAGTGTTAATACAGTAAGGTACCTCTTAAACTGAGCCTTCAGGCCCTGCTATTACTTCTATGTCAGTAATGAATAGTAAATGAAAATAAATATACAAGCAGTGTTCCTTGATCCACACAAGGTTTAATATATGCTGATTAGTATATATTTCCAACAACAAAATTATGGCTTTATACTCATCACTGGTGGACCTTGTTCTCACAATATTGCTACTTATTGTGGTAATGAAAGTTCGTTTGAAAGTTGAACCTGCAAGTGAGTGTACTGTGGTGTACACAGTGCATAGTTCCCATAAATTTAGCACACAGGAATTTATTTCAGCAGCTACAGCTTTCAGTAGTTCATCAGTTTTGTTTTGCATGAATGTAATTTACCTTTCAGCCACCAAAGGTTTACAGTGCAGGTCTTGTATTGAAACAAAAGTAGTACTGTAGCAGCTCTCACATCATGCTATTGGAGGGGTGAGAGAACCCTCGTATTTATTCCAAAGTTTTCCAAGCAGTTAAACTCAGACAGGGATGTAGATATCTGCACATTTTTAGAGTAGTGTTAACATTCTGGTTGCACAAGGCTAGTAAAATTACAGTTTCACTGATGCAGCTGTAATTATTTCTGTAATACAAGGATGCATATTCTCTTCCTTGTTAACATCTTAAAAAAAGAAACCACGGGAAGAAGAAAGGCTATTGAAATGCTGTCACATTGTATAGTCACAGTTCTAAGGCAAAGAGAAATGCTGTGTCTAAAATGAAGTAAATCACTGCATCTCTGAGATCCTCCCATCCACTGGAAAAAGCCACAAATGAAGGTAAAGACAAACAGACATTTCAGACATTGAAAGTGCAGAGATCTGCAATGCTGTTCGGATTTATCGGTCTTCAGGAAGAATGACCAGTTCATTAGTGGAAATTTTACCTTAATAAAGCATAGAGAATTTAGCCAACTTTCTGCTAAGCATTTCAGCTTTTATAAAATATGGGCCAGCCTGGTTCTGATTGAAGTCATTGGGATTTTTGGCATGGATTTCAAGATGAATAGCCAGTGGGTCCCAAGCAGACATGACAGAAAAGGCACACTCCCTCTCACCTAAAGTAGAGTTCAGATCAAATGCTTCAGTGGTGTATTTCCTGATGCTCTCGTCACGCGTTAGGCATTTCTGTCCACAATAACCAACTTCTTCTTTAGTCAATTTTACAACTTCAGTTGTGTTTTAGAGAGGAAATCTAATACTAACCATGGAATCCTGTCAGGGATTCAGTAAATCAAGTGACTTTTTATGGCATTTTAAAAGAAAGAGAACTATTCAGGTAAACTGACAAGTCCAAATAGGAATAGGAGACTCTGACTTGGTTCATGTTATGAATCAAAGACTACTACCCCTGCTGGGATTGAGAGAGAATCTCTAATCCAAAACGAATTCAAACCAGTTCACAGGGATCCTTAAAGTTTTTCTAAAAAGGGAAGCCAAAATGCTGACAGCTTTATTAGAGTGTGTAAATCAAAATAAGATCCAATTCATTTTAAGTCTTCAAGGGTACCTTTCAATATGAATCCAATTCCCTTTAAGATACTGTTGCAGTTCTTAAAAAGTACTACATCTTGCTAAAATGTCAGCGGGTTTATGTTTTCACCAGAAAGGTATTTTGCCAGCTGGGCTAAAAGATACCTCTTCAATAAGTTTTCCAGCAATTTCAGCTGAGTTCCAACACCTTTTTGTCCAGCAAGAAGTGCTATAAGCCTTGGTAATAAAGTGTTCAGGATCATCTAAGAGTCTAAGGAGTTATGATAACTTGATGTTGTGAGACCTTGCTGTGGCTTAATTCCAGCTATCAACCAAGACCCTCCCAGCCACTCGCTCGGTCCCTCACCAGTGACACCGAGGACAGAATTGGAAGGGTAAAAGCTGCAAAACTCATGGGTTGAGGTAAAGACAGTTTAATGGGGAAAGCAAAAGTTGCTCACACAAGCAAAGCAAAACAAGGAATTATTCCTAGTTTCCCATGGGTGGGCAGGCATCTCCAGGAGGCAGGGCCCCATCAAGGTAACACTGACTTGGGAAGACAAATGCCATTACTCCAAACACCTCCCATCCCCCCTTCTTCCCCACACTTTATAGATCGAGCATGATGTCATATGGTCTGGAATACCCCTTTGGTCAGTTTGGATCACATGTCCCAGCTGTGGCTCCTCCCATGCTCCCATGTACCCGAAATTCCTCACCAGTGTGGCAGTGAAAAAGCAGAAAAGGCTGTGGCTCTGTGTAAGCCCTGCTCAGCAATTACAAAAACATCTCTTTATTACACCCTCTAAGCCCTCCATGTCCTGTTCTTCTACAATGAAAAGAGAAGAGAGAAGAGAGAATAGATAAGATAGAAGAGAGAAGAGAGAAGAGAGAAGAGAGAAGAGAGAAGAGAGAAGAGAAGAGAAGAGAAGAGAAGAGAAGAGAAGAGAAGAGAAGAGAAGAGAAGAGAAGAGAAGAGAAGAGAAGAAGAGGAGAGGAGAGGAGAAGAGAGAGAAAAGAGAGGAGTGGAAAATGGAGATGACAATTGTAGACCTATCAAAAAACATTCACTATTAATGCAGTGAAAACAATAAATATAATTATTTTTCCTCAACAGTTTTCTGTAACAAGATACCTGTTACAGGTTTCCCAAAAGGAATCAAAAAGATCTTTGGATGTGTTTCACTTTATGTTCAACAAAATATTCCTTTAAAATAATCACTTTAGGTATATAAACTGTACCCTGCAGCAGCAGAAACCACCTAAAACCCCATCAGTTGATACAAGGATGATAGTTTGTATTCTCAGAAATAAAACCCATAGAGAGGGCACCATGTCCATTTTTCCTGCCACCTCCTCCTACTATCTCCAATATTGTTAGGAGATAACATTAAAACTGGTCTCAGAATTATTCATCTGTCCCTCTTTGTCTTCCACAGAAGTCTCAAAATTTGCAATGTATCAGAGGTACAGGCAGAGTGCTGCTGAACCTTCTTCCCTACCAGCCCTTTAATCCAGTACAGATGAATTTGGCTCTACAAACTATTCTGAAGTGACTCTAGTTTGTGTTACATACCAAACTACTGTCAGCAGCCTAAGAAGAATTTCCATTTTTCACATTTTCATTTTTGATAGAATATAGCTGAGCTTAAAAACAAGTGCTCTATGGAATCTAATGAGAAGCTTTTGATTAAACAAATATTCTGTTTAAAAATGAATGCTTTTCAATAGATAACCATCCTATTGAATACTTCTAATAGGAACTTTCAAATGAGAAAAATGTTTTTATTTGTAATTTTTTTTTCTCTATAACATTCAACTGTCAGCAAGCCCATTCATCACAGAAATTCAAGTTATCATCTAAAAATGCTATAAACATTACTATTTTTCTTCATTTCCATAAAAGTTTTGCATGAGAGTTAAAGGAATTTTTTCCAACTCTGGTAGAAGCTTTTTCTGTTTTTTTTTTTCTTCATATAGTCTAGATAGCTGGTAATGGTTGGCAATTGCAATTTGATTTTACATATTTAAGGAGATATGCAGTCAAATAGTCTATCTCCTGGATTTGTTGCCCAGTTTATTCCTTACAAATAGCTTGTCTTCATCTGTGGTAGGACCAGTGTATTCTGATTTAATTTTAAATTTATAGACAGAAAATTTTTATATTTGTCTACCTGTGATCATCTCAGCTTTTCTTTTCACTGTTTCTATGGCCTGATAACTTGCATGTCACTTCTGCTAACTTGCTGCCCAAAGTATAATCAACCCAGCTGAGGCTGGACCCGTCATCTAGCCCATAGCAAAGGACATAGTTAAGGTCCCTTTCTGATCTTACTTTTAATGAGTATTAATGGCTGCACACACACTCCTCACTCCCCGGTATTCAAGGGGCTATAATTTCATATCCACTGGCTGGGGTGTAATTAACAACAGAAAGCAAGGCCCAGTGTGATATCAGAAATAGCCTGAAGTGAGCAGCGTGCTCTTTCAGGCCCTGCATTCAGGGCCCCACTCAGCTCCAGCTACCAATTATTCCAAAAGTCCCGAAAGCACGTTCAGAAAGACATGAACATCTAAATCTGATTGACAACAGCTTCTCTTGCATTGAAGCGTTGATAAATTTTTGGCCCAATGGTAATTTTTGAGATTTTTTCCTGCTTGCATCAGTTATTCAGGGGACTCTCTCTGCTCTCTATACACAAGTTTTGTGTGTGTGCTTTTAAAAAACATAAATTCTCATTCTAACAGCAGACCCATAATTAGTTCACTACATTTTCAGTGAAGCCTCACAGCTTTCTTCTAGAACCAGAGCTTTGTGACCGCTTGGTTTATTCTTCCTGCATTGAACAGACTCAAAGCTTTGTTTCAGATGTCAGAACTGAGAGAATGTGAGCCATCGTGAGTGAAAAGATTGGATTTTCCTACTTGGTAAATGCTTCCAAAATAAACTTCGGTGTTGTTTCCATGTCTCCTATAAAATGCAAAAGGAAAACCCATGAGCTTCTTTTGCCTGAAATTCATTTGAAAAATCTTAAAGAGTCCATCCTGCTTATCCACGTTTAGCATAAGAATCACGGGATCAAACGATTAGAATGGAATGCCAAATGCATGTGTTTGCTAAATGAATATAAATGTAACCTGATTGTCTCCTCCTTGGTGTTTGGATCCTGACTCTGTGTAAGTAGTGCTTCTATCAGGGCATGAAATGTGCCAGTTTCATCCTGCTTTTAATGAAATTATCACAACCCTACCAATTCAAAGAGTAAAATAAGGTGCATTGTTTATTGTTTGCCTACTCTGCGTTTTACTCTTTCAGTGCGACACAACTAACAGCACAATTGTGTGTTATCTCACACAAACCTGATTGCTAAAGACTAAAGAACTTGTGCACTTATAATAATTGCCTTAAAGGCATTTTTATTTCATGCTTATAAAAGATTACCTTGGCTTTGGAAACTTGGTGCCACTATACAAGGTTATTTATTTACATTCTTGCTTAAAATTAAATTATATTTGCATGTGAAAATGCAGTATGGGGGAGGGTTAAAAAAACTGGCAAGAAATCCTAGTGCACTCAGAGGTGGAAATTATTATCCATTTATCCATAATGATTAACAGTTAAAATGCACTCTGCTGTTCCCTGTGTCTCAGGAAGAACAGAAGCTTTTGTTTTCCTGAAATAAAAAGCCACATCTCTTTTTACAGTAATGCCTTAAAAAGGGGGAGGGGGGGAGGGGCGGGCATGTCACTCTCATGGCAAAAAGCCAAAGAAATTTAAAATGCACCCATCACATATTAAACAGTTAGTTAAATCCATGAGCCTTGTTTATGAGACATTTGCAGCAATAAAGGTTAAAAAAATGAAAAATTACACTTTTCTGATATGTACTAACTTGTAGATGATATTGCAGAGGGGGTACTTTAATAATCACCTCAGAAATTCTCAATCCTGAAAAAAGAACATGATAAGTCCTTTCAAGGGTGAGGACGGCCTTGACAAGATGGCTAAGCATCACCTATTTCAGAAACAATATTTTTTTGGTTGGCCAATATGCAAGAAGAAACAAATAAAAAAAGTAGCCTGCAAAATGTAACCAGATGACTTTGGAAGCATTTAAACACCCATAAGAAAAGCAAAAAAATCCCATTACAAGTAAAAAATGAAACATCAGACAGTATTAGGACATGTACACTTGCCCAGCTGATGATACACGGCTCTCTTGGCACCAGCAAGGAAGAGAGGATGGGTTTGATTTTGTTTTCTTGGGTTTTTTCTTACAGAAAGATTTTTGCCTCTTTTTATTTAGGCTTCACACTTTTCCTGGGGCCTCTGGGCTCCTGTCCAGGCCAAGATACTTCACAATTGACTTTCATTTTCTGAGGTAAGTGATCTGCCACTTTCAGAGCAGTTATAGGAGGGGTCAAGAGTGAGGTGGCGTGGTATGGCCTCACTCTGGCTCCTGCCTCTCTGACATTGTACATGCTAATGCAACGTGAAGTAGCACGTCTAAATAGCCTGTCAAACTTTTTTGATGTTAGCAAATCCACAGATGGGATTCATTTCCACACTGTTCAAAAAACGTAAACGATACAAGGACATTAAAGAGCATTAAACTACTTGATGACATTTTGGTCACGTTAATGAAAAGTGGCATTTATAAACTACTAGAAAAAGTTGGGGGCTGGGGGAAGAGAAGAGAAAGAGAGAGGAAAGGAGAAGTGAGGAGGGGAAAAGGAATTAAAATCAATCAAAAAAACCCAAACCCCAAAGGGACATGGACAGCCTCTGGACATCATCAAAGAAATTAAGACCTTTAAATGAAATAAAACCCAGAGCGGAATTTTCCCTACATGAGTGCACATGTGCATGTGTTTGTGCTGTTTAGGTGTAAAGGTTGTGCCCAAGGACCCAAGGAGGAAGTATAACCGCCTGTTTAGGTTTACATTTATATCTGTTCACTCCTGGTGGTTAATAGCTTCCTACTTATGGCATCCCATCAACTCCAGCGACCAGAGTTGTACAGAATATAAGTGTATCAAAACCCAGCCTCACCACTTAGCTCAGGCCTAACTTGGCATTCAGTGGCCTATATGAAAACACCTCCCATGTCATCCAAGACCATTAGGTCAGCCTATAAAATCTCTAGTATACAGATCAAGAGGGTAAGAGCTAATGGCAAAAAAACCGTTTGACTATGGAAATTTCTGAGATCCATTTCTGCTACTTCCAATACCTGTTAGGCACACTCAAAGAATGATTGGGATCTGTCTGGGTATAAGAGTTAAATAGCTGCTGGTTGATCTGCTAGAGCAGCAGAGGCCTTGGAGCTGGCTGCTTCAGGATGCCAGGCTTGCTGGGAAGGAGGGCAGACGGGAGACGTGCTGCACTGGCTGCGCCACTGCCGCTCGCAGCCGCAGCATATTTTTTTTTCCAGCATTCGTGGTTACATTAATTGTTAATGACAAAGGCAACCTTCACTCTGTGTGGTTTCCTGCCCATATTTGGATCCTTTACAAGGCCCCCCTTTTTTCTTCCTCTCCTCCCCCTCCCATCATCCCCTCCCTTTCTCTGATAGGAAATGCAACCCGAGATGTGCAAAAAAACAGTGCGCATATTGTCATTTAATTGGCCCCTTGCTCAGGCGCATCGGGCCTCAGCGCGTGTGCTGTAGGGTGTCTGCTCCACAACAGGAAAGAATAAACCCAGACTCAAATCATAGGAAATTCATCAAATATGCTTCTTAGAGTTCTGTCTTTCAAGGTCTGTTTCCCTGCCATATGATCTCTATAAACCAAATTACTGCTGGCCTGAGTACAAGACTGGAGGCGCCTGGGGCTAACATATAATGAATGCCAAATGCATGTGACAATAGACTGATCATGGAGAAGAATTGAAAATTTTTTAAGTAGTTCTTTTATTTCATTTATAAAAAGCAAACTGACTACACTTAATACATTTAAAAGGAGCCAATCACTTCCCTGCAGTTCCAGACCTGCGTAACAAACGTTTTTTATCAAGCCAATTAAGCAGTGAGGACACAAGATACTTTTGAATAAAGTAGAAAATATAAAATAAATTAAAAATACCTCATTCTATTTTGGGAGGAATGTATACATTATTGAATCAGCTCAATTTTTCCTTTTACAAGCCTTTGCACATAAATATTCTACCCTTCAGTTGCAAGGAGGTAAACTCCTTCTGCTGGGAATGCATTATCTCAGAATTGCTGGATCCTAAAAAAGTAAGAAAGCTGCTTAAAGTCTAGAGTGATGTAAGATGAATTATTTTTATTAATTTGTGCAATTAGCAGTCAACCAGAAATTTTTATCCCTGTGTTGCCAATTATTCTAAATAACCTAACAAGTTCAAGTATTGCTGTTGCAGGATCACAGGAAATGTGAAATCTCCAGAAGAAAATATATTATACTCTCTAATACAGACAGAGGGTAATTAATAATGCTTTTTTAGGTTTTAGAAAATATTGCACTTAGAATTGCAAGTCGACTAACGGACCGTCTATAACCTCTAAATGCTTCCATATTCAGAGACATCAGCAGTCAGAGTTACAAAAAAAGTAATAATGCATACATTAATAGATCACATTTTGTCCTTTGGGGAGTATATATTTTAAAAGGGCTAAGGCAGCAATAGTAGCTTTTCAGAAAACTCTAAATGCTATAATTGTTTTATATGAATTACAGTGCTCATATTAATTAATGAATGTTTTGTATATGTAAGTATTTGATAAATACAGACCAAGAAAAAAAATAACCCATCTTTTAAGCTGACATATGAAAAAAAAAAAAAAAAGCCAAACACATTGCTGTTTGAAGGTTTGGAACCGGTTAAGTACAAGATTATTTTAACCACATTTCAATGAGGAACGTGAAATATGGTCCATGAAGTCATGCAATTCAGCAGAACATTTCTTTCCCTTCCTTTTTTTTTTTTTTTTAATCTGGTTAAATAGAAACAAAAGCAAAATTGCCAGTATACCTCTTTAGTCATATTTTAATCAAAGTTTTTAAGAAAGCTGCCTGTAGCTAATAAAAAGTTGCATCCCTAGGGCACTCTGTTGAAAGAATCAAAGGAGGCATTGACCCATTCTTGGTAGCTGTGTTGAACATTTCAAGAACACATATGGACACTTAGGATGCAGTCCTTGTTCTGGGGAGCTGCTGAAGAGGTGAGAAAAAAGGGGAAAGAAGAGCTTTCAGGAAGAGGACTTTAATTTTGAAACCTAAACCTAATATCACTTTATTAGATGGAGTAGAGCAGAATTCATTTTCATAGGTATTAGTTATAACTCCATTGCTTCTGTTTTTCTGTCAGTGTAAATCAGTTGGAAATAGCTCTAGTGACATTAGTTACAACTAACTGATATGAAGTCACCAGCATGAAATGTGGATCAGTGCTAGAATATCTATTTGTAGTGTTCTTTCAAAACTCTATGAAAAATGTTTGCTTTGGTGTGTGACAGCAAAGGAAAAGCTTTCTCCAGTAACAACCCAACAAAACTGTGCTATTTCTATTTTCGAATTGAACAAGTGGAGAATTATTTTAAAAACTGTTTTAGGTATTTGTTCTTACCCCTAAAATGTCTTTAGGCTGGTCAAAAAAGCAGGAACCAGCAAGATATTAGCTTGTATAGAAAATCTGCCAAATACTTGTTCCTGATTTCTTTATGCAGGATGTCAAAACATACCTGTACGCAAATGACAAGTCATTCTGGACTATAGTGACAGCCATACACGATTCACATTCTTCATATTTCCCACACAGACATTTATATACAAAAAAAAAGAATATCAGTGAGCTAGTTATATAAAATAACGCAAACCAAGCCAAAGAATGACTATAAATTACAGGTTTTAAATGCAACAAGAGAACAAAATACTTTTGATAAAAGTTGTTCTCTCTCACAAAACCTCTCCCATAATTTTCAAACAGCTCTGCTGCCTGCCTGCTGAAAGCTCTTTCAGAACTTTGAGTAAATGTATTCATAACTAATTTATATCAATTTCATATTGCACAGAACTTTCATATTCGTCATCTCATTTACCTTAATGTCAATAAACATCCTGTTTGAACGCATTTAGGACTGACAAGTCATCAAAATGGAACTTTTCTCTGCTGACCACTGCTGGCATGACTCCAGGACCATGAAACAGGGAAAGGAGGTAGGAAGACCATCACCTCCCCTGTAGGACTGTGTGACTGGGACACCCAGACACCAAGCCAGGCCACTCCTTCTGTAGCATTTACTACCCATGAGGTGCGGGATGTTTAGCTCTGAGCTCTTCTCACTCTCAGCGTGACAACTCTCACAGCAGTGTGTGGCACTGGATCATGAACTGGCAGCCTAAGAGATGTTTAGAGCAGGTACTCAAATGCTTTGTCTGCACGTGTGGCAGATTGGTGCATTTGAGATACAAGATTGCCTAAGGCATCACGGAATCCATAGAGACTTGGACAGCCGTTCAGATGTATCCACAACAGTGCAGTTGAAAAAGCTATTATTACTTGGAGTTGCCACTTCAGGCTCTGACATTCTGTTCTACTTGTATACACATACTCCTGAAAAACTGAGCACAAAAATAGCAGCAGGAACAGAAATATTTAAAAACACATAATCTAAAATATTGCAAATATACTTGGCCTCTTTCTTCAGGAACACAAATGTTTAACTGCTTTCTGAACATAATGATCAGAAGCAGAGAATTTCATATTGTTTGAGGTTTGTATTCTAAATAATTGTTAGAAGAATGTTACTAGGGGTCAAGATTCAAGGCCGGAATGCTATAAATCACAGAAGGAAAGTTGCCTGCATGAACTTAATTCAATCTTTTACTTACAACTCAGCTTGGCAATTTTCTGCAAGATCCTGTATCAAAAGCATCAAAGGTTTATTGGTACAGCCAAATTTCTTTTCTACTTGTTGTTCAAGGTGCTGCCTCTGACTACACAGTGTATTGTCCAAGCTGCGTTTTGAAAAAAATGTATTAATTGCTCTGTGGAATTTTAGGAGAAATTCATTATAACAGTATGCCAGGATTTCACATAAATACACCTCCATGATTTGAAGGAATATTATCAGCCCTTAAAGGTGGGAAACAAAGATTAAAGCTACTGACTCCACTTCTAGATATGAGGTTCAAAGTTTAGATTTAGACTATTTAGTGCTATATATCACTCAATCATTTGCAATTGTGCATTCTTCAGCAGATGAAAGTACCATATCTCAAGTTAGATATCAAAAAAAAGAAGAAAGACAAATAATGACTTCTTAAAAGCGTAGCTTAATTGAGATTTGATGAAAACACTATGGTAAAAAAACAACAAAAAAAAAAGGGATGGAGAGGCAACAGTCTTGCCTCTACTGTTCTATACATGCACAGAGGCATTAGAGAAACAAAGATGAAGGGGTAGAGCTTAGAGGCCCAAACGAAGGTTGGGACCCAGCTGCAATAAATAGTGTCTGAACACGTCCTGTAAACAAACTCTGCACTGAAAAAATGTCACTGACAAGGCAGAGAAAGCAAAAGATATTGAGGCAACCAAAAGCAAGAGAAGGAGCTGGACGAAGCTGTGCATTAGACCAACACTTCTGAGAACAGGCTCTAGGTTTCCTGAAACCTTGTCTGCTGCTGATGTTGACATCTGGCAAACACTGTCTGGGGTTTTGGGAGGGGATGCATTTTGGAAATTTAATTCCTGCTCTAAACGTATAAAGGGCTGCAATGTTAACCCTAGTCATAATCTTGACCCTGATACAACAAATACTTTTATCATTGCTATTACTTATAATATTTTGCTGTATATTAACATAAATACTGGTAAATTTTAGCTTTTAACAAAGTTATAAAAATACTGTAAGAACAGCTATCGTGCATTAAAATTTTAATGGCAACCACTGACACAATGACTTTTGTATAGGTTCATTCTAGAAATGCATGAACCACGGATGATTGAGAAAGAAAAATCAACACTTGCCTACAGTGCAGGGAGCATGGAAGTTAAAGAGTTACACATGCAAAAATCCAAATGAGTCAACAAATACTGCAAGAGCGCCAAAAAATAGTTTAGCTGAACATGTGGGCTTCTTGTTTATGCAAGCTTTTCAGAGAATGTTTTTCATAAAAGAGATGTAGCACTGTTTAACGCTCAGTCACTGTTTCAGGGGATATGTCTTGGCTGTGCTGTGTTCAAGAGTTTAGACTGCTACTGAAGGAGGAAACAATTCTCTCCTGAGGCAGTTATGATTTAAACCTCTTACTAGGGTGGAGAAGTTTGTTTTATACTCCTTTTTTCCCTCCTGTTTTGCTGTTATTGGGCACACGTGGCATCCATCAATTTCTTGCTGCACATTTTGCACGCAAATACCAATAGATAGAAGCATTGTGTTGCAGCTGCAGGACAAATGCATGAAAACATCCATTCTTAGGGGCCAAAAAAATGCAAAAAATAAAATCATTAGAAACTCTAACAAAGCCTTAACGGAAATTTCAGTAAAATCCATGTTCATCAGATGATCATTTGATCAGAAATGATAGCACATAGATTTGACAGCTTATATTATGATGGTCTGAGGAGCAAGAAACAGGATTTCATTGTGTATTCCTGACTGCTCAGTGCATTTCAGGTTGCTTTACCACACTGGAGCTATTCCCTCCTATTGTAATATAAATAGAAAATTAAATTTCTCAGGAAGAAGGAAACTCTTTTTAATTTTATCTACTGCTTTTAACACTCAAAAAATTTTTTTCTGCTTGAATGATTGCCCTTTAAAATAATCCAGTATGAATTGATACTCTTATTCATCATGTATTCTTCAAAGGATATACTAACTGCTCATAGCGAAACCTTGTCTCTGCTCACCCCCACTCAATGTCCTGTTGAAGCTGATGAGAATTTTGTTACTGAATTCAGTGAATTATTTAATTCTTTCCCATTAGATGTATACAGAAACCAAAAGCTTTTGTTTGGCAAGATCTAGTTTCTATTCTATCCAAACCATCATAGCTCAGGGAACAGGGAAAGTCAGCTCCCTAATGAATTCCGAGAGCAATCTGTGTACCTCTTGGTCAGCTACAGAATCATGCTCACTTGGCTCTCAGGTATTCTTTAATGTATTCTTTAGATTGTAAGCATTAAATTAAGACAATAGGACAAATTCTGTTTCCAGTAATCTTTCTACAAATGAAAAATTAGATCTGTGGCTTTATTCCTGTCTTTGCAACAGGGATACTTACATAGCCTGAAAAGCTGCAAAGCAAACTTTACTCAGTTTATCTACTTGATTGCCCTAATTCTTCAAATACCTTGTACCTAGAACAAGTAAAAATGTCTCTCCTGGAAAGCATGGTTCAAGTACACTAGTTTGCCATTTAGAAGGATACACATCAACCTCTCTATACACAGCTGTGCTTGGTAAGTGAAGTCCTCCAATACTTAGCTCTGCACACGAAGAAAAGTAATTGTGCAATTGTCAAATTTTCCTTGTCTTGAATTTGAGAACCTTGGCCATAAAGATGGCTCATCACAGCCTGTTAAGGCACCAAGACAAATGAGCTGTTTTATACATAGGGCAAGTCAGTGATTTCATAGCCATTTCGCTTCCAGAAGTGTCATATATGTAAGTGGGTGAGGCCACCCACATGGTCCAGTGTTGTGGTCTGGTTGCTCTGTTGGAAAAAGCAATATAAAGTCAGTTTTTTGGCTTCTGTCAGTGCATCCAGATGATTTCAATTTGTTAGGATTCCACTTGAGTGGTCAGCATTAGTTTGACAAAACTGTGCCAACAGACAACGCTTTCTGCAGCCTTAAGGATTTCGGTACACACTGGGACTAGGCAGAGGTACAGAGATTTTAGCTTTACAACTACCCATATGGTTTCTTAAAATTCAGTCCATTAGGTAGCTCCCATATATACAAGAGTTTAGTACGTGGCTCATGCACAATAAACACTTTACTGAGCTCAAGTTTCTACTGATGGAATAAAGAGAGATTATGACAATAGCTGTTCCTCAGGGAACCATAAATTGAGTTAATTTTTAAGTACAGTTCAGGTTCTGGAAAGTTACATTAGACTGACCTTGCCCATTAGTAGTCAAATCAGTAAGTGCCAAAAAGAAAAATTCACATGACAGTATTTATGCTTGTTTCTCAGTAATTTAAATTTCATATATGGGACGGCAATGTCATGGAGACCATTGGTTTTCAGTGTATATCTGGCACCTATAAGGATGAAAAGTCCTTTGGGTCATGTAAGATAATCTGTTGATCGCAAACTAAGTTTAAGTATTCAAAAGGTACTCCTTGAATTTTGTGATGGAGTTTTACTATGCAGTAAAAGAGAGGAAATAGTCTTGGCTCTTCTTATGTTCCTGGTGTTCAGCAAGTTAACCATCAGCATGAGTCCAACCTCGTATTGGCAAGAATCTCATGTCCTCAGAATTTCCATCTACTAGTTTCTATTTCATTAGAGAGATGGTGTGTAGAGAACAAATGGGTTCTCTTTTTAGACATCCAGACCGTTGTATAGGTTGTGAAATCATCCAAGGATTTAAGAGTTTTAAAAGTATTTAGAACTAAGACTGTGGTACATAATGTACAAGAGTCATTTCTTACCTAAGTACTGCATTTACTTGGAAAAGGAAATGACATTGCTGATGCCATTGCATCGTTATCTGCAACAAAGTTTCCAGTTTTGGAACAAGACCCCAGGTAGCAGTTTACTAGTTGGAATTGACGGAAAACACCTTTCCACTTCCTCACCTTGTCCTTCTACCTTCATCAAACATGTAAAGTTGACCTATGGGCAGTGAGATGTTTCTACAACAAAGTGTAATTACAAGTTGAGTGTCTGGACAGAGAAAAAGATCATTTCATGACACTCTATTTCCAGCTCTCAGGGAACAAACCCATCAAGTAATAGTAACCCAACTGGTAAGACACACACAGACTTTCCTGCTTTTTACTGAATTTATGGGCTTCCTGAGCCAACTAAGAATTTTATGTTTACAGAACTGCTAAAGGCTTGGAATATTTTACAGACCTAACACTGAATAGATATTTTACCCAAGTGAATAAAATTCTGATGCATAAAATAAGCAGATTTTACTACACAACAAGAACTTGACCTATTTAACAATAAGAAGCCAGGATCATCTCAATGCCTGGGCACATTTCTGTTGGAAGTTGTGAACAGTAAGAAACTGGGATCACTATGAATTGATTGTTATATGAAGCAGCAGAAAGGCCAATCAGATAGAAATTCTCCTTCTGACTCAGCAAATATTGAGCTGAATCTGAAACACAGTTCTAACAGCAAAGCCATTGTAGTTGTTCAGTCATGGGAACAGTTAGAAAGTGAATTTTATAGGCTCAATAGCTTCTGTGGCACCTTCCCAAAATTAACTGGGGAAATTCCTGGCTTCAGGGTTTAAAATTCTACCACTTGTAGGAGATATGAAAAGAACAAGCCCACATTTTAAACAAATATGGGAAAATCATAGACTACAAAGTCTAAATATTCTCTTTCCCGCACAGCAGAAACCCATTTAGAAGAAACCATGCTCCTACACAATAAATCACAGACATAAAACTGGTATTAATCTTAACCCACATGTGCAAACTAGCAGGTATGCAGATCAAGTCAACCAAACTCCCAATAAGATAATCTCAGAGCTGTGTCTGGAACTCTCAGCACCTAACAACTGCAATACACTCTTAAATTCCCTGTTGCAGTCCCAAGAGATTTATGAAAGGTCCTGTGTGATTCTGAGAGAGACAATCTCTTCATCCTTTCTGAAATCATTCACCCTTACTGTGTTAAAACGGGTCAGGAAAAAATGTAAATTGATAATCCGCGTATTTTAAATAAATGGACAAACGCAGTCTATGTTTCATTAGCAAGGAAGGAATTTCTGGCAAATTTTCTCATCTCAGTGGAAATAAAGAGCTGCCAGCTGCATAGAAAATGTTGCTTAAAGAAAATTTGGGAAAACTTAAAATATCCTATATCCTTTCCACCTCCTTATGTGTATTTAAATGAGCAGCAACATACCAAATTTGAACTTTTGAAATAAAAGTCTGAACAATGTAATTTCTATATTTAGCATGCTAGTAGTCCCATGCCAAGATTCAGTCTTTGGAATATTTGCTGCATACGTACCACATGCATGTTACTACAAGAAGTTACAAATATGTAACATCTGGCATTTTTGTCTTCCAGTCAGTCTTGAAACATGAAAAGTAAATGAGGTATTTTTGCACAAATTAAAAATGTACAATGCCTAAATGTACATCCAGGCTTAGCTTAGAAAAGGATCTAATTGCTAACACAGACCATTCTCCCATCTCACAAGGCTTTTTTGAAAGCACTGAAGCCCAACTAACATTTCAGCCAAGCCTGTCTGATATTCTCTGTGGTCTTTAAAAGAGTGGACTTCACTTCTTTTTGTTCACAGGGAACTGAAATATCTCTCTTCTGAAAGGTCTATTCAACAGTTCCAGTATTCAAATTATCAGAATTAAGTTAGATTTAGTTGCCATTAAACATTGTTCTATTCAAAGAGGAAAGGAATGAACACAGATTAAAGTATCTAGTAGTGACCTAAGATTCTATGCCAGTGTCTTTTATATGACAACCAGCAAAATATCTTGCTCTAAGCTTTTTAATTTTTTCTTCCATAGGATGGGGAAGGTACAGATGCTGTCAGCAGGGAGGGAAGAACATATCAGGCAGAGGAAACTGAATCTGGAAAAGCTGTGTTCAAAATGGTAAACAAAGGAGAGTTCAAAACCAGCACAGACAACACAACAATCACTAGGGACTCAACTAGAGAACTGATGAAGACAATTAATCTGTAATTTGTATTTTAAAAGTGTAGGTAATAAGAGGATAAGAAATTACTGGAAACATAAAGGCGATTAACTGAGTCCAAACAGACCTTATAACAAGATAATCAGATGTTTAAACTTACACTTCCTAAGTTATAGCACTGATCACTGCATAATGGAATGTGCACATTAAGCTTGTTTTCCAAGGATTTTTTTTTTTTTTAATCTAATCACACAGACTTTATTATCAATACTGACTATTTGGAGCTAATTGAAAAAATTCTGTGTGATTTCTTGCCGGATACAAATCATATGCCTTGAATAAGGATTAGCTGGATAACTCACAAGTCCCCTAGGGAAAATATGTTGTACAGACTACTCCTCATAAGTGGGGATTAATATCAAATCCCACAGGAAGTCATGCACTGCAGTGTTTGTTTTCATTTCGCTTTATATTTACTGGCAGTTTATACTGTTCTTTCAGCTTGTGTTTAACAGACACTGCAGCATGACAGCTTTTGCTGCACATGTAACATCATGCCTCACTTTTTGGCCACCTGATGGTATTTCCTAGATATAGTTGTTGTCCAGTGGGTCTTAAAAAATTGAGTATGGTGTGAACTCAGATTTACCTCACGGAATGTGCTCCCTTTTAGATTTTAATATTATAACTTTTTCAAACTTAGTATGGTATTGACGTGGCAGTTGCTACCACTGCTCACCATTAATCTTTGTGCTGATGTTCTCACCCTCAAGCAGTTTCACTCATCTTTTGCTCTTGTTAAACCTGGATTTATTATTTCCCCCCTATCTGTAAATTCCCTATTTCTTTAGCTTACAGCTTAGTTAACTTCTTAGATATTTCTTAGTTTATTTCTTTAGTCATTTCTGGCCAGCTCTGATATCCTTTTTGTACATTTCCCTGCATTTTCAGAACTCAGTTCTTCTTCCCTGTCTCATCACTGTCTCTCCTTTGAGACCATAAAACAGCTTCTCACTGACACAACTGTGGAGAAAGAATGTCATGCAAAACAGTGTTCCATACATCCCAGCACTAATAATACAAAACCATTTTCCTCTTCACGCCATTCAAACCAGAGGAATCATGTGAGCTATCAAATCCAGTATTCCACATCAGCTAATTTTAGATACTTTTGTCATTGGCACAAAACCAAACAAATCCAATGGCAGGCAGCATCTACTAACAGTTTCCTTATACTTCTTCCTTCAGCACTTGACTGGGTATGACCTGCACCACCATGATCCAACTCCAGCCACTCCTGCTTTGAGTGGGAAGGGAGAGAGGGTGCAGACTTCCTGACCAGTGGTCTTACAAAACTGAATGTGGGGTGAACCCTTATTTTTGTGAAATACTAATATGCATCAATATTATAACATTGTATACACCACCCATGCCTAGGCACATATTTATCATCGGAATACTTTTAGGTTTACTCCTGTCATCTTTTCAAATTATCTATGAATTAAGCAAATTTCCTTTCTCAATAAATTTTCTTGGTCTGCATTACTGAAAGGCTATTTCTATCACTACATTGTACAGGAATCTCTTGATGCACTTTTTCTGTATGTTATAACTCAGTCTTTCCAGAAAAAAAAAAAAAAATCAAGGCATAGCATAAATTGAAGTACATTTGATTGATAAATGGTTGTGTGTCAACCTGCAGAAAAACGTCCTTGTATTGTAAACAGAAGTGTAGGTGTTTATCCAGTATTTCAAAAACAGGCAAAAATCCCATACCGAGAAAGCTGAATTTTAGGGCATGGTAGTGCCTCTCTGCTAACTTAATGTGAGTAGGATAGGTAAAGGAGAGTGAAGGCAGTAAGAGACCCAAGTATATGCAAGTGTGTCTTTAAGAATTTGCACTGCAGTTGCCAGCACAAGCTAAACCTCACATTGCATTTCAGGTACGAAACATAAAAGGGTTGGAAGGTACCTTAAAGATCATCTAGGTCCAACACCCTGCTGTGAGTAGGGACACCTTCCACCAGACCAGTTGCTCAGAGCTCCATCCAACCTGGTCTTGAACACTGCCAGGGATGGGGAACATGGTAGAAACCTTAACAAAATTCCTGTTCAGCAAGATCATGTTCAAAACTTCTCTGCAGTGTTCTTCATTCCATGACTGCTTGAAGACCTTTGTAACATTTTATTTAGTAGTTTATCTTTTATTGTAAGAGTTTTTATTGCAAACAAGAAGAAGAAATTCTTATGGTCAGTCAGTCATCTGTATTCTTTCCTCTCATTCGTGTAGCAAATATCCATCAAGTTACTTGGATTAACCAAATTTAAGGGGATAAAGGAGGGAGGCAAATAAGATGCAAAAGAAAGAGTGCATGTATCTAGGCAGTGGTTTGTATCTAAAATACTAAATGTTGCCTGTGAGCAATCAACATTAACATTACAGGAAAGCCACAGGTAGAGAAAGCTCCTTGCAGGTTTGAAGTGGGAGCTGGCTTTTTAGTTGGGATTTTTTTTTTCCACAGTTGGATTTTCCAGTAGAAATTTTAACTCTTAGGCATTAGAAAAAAAATTGGATACAGGGTTGAGAAAATCTATTCATTCATCATTGTCAGAATATCATGTTTTGATCCTATAAAGACAGGTAACAATATTCAAGCCTTGAAATTGTTTATGAAGTAATCAGCATTTAATTTGTCCTGTTCAGAATTTAATTATATAGCATGTGCCTTCCTGAGAGGACACTACCAGAAGTATAGCTGTCAAATGGAAATTAATTTGCTAGTAGATGACCACATACTTCATGAATTATACATGAAACTTTGTCTCACAGTGACTGTTGCTAAAAGACTCTTTCATCACTCTTATGTTTAAACAAACCACAATGGTTTTTAAATAAGTCTGATCAGTAGTAGGGGGATTATGATAAAGTGCTAAGAATGACTTCCAAAATAGTGTTTCAGGCACATTTCATATTGATGTGTTTCACTGCAATTTGGGTCATGTTCCTCTGCTCTCAGTTGTTAGCAGAATGATGGGCAGACCATTGCATTCGCTTTCAAATACAACATTGATAGCTGGATTTACATTTCTTTTTAAGACTCAGCTTTAGCAAACACGCCTTAGATTTCAGACATAATTCTGTTATTCAAATGGGAGAAGAGTTTGATAGCTATGCTAATCACTTTTATCTGAGAGAACATAACTAATAGCTTGGTTTACATTTGCCTGCATTTATGAGCATAATTTTAGCACATAATTTTATTGCACCATAAAACATAATACTGCATTAGCCTGCTCTTAAAAAAAGTTACCTTAGAGTGATTTGTACTTAAACCTTCACCCTACATTTAAATAACAGTATCATTTTAAAATTTTGACCTTTTAAAATCAATTTTAAAAACCCAAACCTGTATAACAATTTAACCTACAAGGCTATTATCTGTAGCCATAATGCTCAGTGAATGTATTTAAGGTAGTCATAGACACATTGATCATAGGACTGCTTTGAGCCAGTTATTCTCATGTATAAATTGGACTGAATTAAGATAATTTGCTCTTAACATCGCATCAAAAGAATCTCTTAAAATTCTCCATTGCTGTATATATTAACAAAGCATGTGGAAGAAAAGATGAATGATCCACATAATTTTTTAATTTTTTTTCTTTATTCAGTGCTTTCAGCACTGGAAACTGAAAAGGAAATAATGCTTTATATTTCAAAAGGGCCAGTTATTGCTTTCTGTGGGACATAAACATAAAGAAAATATGCTCAAAAGAGCTCCATTTGGTAGTATTGTACTTAAAACTTCCTCTTGGAATAGTCATGGCTAATAATGATATGGGAACTATTTTCCAGAACACAACTGTGCCAATTGACACAATGTAATGATCTTGTTAGCAATAATACTTTGTATATGCGTAGCCATTTCCTCTCAGTATTTGAAAATATATTTTCAAATTTAACCTTATCGTTCCCTTGAAGGGAAAAACCCATGTACAGAAACGCTGGATTCCCTGTGACACCAAGAAATTATCTATGGCAGAGCCTGGATTTTCATTCAGCTCTCATTTGCAGTCCACAATCTCTTCTAAGAAAGGTCTTAAAGAGTCAATAATTGGTCCTGTAATTGCATGCAGCACAAAATGCTTTTTATCCAAACCCCATCTCCCCCACAATGGCTTTCCTTCTGCAGTACATATTCTTAGCAAATTAATATCTCTGTTTTACAGATATCTGGAAGGTTAACCTTAACTATATGAGCAAGTCCACATACTTTCTATCTTAGAGGTAAACCCAGGCATATTAAGGGGATATTTCATCTCCCCTGATATTACTGAAAATATTGCTTTGAGAATGGTTGCTTGCTGACTGCAAGTTGAATTATAGTACTAAGTATTTTTAGTACTTGGTTTGATAAGGGTTTTTTTATTTGTCCCTTAATTTTACAGGATTTTGGTGCACATGGTATACTTCATATGCCATATTCTATTAACTAAAATACTAATATGGTTCAGTCGTCGAGTTGGTCCATGACATTTTCAGACTCTTGTCAGACTGATTTATTGCAAAATATTCATGCCAAGATGACCACTAAGCAGAAACTTTTTACATTGTACTATAGCACTGTGAATTGTAAGGACAAGAGGGAATATTTGAACATAGTATTTTAGTTTAAGGTCTTCTCCCTAACTGAATCAGAAAAGTTAAAACACTAGTAATTTCTAACCTAGAAAATACAAACTGTAGATTGAAGGCAGCAAGTGTAAATTAATTTCCAGGTAATTTCATTACACCACATGGCCAAATACCAATTTTAGGTGCAACTTCACTGATTCTGAAGAGAGATTCTGTGGCCTAGGTGTAGATGTAGGAAAGTAGACTGCCTAAATCCTGCTCATGGTCAATTCAGCCCACACTGCTATGGAATATTTCACCTATTAGTGATGCTTCTGCCTCTGTCAACTGCAGAGTTCAAATAAATTAGTTATTTAACTTAATTCATATTAAATAAAATTAACTTTACCAATCTTTTCCTTTAAAAAGCAGTGTCTTGATCAAATCATTTTACAAGAATCCTTTTTTTCTATTTTTTTAACATATAGTTCATAGTTTCATATTTCTGAAAAAAACCCACCTTGAAAACACAACCAAAAGTCAACTAACCAGCACAGAAAGAAGAAAGCATGTAGGAAGGAATACAAATAATTCATCTAAATCAAAATGCATAATTCGAAGCTCATGCTATGACTCCTGCTATTTGAATCAAAATAATAAATCTGATTTCAAATCTGTTGCTTTCTAATAACGTCAAAGCTGTGCAAAGGAAGTGAAGAATAGCCTCGAGTATGACAGAAAAGGATAAAAAGTGTTGAAAAGTAAGGCAGGAAATTGATATTTTTGGTAGTGCAGAGGTGAAAGAATTAAAAGTTTTATGTTAGGGAGCAGCAATTTTTAAATTAATATGATTGTATGTAGTATGAAGACTTCCTTCTTGTCCTTTCTTTTCCCTGTTATACCTATAGGAAGGAAGGAAAAATAATAGACATATCTACTGAAAACTAGACATGATCATTCTCTTCAGGACAACATTTACAGTGCAGAATTCTTCTCAGAGCAGCATCATTGACTTATTTAAAATATTCATAATTATATGTCTAAATTGGTCATTGTTAATTAAGACATTTCAATTTATATTGCTAATGCTGGAATTCATATTTTAAAAGCAAGCCAGAAGCAACTTCGCTGAGCTATTTCCACAAATAAGAAAATCAAGGTCTTTTATTTATTTATCAGATAAATGGCTTTAAATTGAGAACATTGGTGACACCATTTAGCACTGAAACTATGGGGACTTGGGGTGGGGCAGAAAACTCTACATTTTACATGAGGGAAATCATTAGCTTGGAAACAGAACCAATAGTTACAACTTTTAATAGTCTCACTGTGTAGTTCCTGGAAAAGTTTTTTGCAAACCAAAGACTTCAAATTTCTAGATCTGGGTCTCAATAGTGTCCTCAGTGGGCATTATCTATCCATCACACTCAAATGGGTTTAATTTACAAACTTTTAATTGGCCAACACTTTACCAAAATGAGAATCACAAGCATAAAAAATTAATATAGTTCTGACTGATACTTGGAGATGTCTAACGTCAATGCTTGAAATAATTACAGCTTCACATCGTATTCATCTGAGAAAATAAAACTGTCCTAATCTATGAACATGAAAGATGTGGCAGGAGGGTACAAAAGATTGGCAGCAAGATTACACAGGGAGCCTGTATCAGATTTGTAAGTAAAGCTTGAACTAAAGCAAAGATTCCAGAAACACATTCACCTTGGGGGAGGTGCATTTGTCCATTTAATTTTTTTTTCCCAAGTTATGTCTCAGATTCATTTTCTTTGTAGCATCTTTATCACTTAAAATAATCAGAGTCCATAAGATAATAACAGCATGTTTTCTGTCCCTCTGACTTTCTCCAAGTCTTATTCTTGTAGCTGATGAAAACGTTCAGAAACTCTGAATTTCAAAATGTGTGCATTGCTAGACCTTCAACATAACAAGACAATATAATATCAACAGGATAATCTCTAGCTAAGTAGCCAGTCACTTAGCAGTTAATAATTCATCCATTGTTGTGAGAACTAAGCTCACGTCCAGAGGATGAAACATCCTTTTGAGAAAACTCAATAGCAGTCAGAGTGTAATAAGGATGTAAGGAAATTAGAGAAAAGTGAAATTTGGAAAACCATTTTGTCCATGAAGGGCCATCTAATTCTTTCCTAAATGGGAAAATGCTTTTGCCTTACCTGGTTGGCCACTGTGCACATTCAGCATGAAAAATGCTTCCTGACATCTGCTCTGAATTTTCATCTTCTTTCCATGTATGCTCCTTTGTCCTGTCATTTATGTCAACTTGCAAACAACAACATGAAATGACAGGTTCTAATCACTTCAATATTGAAAATTGTCCTTTTTCTTTCTTTCTTTTTTTTAAGGAAAGGTTTCTATAACATACTGTTTCCTCTCTCTCAGTTAAGTGTCTTCTAATTGCTATCATTTCACAAAGTTCAATAACACAGAACCAAACAGAGGTTTCTAACAGAAAACATGGCCTTCAAGACACATAGAGTGAAATTCAGATTTTCAAAGTGGAAATTGGGCTCATTGGAAACACTACTTACCCTCCCTTTTCCACCAGACTCAGTAATTTCTAGCATGAATGCTTATTTGTGGATCTGTCTTGCATTTCTAAAGTGGTCATTACTATTATTACTACTACTATCTCTCCTCTAGCACAGACAAAAATAAACTACACAGCCTGAGAAGAGGCTGAAGTTGCAGGAGGTTCTCAGGATAAGCCTCATGAGCTGAAATCTTTCTGCTTTAACATCACATTAACATGAGCCAATGCCAGCAGGAGAGAGCGATGCCTTCAAAATCCTCAGAGATTCACTGTAGGATGTTCATATCCCTGCAAGGACCTTGAGACTGGGAGGAGATAACAAGCACAAGCATTGTTCCTGGGGTTTTAAGATAATTAGGATTCCAAACGTTGGTAATTTTTGTGACAAGGAAATAAGGTTTGCAAAATTGCCAATCAGTCTGCCTTAAATGCAGGTATCTCAAAATTTCATCAAGGAACTTAGGATAAATCTGCTGAAATCTCACTAGGTCAGGATTTGGTTCCAATATTTTATTTTTCCTCTACACAATAAAAACTAAATAAACTTAAAATGAGTGAATAGTACCAATTACAGATTATCTACTTGGTTGTAAAATAATAATAAAAAAATTATATTGTTCTTTGATACAAGCCTGTGCAGTATATGCTTCTTGCTAATCTCACGAGTTAAATCCACATAAGCATTAGGTCTCTAGGCCAAATTGAATGAAAAGTAAGTTTCACACACAGTATATAAATTATCTCCTGCCCAGTAGCTGACAGCATCGTTATTCTGCTTCCCACAAATGAAATACGGGTATCTGAAACATTTCTCTTTTTTTAAATCTGCAGGAAAACCAGTGTAATGTTTGCAGCTGGAATTTGTGTCTAGCAAAACAATAGCTGTCATTGTGTTGCTCTGCTGCACTGAGAAGTGTATCTGAGTGAGGCTTAGAGTTCCCTTTCATCTTCTTGCATCCTCTCCAACTGTAAGTCTTAGGCCTCCATCCTGAGAAAGATTTATGCTGAGTGATCTATTCATATAAAGTCCCACAGAGGTCCACAGAGCTTTATGTGCAGAGATCTCCCAGTTTATTACTGAACAAGCCCGCTGTGAAGGTTTTTCTCCTCTACCAGTGTTGGTTCATGTTTTCCAGTAAGTTTAGGTGTCACACTTGCAAGTTTTAATTTTTCACAACTCCATGTCTGGCAGAAACTATTCTTAGATGCCAGGTATAAAGCAATCAGCCCCCCAGGAAACGCCCTCTGTCTGTTTTTGCAGAGTTGACAGGATGCATTACAGAGCTGCTGCTGCTGCAGCAGCAATAGTCCATTACAAGTTTAACATTATGTATTGGGCCCAGCTGGAGACCCCATCTGATGATCTACCTGCTGCAGTTAGATGTATATTTCTCTAAATACATGGAGACATTAAGACTCACAGACTTGAAGGCTTTTGGTTTGTTTCTTTTTGATACCTAGTAGGAGGGATCCTTTGGCAAGAGTTTGTGCAGCTGAAACTGGTGACGCAGGAAGAAAAACGATCAGAAAGGAAGTAGAAAAACCAACTCATAAACTTATTTCCAAGGGCAGCTAAAGTGTGTTAAAATGTGCAAATTTCACAACTAGGTAGGCCTTACCTAAACTGCCTGAACTGCTTAGGTCGTACTAAAATCCATGGCAGTTTCTGATTATTAAAAGACAGAATGTTTATTTAACTTCATATTATTTCAACACATTACTAAACAGCATGGACAAAACATATTTGACCCAGCTCTAAATGGAAATTAACATCTCCATTTTTTAGTTTGACTCAAAGCCTACTGAATTCAGTAGGTGATTTTCCACAAACCTGAGTTTTGGATCAGGCCCTTTATCATAGTTTTTGAATGATCTTTTTGTGGCTCATTCAAGAAGGAGCCATTTGTCTGCAGAGGGCAAGACAAGGGAAACAGTTTCATTTACTGCAAAGTCAACCTAAGCATTTGATGGAGGATTCACTTTTGTTATGAATTTACACATTTACAAAGTATGTCCCCCAGAGAACAAAATAAAAAGGTGTCTAAGTTGCTGCTGAGTTAGGGCCTTACTCATAAAAATAATAATGTAAAAAATTTAGTCTGTGGGTAACAATGAGAAGTTAATACAAATGGTCACTGACTTCATTATAGAACTCTTTGGCAACAACTTTTCCAGACTCATGTTAAGCCTTGAGAGAGAAACGTTTCAGCACAGAACCACTTAATCATTTATATGAATGAAAATGAGTGCAAACAGAATGCTGAGATGGCTTTAAGATCACCTCTTTTTTCTTGCATGGAATACCCACTATAATTACATTTTGCTTGTCAGTTCATAAATTTTGCTTATTACAAAGTGGGCATTATTGATTGCTTTTTAAAAGTACTAAAACTAAGCTAAGAGCAGTAGATCTCTCAGCAAATTCAAAACATACTATCTTCCAAACTAATCACTGGCAAAGGGACTGTGGAAAAACTATCTAAGTTTATTGTAAGCCTAATGCAAAAAATTACCATGAGTTTTAGGTTAGTAACTTGGCTTTGAGTTTAGCATGTTTTAAGCCACAATGAAAAAAAAGATAAACTTATTTGGCAAAGCCAGACACTTTTAAAGCCAACATCCTGTAATTGTTTCCTCATTCAGACTGGCAGCTTAAATAAGAAAAGAGAAGGAAGAAAGACAAGGGGGAAAAAAAAGAAAGGAGAGGGAAAAGGAGAAGAGAAAGGAGAAGAGAAAATGGCAAACATCTTGAGAAAGAAAAGAATGGAAGGGAAGAGAGAAATCAAGGTGCTTATCTCATTTGTAGCAAATAAATACATAAACTACATATTTGCTCCTTTTTTCCCCTTTTGGGTAGGCTGTAACAAAATGAAATGATGGAAGCTTACTATTCTTATGGTATAAAGCCCAAATTAAAAATGTTCTTAGTTTGAATTGATGCAAACAGTGAATATTCTAACACAGTTGACCCTAGCAATGCAGAAGAGCCAAAGTGATAGCAGACAGCCTAAGAGGACTCAGCCTCTTTGAGATCAGTTGATTAAACATCTCCAAGTGAGATTAATACACTCTGGGAATTTCTTTATTTAGAACCAGTAAGAAATAAAAGTGATCAGAAGGAATTTAGAGCTGCCATTCTCATTAAAATAAGGCTAGGGGCTGAGAGCTACAAATAGCTGTAAGAAAAGGGGGGAGAAATCTGACAGAGAAGAATTTAACATTTCTTATTGGATTAAAGCTAAACATTCTCTGAGAACACTCAAACTTTTACCTCTTTTACTACTGTTTTTTTTTTTTTTTGCCAGTCCTGAACTAATACTAAAAAAAATCTAAGAGGTAGCTACTGATCTGGCTGGGAAACAATGTTCTATTCAAAGTTAGTATCTGTTCTAAGTATCAAGCAACAAAATTAACTGTCCTCTGTAGAGAGGGGTAAAAGAGAACATTTATGCCAAGGTCAAGCCAGGAAAGCAATTTTTTATTAACCTATGAAGTTAAGAAAATAGAATACACAAAAGTATTTTTAAAGTGTACGTAATTTTAAAACCTTCTAAATATCTTAACAGTGCACTTGGCTGCACTTGCATTTTACATGCAGCAGTAGATTTTTTTCCAGTTTCAAATCCAGGGATGGGGCTGTACTCCATCAAGAAATTATCCCATCAAACTGAGAGCCAATGTGAAAGTAGCAAATGACATTTGTCAGTATTCAGAAAATGGCCAGATAATCAGGTTGTGACTCGGCGGGTCCAGTGAGGGCAGCTCTGTCCAGAACAGTTGCATTTATGAAGCCACTGACACATGGTCCCTGTGTCAGTTGAGTGACAGCTGGAAAAGCCTTTGGTAACCAAGTTTTTAGAGACACCAGAGCAAATTCTATACAATTATCCATGAAAGTATCCATCTTTACTGCAAGAGCAAAACGTATGCAAGGTGCCTTTGTGCACCAGAGGAAGAAAAAACAAATAACAGGAAGTCTTGGGCTCACACTGTTGGCCTTTTCACCATTCCGGTGACATAAAAGACTACTAAGGTACTCTATGAGGCAACAGATAGCAATGTAACAAAGATAAATGATCTGCTGATGCACCAGAATCAGAGATAAACTCTCCATATTTTCCATGCTAGCAATCCAAGAACAGAAAATGGCTAATATGTAGCTTAGTAAGAAGGTTAATTTTTATCAGGGTACACCAGGAATAATGCATCTGGACCAAGAATAAAGACTGCCCCAGAAACGAACAGCAGGATTATGTTGAGACACAGGTCCCAGAGGCAGGATTATTTGTGACTTGTGTGCCTGACTTTCCTTTCCCTGGCATCTAAGGCACAGTGGACAGGAATTCACATGTGCCCAGAAAGCTCAGGTGTCTGGAGATCTGTCCTTCCCTTTGCCTCTCACTCAGCACTCAGGGGAACAGGGGTGGTAGAACTGAGGAAATCAGCCTTGCCAGCCACTCAGTTTTGTTCCCTGTGAAGACCCTTCAGCTACAGAGTGACAGCCAAAGAAAACTGGAATTTGTTTTTTATGCCCTTTGGGGTACCAAACCAGAGCAAAGACAGACTGTTGATCCATCCGCCTCACTAAGAAAGATGGAAGATTTGCCTGATTCTGTCCAATTTTTTATTAATATTGTTACCTTTCCTTAAATATTTGTGGATACCAGCATAGAAGTCTTAGAGATCTGTAGATGCTCCGAAGACTTTCACCACCATCTTAAATACTGTGTTTCTCATTTTCCAGCCATCTGGTGCCATCCAAAGGTATGCTAAAAGCCCTTGAAACAAGACCTGCAGCTTTAATTCTTTCAGTGTTCTACTCTGAAGAATATCTAGTTTTACCAAAATAGACATATTCAGCTCTTCCAATTTTAGTTCAACCTTGGTTAATTTCCATTTCCATACTATTATACCCTAGTTATTTTGCATTTTCCCCCTCTATTAAGCAGCTTCCTTCTTATTGTTATTACTCCCAATTTAATAACTTCATTGTTTCTAGCTTGGTTAAAATAAGTATAGTCATACAGTTAAATGCTTAATATGATGTCAGCACATTAATCCTGTGATTTGCATAGTATCTTATGCCATTGCCAAATTAGAGAATTAACAAAGATCCTCTGTTCTTTACCTGTGTTGAAAACTGAAAACCTTTTGTGTGTCATCCACGACCTCCTTTCACAACACTTTTTCAGCACACATTTACAAGGTTTGATATGCTAGCTTGTGTTCCAATAGAGAGGATTAGTAGAATCAGCTATATTATATTTCATTACAGAGCTGATAACCTCAGAGGACTCATCTGTACAAAAGTTTATCTTGTAAGTAAATCCCACTAAGTGTACCAAGGAAAGAAATACCAGGTCACACTAAAACGTTTAGTAACTGACTAAAAAAAGAATACCAATACTTGACTGAAAAATCCCCTGAAATCTAGGAAAATTACTCCTTTCACAAAAGAAAAGATCCACTTCCTTTATTTCGAGGATGTTCTTGAAAAAGAAGTGTGTTCTTAACTGAGAATAGAGTTGTGTACCTGACAGTCTAAGCATTGGCCCCTGGACAAGCAAAACAGAAAATGCAGAAATTTGTTAAATCTGTGGATTTTTGTCATTAAGATTTGAAGTCAGAAGTCAGAGATGAACATCCTGTTCTTCAAAAAGGTAGAGTATGGACAAGGAGAAAAACAATAGCAAGCACCATGCCAAAAAGAGTGTGATGTCATCAAGCTGTCTAAGAAGGTTCGTAGGATTTTCCATGGAACAGGATTGACTGCCAAGACTTAAAGTATTTTGTAAAACAATCTATGTTAACCCTCAAGCTGAACTAAAAATCCAGTAAATAAACTGATGAGAAAGGGATTTGGCTTGGCAGTAACTCTACTGCCCTGCTAGTAAAACAGATATAAAAATATCTCACAGAGAAGAAGAAAAATCTTACCCTAGTGGATATTTTGATAGTTTGCTGCTACACTTTAAAGTTGTCAAGCTAAATTTCTGGGAGATGTTGTCCTGTTCAGAAAGAATCACAGTGTTTACCATGACCAAATGTCTAAACTCTCTGGTAAGATACTGGTTTTGCTGTTTCAAGGGGTGTTGAACTGAATTCCCATAAACTGGACTGGAATAAATAATATGATCTGGTCTGATTCATGACTCCAGAATGGGCTCTGCTTGGAAGAGAACACAGGAATAACAGGGCTCAATTCTCAGGCTGGTGAAAGGCTGTTCTGGTTGACAGCTTATGTTAACAGCTTCTGTGCTGGGAGTCTGGCAAAAGGCTTCAGGGAAACTGTCTCTTTGCTTTCATTCATATTTTATATATGTTACATATACACACAGAGAGCGCTGCATGTATTAGCCTGTAATTTTCTGTCACAATCATGGTCATCACACTATGTATGTGAGTAGCCATGGCTAAGAAGGGGTATTTCAGATCTTATTTAATAGTCTCCATTCTCATGTTCTGGCAAGGACATCTGAGGAACATTACCTTACAATGTTAAGCAGTGTTCCCTTTCGTACAGCAGATACCACTTCCAGTGCAAATACATGTGCTTACAAGTTTAATGTTAGCTGTCAGTAGGTACTCAAGCATGAAAAGTTAACATTTGCTTTCTATCAGGATTCACGTGACCAGGGCTCAGTGGCTTGAGTGTTGGAGAAAAGCAAGCACAGAAGGTCCTTGACACCAGGGTAATAAGGCTTTTAAATTTAAAATAAAGCTTTACAGATGTTTTGGCATTTCCCCAAAACAATTTAAAGAAAATAACAACAAAACCAAGCAAATAGGCAGGTAGTTAACCAATTAGGAATGTTTTTCAGTTGCACATCAGTTCAAGGCATACTCATCTGGTAGCTGACTGAAAGCCAGGAATAGCTGATGTTGCACACTGGGATGCTGTGGACATTGCTCAGTAGCAGTCCCACTAGAAAACGCAGAAGCATCCAAGACTGGTTCTATACTTGTTTACAGCAGCTGAATTTTAGGAATATGTATAAAAATGGGTGATCCCACAAGGATTCAAAAGTTCACAAATATATCCAGTATCAAATCTGATATAACATTTAAGCCACAAAAACCCAAAAATCCCCATATAAACCAGCTTTCCTTTTCAGTTGCTCAGAAATTTTTCGTATTGAAAACTATCAAAAAAAGTGTTCACAGACTCAATGTAGACGTTTTCAAAGTTCTAACATGTTAAAAATTCAACAATTAAAGAGTCAATGCCAGTCAAGTTTAGACTGGCAGCCAAATGTAAAACACAGGACTGAGAGCTTGCTCCAAGTCCTCAAGTAAAAGTCTGAGAAGTTACAGTGAACAGAGTTGTTTAAACATTAGCTCAGTAATAGTGAAAAAAAAAAAAAACCAACAAAAGAAAATGAAAGGTTAGGAATATTGGAGCTGAAAAGGCAGTGGTCAATACCTGAAAGACAAATGGCAGCTGGGTGCAAGGGATACTCCTCAGGGGCTACTGCCTGGGCTATGATGTTTAGGATCCTCGTCAGTCACTGACACACACAGAGTGTGCTCTTGCCAGCCCCACAGGTGACACCACACTGTGGGGAGCAGCTGTGTGCTGTGCTGGAGGGCAGGGGACATTGTCCCTGCCATTCAGGGTCACATCAGAAACCTCAAGGAATGGGGCCAACTTGAGCCCCACAACGTTGAAAGACCCCATGCGAAAACGCAGCCTGGGAAACGTGTGACTTAGAAATCAGCTCTGCAGAAATGGATTTAGGGGTCAATTTTACATGAGCTCAACCATCTACTGGTCTGCATTAGCAGGGATGTAGCTGGCAGGCAAAGGGGAGGAATTCAGCACTTGAGAGGCTACACCTGGAGCACTGTATCCTGCTGTTAAGCACTGGAATAGGCACCCAGAGTGCCTTTGGAATCTTTATCCCAGGAAATTTTGATAAACCAGATGGAGAAAGTCCTGAATAGTCTGATCTAACTTTGAAGTCAGCCCAGCCTTGAGCAGGAAGTTGGTTTGGATGACTCCAGGTGTCCCTTCCAACAGAAGTTTTTCTGCAATTACATGAACTATCAGGGAAAGACAAGTGACCACATTAAAAATATTATTACTCCACCATTATTAATTCATTTACTTATTCCTCATTACAATGAGCCATTTTCCTCCAAGTCTCAAGAGGGGGTATTTATATATATATTTTAAAATAGTGCCTTCCATATAAAAAGTAACTGATTGTATTAGAACTATCAAGCTTGAAAGACATAGTGCTCACAAGATAGTATGAGGTTACAGGACCATGAGTGGAACGAAAAAGCAGATAGGAATAATTTGTTCACTTTTTCCTAATATGAGCATGAGAAACTACCAAAAAAAAGCCAGAAAAACTAATTTTAAAAACCAGAACCAAAACAAATGGTGGTTCTTCATGCAACAAGTAGTAGACCAGTTGAATATTTTCCAAACAAGGGCACACCAGCACCTTACACCTAAAAAAAGTAATTACACTGAAAGTTATTAAACAAGCATACAACATGAGGCTCAGGAATACTGAGCTGAAAAACTGAGACTAGGAGAAAGATGGGTTAGAAATCTCATAGATGTTTTTCCTGTTCTTATTCTGTGCTGCAGCTTGTTACCACAGTTGAATGAAGGCTGGATAGACCCTTGGCATTTACCAGTGCTGTCATTGTTATGATAATGTCCTACAAGGTTCCTAACCCTGTCCTGGCCATCCAAACACAGCTCTGTAACTTCTGAGTTTTAGCCATCACTAGAAAGGATTGTCTTTGTGGGGGATTCCAGTAATGCACACACATGAATGGCAGCTGGATCTCTCACAAAGAACCTGAGACAAGCAGCATTTTCATTCCATGTTCTTTGATATCAGACTATATACTTTATTTACATAAATATTTTTATATAGCAGAAATATGCAGGAAATGTGAAACACCAGAAGGTGCAGTCACATGAATAAGCTCGACAGAGATATGATGATTTATATGAAACAGAGATATCTCTCTGAGCCACAATTTAGATCAATAAACCCAGCACTGACATATATATTGCCACAGCAGGAAAAATCACAATAGAGTGTGTGCCCTACAAACCTTGTAGATAAACAGATGATTAAACACGTGAAGCAAGTCAAAATGATCACACCGAGTACTTGATGTATGCAAGAACAAAGCTCATGTCCGCTGCGTTAATCTACAACTATTGCTATTATTTTACACTGTAAAGTGATCAGATGATGTTGTTTGTTATAGATAAATAGAGCTAATCATCATCAATTAAAGATGCAGTAATTAACTCAGTTTTATCTGTTCCAAAACTCTATTAATAATCAATTCCAAATATTTGGGCCAGATTGGATGGGACTCTGAGCAGCCCAGTCTAGTCAAAGGTGTTCTTGCCCATGGCAAGGGGTTGGAAGGAGATGACATTTAAGGTCCCTTTCAACCCAAACAATTCTATGATTCTATGACTGTAAATAAGGAAGGACAGGGGGGGAAAAATGTAACAAGAGCAAAAGAGAACAAGTGTATCTAAAATGGGCCATTTTCAATTTAAGAATCTTCCTAATCACCTTAACTATCCAGACAATTCAGACAATGAAGATTTAGAGTCCCGCCCATAGAAAAAAATGTTTAAGTGAGAGGTGCAAAATCGTGCCACAGATCTTTTATATATGAGTCAGGGAGGCAATGCTTGTGCTTTGCAGGAAAAAAAAAAGTATTAAAAACTTGTCCAGATGTTCACTGTTCCACTTTAAGTGAGCAAAAGCTGCTACTGAAAATCAATCATAAGTCTGGAAAAGCCTTTACTTTATCTGTTAAAGGAGTGACAACACAGGCACAGTTGGGAGTTAAACAGGGAATGATTCTTTGCTGTTGTTATATGGTAGCTATGGTTATGCCAGCACTTATTTTTCAGACACTCACAAGCCAGAGAATTACAATAGAGCCATAAATATTTTCTCCAACCTGAGACTAAGCTCTATCTTTGGGTCCTATCTCTTTCAGCATTTCTGGACAACCAGGTACCAAACTGGTCAGTTATGCATGTCTGAAAAGAAGCTTTTTGCACTGAAAAGTTTTTAAAGACTTTTATCTTGGAAAAAAAAAAATACAGTTCTGGCATGAAAAAAGGCTCTTGGCAAAAGACAAGCTCATAGTCTGCTCTACTATCTGTTAGCATTTCCAAAGAGAAGCCAGCAGTCTACTTAAGCTACTGAGATTTCTATAATCACAGTAACATTTTCTTCTCAAATCTTCCAAGGGGAATTCACAACCCAGGATAGACATAGAAATTTATTACTCGCAAAAAAGACTAAAAGACTCTTTTTTTTCCTTTTTTTTGTCTTTTAGACCGCCTGTGCAGAGATGTTCATGAACTCTCATGTCCTCTCTATCAAACCTATGTGTTTTCTTAGATTTTAGTAAGTCAGGTAAGGTTTGTCTTAATGTGAATAACGGCATAAGTTCTCAGCCAGATATTAATTGAAAAAGTTGATCCTGTAAACATCCCTGAAAAAAGGTAAATACGAGGAAGCACATGGCAAGGATTTAACTTTCTACTTACTGCATGTTGTCTTGGTTTGGTTTCCACCCTAGTTTGAGTGGAACTAGGCATTGCAACATAGCTGCTATGGCCTTGTGTAGCCAACTCTGCTTCTGCAATGCCCTTTTATTCTCCAGGTTATCCCATAGGAGAAATAAACCACAATGAAATAAAACACTATGCAAAATCCTCTACTCTCTTTGAACTTTCTAAGAGGTGCTAGAAAAGACCCTGTTGCATCTTTATCAAAATTACAGCAAGAGGAATGGCTAAAGTAAACAGGAATCTTTGCTTTTGTGTCATTGTTCTGTGCCTTTCTGCATGAGAGGACAGTGCAGAGGCCTGGGTGACTTCTACTGCTTCACATGTGGGCTTGCTGTTCTGAGTCTTTTCCTAGCCTACTTCTTTTTACTTTCATCTGATCTCATAGTGACTCTGTGCAGTTCATGGTATGTCCAGCCAGCTCTGCAATTTCTGACAATCATTAAAAAACTTAAAAGTGGACAAATGTGTATTTGTTGTGATCCCAGCATGAATTTCACTCATAATAAATAAGAGTAGGAACAAATAGCAACCAGCAATGGAATGCTACAGAGACTAGAGGAATTCAGAAATAGAAGCCAAATTGATGCCAAATATCCTTTGTCCAAAAAGGGAGTGGTGGACCCTGGATGGATAAGGGCTAAACCATCCCCAGAATGTAGATGTCACAGAGCTGGAATGCAGCTGTCTAGTTCAGCAGAGAACAGTTTTAAACTAGTAAAAGAGAAGGACCAGTGTGCTAGCAGTGACTGCAAGGCAGTTTAGAGAAGCAAATGTAGTCGCTTGTAAATCTGGCTGGAATACAGGGATGAAGTGCTCCCGTGTTTGCAAAGAACGCCACAGGATCCACAGGGACAGAGTTCCTTTAGGGGCCATGTTTCATGTGTGTTCGTCACCACATAGAAATGCAGTGAAGAAATGCACACATCATCACTTGCAGCCACAAAATTCAGTGATTTAGATGAGAAAATACTTACCTGGAAAACTAATAATGACCCTCAAACGTAAAGGTGCCTTTTCTTACACTAAACAAATAACTTTTACTGAAGATTTGGTTCATTGTTGTATAGTGGTCGGGGTTAAAATCTTACCTCTTTCCTAGGTAACCTTTCCTTATGCTTTCTTTGAGTTCCAAAGTTGCTGACACAATATTCTGTGTAGAGGTTGGAAATTACAGAACCACATTTTTTGTGTTTTTATAATAACATGAAACAGCTTCACAATAAATGTTACTTTTTATCTGTCTGCCACACGGCAGAAGGAGTAATGAGGACTGTCAAATTAACCATCTGATTTCCCCCATTCTCAATAATGGTTTGTTACACATCCTTTTCTAGCATGAAATAATTCTGTGAAAAATAAAGCAGGCATGAATCTTATTTGGGTTACAGAAAGGTCTGAATCATTTATAACTGAATTAATTGCTAGAAAGTCTTATGAGCAGCCAATTAGTAATATTTGTATTTGGATCTGCCAGTTGGCCCATAAGTGAAAATGAGTATTAGTTTTGACATAAAGACTGTAGTGTTCACAGATAAAAAACATTCAATCAAAATCAAGAATATCCTTGAGAATTACTGTCTTGAATGGAACACTCCTGATAACTGGCCAGATAATTTTATTAAACAAAACTGCCTCAGATATTTCCCAACTACTGATTCAAAAACTGATTCTGCATTCCTCATACATCCTGAAGGCTTGATTTTTTTTTTTCCTCCATCTATAAAGTCCTGAAAAAGTGGGAGAAAAAAATGGTGCCACACATGAAACCTGCACAGGTGCCAACAAACTGTTAATTTGTGTCCATTACATTTCCACAGGACTTAAAAGGACTTGATTTTCCATGCTCGGTGTTCTACTTTTCTACAAGCAGTAAACAAGTTTCAAACTAATTTGGATTATCTTGAGAGATACGAGTAAATTCTGCAAATGACCAGGCCTTCTGATGTCCCTCAGAAGCATCCTGTCAAAAACTAGCAAGGAAAACACACATGTTCAGTCATCACTGGCTACAAGATGGAAACATGGGCTGGGATGTGCCTGTAACACGTGCCTTCCAGGGGGAAAATGTCATTTAACTTATTCTTCTTTCCTCCACATCCTCTTCTCAAGCAGCATGCAGCCCTGCAGAATAGGGCACCAGAGGAAATTTTGCCATCCCTGGAAAAGGAAGGTAGTTTTGAGCTGCTTCTGTGACTCAGCAAAGACTGATCCCTGGGAACCTCATATTTTGACTTGTCATGCTCCCACCATCGTAGTCTGACAAGACTCAGCCCAAAATTAAATATGAGAAGAGAAATAAAATCAAAAGGAAAGAATAAGCATTGACAAAAGAGTTCTGTACAGTCAGAAATGTGTATGTCAGGCAAGCATCTCTTACAAGTTATTCTTGTAGCTCCTGGTCAGAATACATATTTTGTGAGTTATGGCAATTTCTAAATTTCTCACTTAATAAAGAAGTAATTGCATAATATGCCAAGGCACAGTTCTGGGCTGTCCTCAGGCACTCACACTCCTGGACTGTGTGCTTTTACTCTTTCTTGAATGATTTTTAACAGTGAGCTGTATTTTAAATGTTTTCTATGTTCTGTACTACAGACTCTGCTCTCTTTTAGGTTACAAACTTCAGGAGAAGTTGTATAGCCAAAGGGTTTTCTCAGAATTTCAAAGTAACACATTTTGCCCATGAAGAATGTATTCACACTTTGCTGGAGTAAATTACAGTAAAATTCTATATAATTAGAGTATAACCTATAATGTATTTGTACCAGTGAGAAATTCTGGAAAAGGAAGACAGTAGAACATTGTGTAATGCTTAGAGGAGTATTTGAAAGGTTTTAAGTTAAGCATCATTTAAAACAGATTTTAATTAAGGATTTTCCTTTTTTATTACATATTAAGGTCTCTAAGAGCATAACTTCCATAAATAGTCAAGAATAAACTACATTCAGACCTACATATAAGCACATTTCTTGGCACAGAGAAATGAAAACTGTGATTGCTGACATCTCTTTGAAGGAAGATTTTCTTTTTTTTTTTTCATCCCAGCCCTTGTTTTATTTATATGGCTCTGCACACTTTTTATTTTTAATTATCCTAAGGAAAAGAAGGGGTGGAGGGAAACAGATCTTTGTTTTCCAACTGAGACAGTGAAATGCATTCCAAAGCTGCTTTTGTTTTTAATTTACAGAAGCCCTCATGTCTAATCTACTAAGCCAACAAATAATCTGTTTGCCAGGTTTTACATGAGAGTCGTGAAAAGTGCATACAGTTGCTGACTTTATTCTTTTTTAGGATACAGATTCATTCTCTGCCATAAACTTGAAAAGATCCTTTTGGAGAACTTTCCACAATGAATTTATTTTTAACTATGCATTTTGTTTCCCAGGAGGTATTTCATTTTTACCCACTTACTTGTGTATCTTTAGCTCTATTTCTTAGTAACAACAAAATGAGTGTGTTTCCTTATCTGAGAGATAAAATAGCAAAGTCTGTGCCCTCGTTCATTAAACCAGCTGTTTAAAAGAAAAAAAAAAAAAACAAAAACAGGGTATTGAGAAATATGTTCCCTTCTGAAAAAAAAAAAGTACAGAGTAGATGACCACTCCCACATATTTCCATATGAAATACACAGAAAAATAAAATACTTTTACATCCTTCAGTTCTTTCAGAGTAACCCTATATCCTACATGCGCTAATACTGAAGGTAAATTTCAGTATTTTAAAACTTAATGTGTATCCTGAGAGCCACCAAAACATTGCAGGACAGCAACACAAAATTATAGTGTCTCTACACCTCTGTAAATGTCTTCTGAGAAATCCGTGTATTCAGGCAAGACAGAGACAGCGTTCTGCAGTGAGATTTTTGGATGATGTGAACTACAGCGAGGAAATTTCTTCTGAAGTGGAACAGTGCACCACCACATTTGATTTACCTCTCTCTTCTCCACTGGCGTACATCTCCTCCACTAGACAACTCTAAATCTGGCACAGCTGTATCAACAAACTTGAAGGGTGCAGAGAGCCCTACAGAGAGCTGCCAGCTCCCCCAAAACCGAGTTTTGCTGGGATTTTCACAGGCAAGGCTAGGGCTCAGAATGCATTATGTTCCTCCAGAGATTCTCCCTCTCCTTCTCTTAAAGAATACAGGTTGAACTATACTGAAACTAATAAGACAGTTCTTTTCTTAAAAATGGGCCATTTATTGAGGGTATTCTAAATTTACTTAGAACTTATATTGAAAAGAAATGGTATAGGGATGAAAAATGTTTCAGATAAACTCTTGTGCTCCAAGATGTGCATCTCAGCTTCCATACAGTTGCTCCATCCACAAGGACTAACCAATGTTTTCCATTTCATGCTGCTCCCAGAACATTGTGCTGGCTGCTAGGAAGACCCTGGCTGTATGACTTTAGATGGGCTGAAGCAAAGAAAATTAAGAAAAAAGGGGAAAGAGACTTCAAATGGACATAAAACAATGGCTGAGACCACCTTCTTAATACACTAGATAGGTGAACAAGAATTTTAAAAAGTGCAGAAGTACTAGTAACAATTTAGTTGTTACTAGTACTTAAATATTAAAGTTAAAATTAAATAATAAAAGTACTAGTTATCTTAAATCTATGTTGCTTGTAAATTTATGTAAGAAGGATGTTGAGAGTCCCAGCCCTTGGGAAGCAGTCAGTAACTCACAACATTTAGAAAAAATGGTATCCATGTCTAACAGGTGGAGGTCCTCAGCTCCTATGCAGAATTGTGGAGTGCAGCCAAATACAACATTCTTAAGTTCAGAATAAATGAAATTTTAGGTATTTCTTTAAATTTCTTCAAAGATACACTGGTAAACAGAGCTTCACAGATGGTGTTGATTTTAGATACATTGCAGATCATCCATTTATATGGCTATGAATTCTCATTTCATTCAAAGGGTTTATTTATCCAGTACCTTTCATCTACTTCATTTGAGTTCTGTATTAGAGTAAAAGTCATCTTTCTCTTGGGCTAGTCAGAATATGAGGAGATGGTCTGTGCTAGTGAACTCCAGAATTTAGATTTTCATAATTTTATTTAAACCATCACAAAAATGCATATTTTCAAATTTTGTTAACTAATATCCTGAGAATAAAAAACCCACAATTCAGGATCAATTATTTTTTTCGTAATTTGTCTACTTAAAGTATGCTCACAAGTCACTTTTACTCGAGTAGATTTATAATCTGTATTCATTGGTCCTTCTTGCAGAACATCCGTGCCTCTTCGTAAAGTAACTCCTTTCTAAAACCTCCGCCTCTCAAACACCTTCCTCACCTCTTTTGGCTGAAATAAGGAGATACAAATTCCTCCTCCACCCCACTTCTTTGCTATGAAGGAAAACCACCATACAAAGTAATTTGCACCTAGGACAGCATGGAGTCAGGACGTGAGCTTGGGTATCCACCTCCTTTAGTTCATGTAGTTTGCCTCCATGGCAGAGCAACCTCAAGCAATGCTAATGGCTCTAGCATAGCAAGAAATGGGAAAAAAATTCTCTCTGTGAAGAAGAACTGTGGCACAGGGAGAGTCAAGCTATAGGTTTAACCATGAACAACTCAAATGCATGGCATTGCCCCCATTCCTAATAAGTACTATCACTGAGAAAACTTGTATTGCCCTGCAGTTTTCTGTAATGCAGATCATTGCATCTTTCTGCCAGTGCGGTGTAGTAAAATTAGATGGAACGATTGCAAGAATTCGTTTTGGAGAAAAAAGTTAGTTTTCTATCACATGCTGCCATTAATGATGCATTTGACTGTTCAGCAGCTCCCAGGCCACATTTATATCCAAAGAATTTAAGAAAGTAATGCAGCCTCCCCCCTCGCTCCGCAGCTCCTGGTCAGGCTGCTGTGCCTTTCATTTAAATTTTGTTTTTCATCTCCTGCCTTTACATACCCCTTGAGGCACATGTTCTCAAAAGTGAGAACCACTCAAATATAGTTTACATTACCCCACAGAACACTATAAAAGAGGCAAGAAAATTGTCAAGCAAGGTGACAAGATTCACACCAAAAATCATTTTGTAAACTCTCAGAGATGTTGTCACAACAAACCCAGAGGAAAAATTTTACTTCCTCGGCAGCCAATAATGGAGAAGGTGACAGGAGAGCAGAAAGAGAAAATGAAGACTCCCACATGCACTTGAGATACTTTTCAGATCCTCAGCTTTGTCTATACTTAGTCTTCTAGATGATTTATGACTGGCCTCTATTGCCAGTGCAACTGTTCACTTCAATTCTGCGTGCTCCTTGACGGGCTGGTTACATTTTCACAGATGCTATCATCACACTTTAACTGTAATAATCATGTTGGAGTTGTGCTGTTACTACACTACACTGCCAGCCAGCTCTTCTACACTGAGATGTCCGATGCTGCCTGAAATCAAGCCTAGAATCTCCTTTCTTAAAATGTTTCTTAAATATTACTTCATAGGGAGTGATTATTCCCAAAATTCAATGAGAGGAAACATGATGGAAAGAATAAATGCCCAAAAAAGTGGTAAATTAGGGTATGAACAGACAATTGCAAACTACAGTTAACACAGCTCAGCAATTTCCCCACTTACAAGCTGACTTGCATTAGTGGATCACAGCACACTTTTGATTCACTGCTACTGCAAAGAAAACTAGATTATTTTGACCAGGTTGCTAGCTTGAATCAAGATATTCCAGTATGGAATACCCCTTACCTTGGAAATCACAATTAGAAGCACACACAAGAGCAATTAGCATCAATTCCTTAAGCTGTGAAAGCTGTTGCTTGCCTCTCCCTGTTCCCTAAATTTCTGCACCATTCATTGCAACCAGTGCTGGATCATAATTTCCACTATCCTAAAAGCACTGACAGCTCTCCTATGCTCTTTACACAAATAAACAGTAATATAACATCAAATTTCCAACTCTAAGTTGGCATCCACGGCACTCACTGGGACTAGGTCAACAGCAGTTTCTGCTTGATGAGACTAAGGGGCACAATCCTGTGTCTGTGCTCAAGCCCAGTCTCCCCAGCTGTCCAGACCTATTTATCCCCAGGGACCAACCAGAGCTTCCTCCCTCCTTGTGCACCAAATTCCCTTTGCAAAGAAAATCCAGGTGCATGAGGGGACTGAGCCTTCAGGAGCACCAACACAGACAGCAGTATCTTGAAAAAAACTAGGCAGTGTATTCAAGGTTTTGAGGTTTCTTAACAAATATGAGCGACTGCCAGCTCAGGATGAAAATTAACACATAGTATCACAGAATGATTTAGGTTGGAAGGGACCTTGAAAACCCTATAGTTCCAACCCCCCTGCCATGAACAGGGACACTTTTCACTAGATCAGAATGCTCAGAGCCCCATCCAGCCTGGCCTTGAACACCTCCAGGGATGGGGCATCCACAGCTTCTCTGGGCAATCTCTTCCAGTGTCTCACTACCCTCACAGCAAAGACTTTATTCCTAATACCTAATCTAAACCTACTCTCTTTCAGTTTGAAGCCATTCTCCCCTTGTCTTGTCACTACATGCCCTTGTAAAAAGTCCCTTTCCATCTTTCCTGGAGGCTCTCTTCAGGTACTGGAAGGCCACATTTACTTTTTTTTTAAACCTGTTGTCCACTCTTCACTCAGGATAATTTTTACAAATTCTTACCTCCCATGGCATTTTCCTTATCTCAGATCAGAGTTCAACCAATTGATCATGCTTTTACCATATTCTGAAACACAGATATTATTGTCCAGGGACTTCTTTAGAAACATGTTCTTAACATACTTGTATGGGAAGAAGTTTCTTGATAGCAATTCAAAAACGTACAGCAGCTTGAAATCATGTTTGAACATGCCTGTGGACAGTGGCAGGACAAACTCATTCATTCTGCCCTCACTTGCTGTTTATCCTTCCATGTTCTCAAATGCTGGTTTCTGCCCTGAAAGCCATTATGCAAAAGATTCTTCTGAGAAGCTCGTGATTCTGCACAAGCTGTCAAATGTTCACCATCACCAGCAAAAAGTTACTGAGGATCCTACTCCCCTATGTGAAAACTCATCCTGACTGAGTCAAAGGGCTGTCCTGTCTTGACTTGGACTGAAACCACCAAACTCTAAATAGGAACAAGTGGTTATGAATTATTAAACTGGGTAGCATCATAGTAAGTAAATGAGGCAGATACTCTACAACATATCATAAGGCAAACAGTGTAAGCTAAACAATACACACTGAAGAATTAGTCGGGTTCTCACAAATATTTTCCTCATTTTACATTCAGAATGGCTGCTGCCTTTTTAAATATATGAAAGTTTTAGGGGCATGATGCTCTGTAACACTTAAGGGTAAGCCAACTCTTTTATTAGCTCAGATAAGAATGGCACTGCTGTGCAACCTCTTTGTGGCCAATGTGAAAGCATTAAGCAAGGCACAGAGAAATCAGTCTTCCTGCTTTTTGCACACCATTCTCATCAACAAAAGCATCTGGAGCAAGTCTGGTACTAAAATATGCTAATAGGGAGATCACACTGCCTATGTAGCACTAAGTAGTTCTGTATCACATTTGTTTCAGAGCTGACAAAAAAAAAGGCCCAGGGGAAAAAAAAAAAAACCAGACAACCATAAAAAAAAATCAAAAGCCAAACCCCCAAAAAACCACCCCCACACTTAAACTCCACCTCCACCACCCTCGGTTACCAGCCACCACCTTGTCTGTGGTGCCATTACAACTGCTTAGTAGAGTAGATCATGCTTAAAACAGCTGGATTGAGATGGAGGTGGGACAGTTACTTTGTTTGCTTCTTTCACTGAGGACGAACCCAATGTGCAGCATGGCCACACAAAGATGCATTGACACAGCTTCACTAAGGGCAAATCCTTCCTGACCAGTCTGGCAGGCACCTGTGATGGGTTGATGAAAACAGATGACAAAGGAAGACCGACCAACATCATCTACCTAGACTTCTGAAAGGCCTTTGACACAGTCTCAAACATCCTTATCTCCAAATTGGAGAGAGATGGATTTTGAAGACAGATTATATATTGGATAAGGAATTGGTGGGATGGATGCAGACAGAGAGTTGTGGTCAGTGGCTCTGTGGTTAGGTGGAGGCCAGTGACAAATGCTATCTCCCAGGGCTTTGTCCTGGGACTGGTGCTCTTAATGATCTTTTTCAATGAAAGACAGTGGGATTGAGGGCACCCTCAGCAAGTCTGAAGATTACACGAAGATGAGCTGTTCAGCCTGGGTAAGAGGAAGGCCCCAGGATGACCTTGCAGAAGGCTTCCAGCACCTAAAGGGAGCCTAGAAAAAATTACTTTTGAGAGGGGTGTGTAGTCATAGGACAAGGAGGAATGGCTTTAAGCTGAGAGAGGGAAGGTTTAGTCAGATATTAGGAAGAAATTATTTACCACGAGGGTGATGAGGCACTGGAACAGGCTGACCAGAGAAGTTGTGGATGCCCCACCCCTGGCAGTGTTCAAGGCCAGGCTGGATGGGACCCTGAACAATCCGGTTTAGTGAAAGGTATCCCTGCCCATGGCAGAAACTGTATGATCTTTAAGGTCCCTTCCAGCACATATACAAGGAATTGTATCACATTATCTAGAGGTAAATATAAGCTAGTTTATTCTTTTTCGGGACAGCCAAAATGAGGTAGTCTGATATAAGATTGCTACCCAGGCTAGTCTTCCAAGACTCCAGGCAGTCGCTTTGGCTCTTAAAGACAAAGAGCCCATATGCTAATGAAAGCAGAAAATATTGCCCTGCCTCCTCTACTGAATTCCTGCTTTGCTGAGTCTTGGAATGAAGATTGAAGACCATGTGGCCAGAACTGAAAGGTATAAAACTGAGCACCCTCATAACCAAGTACTTATGTATATAAATAATGACCTGGGGGGGCCGCCAAATAGTGACCTATTAACATCAATGGAAGCCACCAAATTGTGACCCCTTGACCCCCCCACCAAATAGTGATCCATAGAAGTCAAAGGGGGCCACCAAATAGTGACTCCCCGGTATTTTCAAAAGGGTTTTTTTTGGTAGTTGTTCCTCTGCTGGTTGTTGTGTTGTGGTACCACTTCTATCTCTGGAAATAGAACGTCACCAGAAAGCTCAAGCCTCAGTAGCCGCTGTACGGAACAAACATTGGACACATAACTCCTTTTGCTCCTAAATTTCTCAACAGCTTTGGGAGTAGGAAAGCTAAAGGATGGTGTAGGGGAGCCTGTGGAGGAGCTCACTCCCCCTCAGGTGAACGGCCATGGCAGCAAATGTGCTGCCCTGTGCTAACATTACTGCTTGGGTTCTGGGCAACTCTGGGCTTGGGAGGAGATCTCAGGTCAGAATAATTTGTGTTCACAGCTCCTTTTTACAGCTGAGTATTGAAAGTAGAACTTCTCCATTGTGGCTGGTCCCTTAACAACTGACTTGCTCCTCCAGGAGAAATGGCAGTGACAGGGAAGAGCTGTGACCTGAAGTTGTTGGAACAAGTGTTCGGTTTGATCGATCACTCTGAAGCCAAAAGGGCCTTGGCAGGTGCCAGCTTGGCTGATGTTTGTTTCAACAGGGAGAGAGCTCAGGATCTTATGTCTAACCTGGGATCCTTTCTCTCTTTAGATGTACTTTTCACATGTGTAAGGTAGGTTAGAGCTGGTTGTGAAGGTAATGACACAGATAGCTTGCATTCTAGTTATATCCCTGAAAAGAGAAGCAGAAGAAAGGCCTGGCTTAGGCTGTTCTGCTCCATTTCTGAAGCAGTTCCCTGCAAATTAGGGGAAAGCCTATTGCAAGAATACATGCTTTATGCTAACTGAAATATGAGTTCTAATACTTTTCCTTTGAGTCCTACAGGAGGCTTGAAATTTACTTGCAGAGGAAGAGGCTTTGATCCACATATTTTCATAAGTATTCATAAAGATACAGAATTAGAAGCTCCCCTTTATTCCCCTTTTCATATCTGCTGGTTTTGAAACACATTGGAACACATTTTGAAACACTGTGGAATTGATTGAACTTCCAGTGAAGCTTCTTTCCAGAGATGGGCTAGACTAAAATGCAGGGTATCACAGGAAGGAAAAATATCCCACAGAGTGCTATTCCTCTCCATGCTCAGCTGGAGCAGTAGAGTATGGGGGAATACTGAGATTTACAGACTCCACAGTTGCTTTCTTAGACTACCTACATAAGTACTAGGGCTTTCATGTAAGCATTTCAGAGTCCATGAAGTAGCCTCTTCCTGCTAACCTGCATGTGGAAAAAGGACTGACTCTTCACTGGTTTCTACCCCAAAACTTTATCAAAGAGATGATAGAATAAGACCCTGTTCACGGATTGTATTTCTTGCATGTATGCCTTTAGGTTGTAAGTTTGCTATTTAAATTGAATAACAAAGCAGATATTCTTGGTTTTCTGAGAGATCTGATTTTTCAATTTTGTTTTATTCCTATTCAGTTTACAGAGCTAGTCAAAACCTTTGGAAAGAGATCCCCTAAAATGCACCACATCTTTTCAGCTAGCTCCATTTAATCTCTGTAACTTGCTTAGAACAGAAGTTGTTACTGGAAATAATTCAAATCTCAGAATAGGCAGTTTTAAGTCTACTACCTAGAGTCAAGGATGTTTCAAACCTCAAGCAGAAAATTGCAGAGAAAGGAAGGAGTAAGGAATGTCATAATGACAAAGGAAGTCTGACCACATCAATGTAGAATGTGAATGTTATCTGACTATGCTGACTTGGTTCCTTAAAATAGAATGAATGGGGTATTGTGTCTCTAAATCTCTACTTCAAATATTCTGTTTACTCTGCTCTACATCTGGCATTTTATCCTGCTTAAAATATTATTTCTGGGATTAATATCTGTTGTATTAAACCAATGCAACAAAGCAGGCTGTACTTTAAATCTTCTATGTCAGATTCGTAGAACTTCACCAGAAATTTCTGGTGTCACCCTCTGTAGATGATTTGGCCTCTTACTGCATTGGCTCCCTTCTGTTAGGTGAGAATATCACATTCTGGGTCTCACAGTGTTGTTGTTGAGATGAATACAATATAAAGTAAATGCCATGCTTCTGATGACCACGTATGCACTGTAAATAGGAGTCAGGGCTTTCTTGAGAGTCATCACCATTTTCCCACATCTCTCTTCTACGTAGGCAGTTAAAGGGAAAATGAGGCACTGATAAATATCGGCTAATCCGCAGTTCAGTCAATGGCACAACTCCTGCCTTTGGCCCAGTTTCTTTACCCTTTCAGTATCTCTTTCCACTTGCAGAAGCACAGCAGTCTCTCTTGTTTACTTATGAGTTTTCATTTGTTTTGGTTTTTCCCGAACCAATAAAATATTTAAACACAATAAAAATGTTTATTAGAGGCAAACAGAACAGTAACTACGTTTAAAAAGGAAATGTACAAAACTGCTGTGAACAAATCTTACTCCCAGGTGTTTCCTTGATGCCAGCCATGAAAGCTGGAGAAGTATTAATTATAAACTATCAGTTCTGCCAAGATCAAGGGTAGATTCCTGGAGTGAGCGGAACAAAAGGCAAAATGAAAAGATCTCCTCCTCTGCTACAGATAGATCTACATATACATATGTATATGCTGTGCATGTATGTTTGTGCATATGCATGTGTAGATTTATAGAGAGTCTATATAAATCAGTACCGCTATCATCTTCTGTTGAAAATATTCACAAAAGTGTGTTCTTTGAAATGTGGATATCAAAAGAATTCTTTTCTCCATTGTGAGGTTCCCAGAATAAAACAACTGTAGGGAAAATTTGACCAACCCACGCACGTTAGTGCCTATTTGAACACGCAGCCTTTATTCTCCACTGAATGTACCAAGCCTTTGGTTACTATTCAGGTTCTGTTTCTCAAACAGACGATGGATGAAGGTGTGAGGGGCTGGAACTTCAGGGCGTCATCGCTAAGATGCCCTTGGAAACAGCTCCTGGAGTCAGTGGTCCGGGTTACTATATGGGTCACTATTTGGGGGGCCCATTGACTTCTATGGATCACTATTTGACGAGGGATCACTCTTTGGCGGTTCCCATTGACTTGAACAGATCACTATTTGGCGGCCCCCACTGATTCCTATGTGTCACAATTTGGCGGGGGTGCTGGGATCACTGGCGGCCCCCATTGATTCTTAAGGGTCACTATTTGGCGGGGGGGTGGGAATCACTATTTGGCAGCCCCCATTGACTTCAGTAGGTCACTATTTGGTGGCTTCCATTGACGTCTATGGGTCTTGTTTTTCAGAAGCAAGAAGGGAACGAAGATGAAAGAAGGTAAGTAACTGAGACTGAAGAAACTTCCTCTGCTTAAAAGGAGGGGAATTTCTGCTGGTAGGAAGGAAGAAGTTCGTTTTGAAAAACACCTACACCCATTAAACAGTTACTGCAAAAGGAGAACAGAGCACTGAATTCTGTTGAGAGAGCACTGCCCAACTTTCAAAACCTGCCCAGGTCCTTGGAAAAACAACTGATACCAGCAGTTTTGTGTTGGCACAAAACTAGTGCGTGTCTTACTATATCTACTCAAATATCACACGCCACCAAAAATTCCAACAACTAGCCAGGAATTTCACAAAACTCAAAACAGGAGAATTGCATTCTTTGGATTTTGGTGCATGTCAGTCCTTTTTTTTTTTTTTTTTTCCACATTCACATCCGAGAAGAAAGAAATAACTAGGTGGGATCTCAAGAGAAAGGGAGCCGCTTCCCAGTTCTACCACAGACCTGATGCACCATTTAAAACAAGGCATTCAGTCTTTCCGAGTCTTCGTTTCCCAGCAGTAAAATCCAGGCAACAATTCATTTATTCTGTTCTTTTACTCATTTACATGGGTTGTGAATGCTGAAGGGCAGAGGCCATCACTTATTATGGATTCGTGTAATAGCTAATACAATAGAGATCTGAACACAGCAGGGCCTTTAAGGCCTATCTTGTGTTTGAAGTACATTCCAAAATACACTGTTCCATGCTAAATATGTCTCCAAGAGCTTATTACAGAGAGAGCTCAATAAAGATTCATGGTCACCGAGTGTAATTTAGTGTCAGAAACGAAGGGGTCAAGAAAAGTATCTATAGATAATTGCCTGTCTTCCCTCCTTCCCGACGCACATTACCAATAATGCAGCATGGTGGAGATAGAAGGGGAAATAAAAATCTGTCTTTGGTGACTAAATAATAGCCAACAGCTGCTAAGAAATCTCAGTTCTTCAGCCCTAAATTGCCTACAAAAAAAAAGTTTCCATAAATTGGCATTAATGAAGAACAATCTTCTTGCTTTGTGTGACAGGAAGAGCCACCTTTTCTAAGAGAGAAATACACCACAAGCTGGAAATCCTATTAATAACATTAGAGCCCTGAACTTTAATGTATTAATGAATGGACGTGCACCCATGCTGTAATCATGGATTTCAGCATTGCCTTTGATGCTTCATTGGTCACAAAGCTCTTACAAAATGTTTGAAGTGTCTGGCTGTGTAATAATGATTTATAATTCTCTTGAACCAAAGCAAAATTTGCTAGTAAAAATCATTTTTGAAATAAAAAATAAATTGTGACTGGAGGGTCTGGGTTTGTTTCAAAAAGAGATCACCCACAAGCAGCAAATTATTTAAAAAGCCACTCGTTCTAGTGTTTTGAGATAGGGAGCGTACAACTCAGAATTTCAAAGTAGTGTTAATTAAGATCAGTTTATTAAAATGTCAATCTTTTTAACCAAAAATTCTCTACCATGAATACGAGCTGCAAGTTCCTTTATGTTCAGCTTTTCATGAAGAAAATTATTTTTCCTCATGCCATACATGGAGCTTTATTCCTTTTCCTACTCTGACTTTTTTCTCCCATCTCTTGTGTTGGGGTTTTCTTATAGAATAAATGGTCTTCATATGATTGTTAGATTACTGCTCCCCCCTTCCCTCTGCACTATCAGGAAGGTCTCTGAGTTCCTTACACTAAATCAGCTGAAAAAAAACCTTATAAATACTCTTTAAAGTTTCATGACTTTTCTTTCTTCCTTTTCAGCTCAGTCCAAGACTCACCAGATTCAATGAAAAGAATATTCAGAAAAATGTGGATCAGGGCCATATTTGAAATTAACTGCATTGCTTTATTATCATGGGTGCTTCCATTCCACAACTCCATTCTCAAAAAGTGCAAGGAAAAAAGGCTGAACAGGAATCAACCTGACAAGAATAACCAGGATATGTTCTTACCCCTCAAAACAGTTCTTTTTGAAAAAACATTGAGGAAAACCATCCAATATTTAAAAATCAATCAATAAATAAAGTAATTCTGCCAATGAAAAAGGAATGGATGTGGTACAATTGGAGACATCCCTCTGTTCCTCTCAGAAACTTGGAATGTTAGCTGGGCAGGAAGGGCAAACAGGGCAGTCTCACTCTAGACCAAAATGACCCCAGAAATCAAACTGCATTAAACTCTGGCATGAAGTCTCAGAATAATACTACTCTTTTCACCACATTTGGAAAGAAGAAGGATTCCATCTTAAATTTCAGACTGATCTTAGACTTAGACATTAGTTCAATTGTGCTTCTTTAAATTATCTTCAATTACATATGCCTCAAACTCGAAATAACTACCTGGATTTGTAATTGTAAATTTCCTCACTGTTCCTTGAAGTTATAGGCTTGTGTTCTTAATATTTGTCATAAGCATTAGGGGTCTTTTCCTTTCTTAATCTTTGCAAAGAATTCTTATTTTTTTTTAATTTATTTCAAACAAAAATATATTTCTGAAGGAGATACTGCAAAGCAGAGACAACAAGCAGTGCTTCTACCCAAGTCTACAGATTCAGGGCTGAATGAGCTCCAGAAATCCAAGTAAAACACCAGGAGATTATCTGTGGCACAGCACAGCCAAAGGAATCCCTATTCCCTGTCACTGTGAAAAAGTGTTACATTTTCTGCCTTAACTTGCCTATAAATTGTTGGAAAAGTTGTGTGCTAGCATGTACCACCATAAAGAAACAGATGCCAGGAGGAAGGCATTTCCTAGGACCTCACTAAGTGGAGACAGAAGGAAAACAGCCTTGCTCCTTGCCAGGACTCAGGATTACCACTCATGTGTGAGAAACACACTTAGTATAAACAGAGCAAACATTATCCTCTTACTCACTTTTGTCTTTTCTCCCTTGACTCTGCCTCAAGAAACAGATGAAAGAACAGGATCTCACTGCTTAGTCATATGTTTATTTCCACCCCCTCCACCACCTACTCTTTCCACTTGTTCCTGTTATTAGCAGAAACCCTGAACCTGTCACACAGTTCCCTTGTGGGGACCATTCTAATTCGTTAGAACCACAGGCTAACACTTGTCAACTCCTCTCCCTATTATAAAACAGCACATGATACTTTGTGCTGGCAACGGGGACCTTGCTGTTGGTCTTGGCAGAACCGCCATTCTCGTGAACCAAAGGTGTGCTACGACTTATTAAATTATGTTCTGTAATACAAAGGGGTTTTCCATTCTTTTCATCCACAAATACAATTTTTTCACAGTTTGTGGAAAAGCAAATTCCAGTTCACCTGCAGCCCTCTATAGCACTGATCACTGACTTCTGTCCCTCAGAAAAAACCTACTAATCAGCAATGTGAGCCATAACACTCCTTTAAGCTTTTTCACCCAAAGGAATAGAGAGATTACATGACATCATTGCCAGACCTATCCTGTCAATCAGTAGAATAGTGACTGATCCCACACTCTCTCAACCTCCTGGGATGTGATGTACAATTTAATAGAGCAAATGTCTTCCCAGTAAACCCCTCATACGTCAAGCCTTAAGGCGGGATATTAATATAACTTCTGGGGGAAGCTATGAAGTGCTATTTGTGGACAAATTAAGGAATCCTTTTAAGGAGTAAGGGAATAGCCACATTCAGTGCTAGTATATTGATTCAAACAGATTGCAAAGTTGTTTCCTGGTACAGCTACAAATATTGTTTCAACTATTGTTTTCAACAAAGCCAATTTGAATAAAAAGTCACCCTCAAAATGACTTCTCTTGCTTATTTATACACAATGTTTAATACATTATATATAGTTATATAAAATATTATTATATTTTATATTATATAGCAATATATTATTTAAAAATATATTGTAGTAAATTAACAATATATTATATCATGCATACTTATATAATATTTATATTTACTATTAAACATGGGGTACGTTTACCTACAGATATAATGTCATGGAACAAAGCAGACTAGAGATGCTTATGTCTGTTTCATTCAGGACCTTAATTCATCCTATTTTCATCTAGAGGCAGATGTATCACTTTGTTTAAAAGGTGTAACCAACGTCGTCATAACTTGTTTGACTACCAAACCTCATCCCCACTAGCCCTAACTGATCTATATGTTTCGTACACTTATGTAAAATAGTTATTGCTGTGCTAGTGATGATCCACATGGATTAAAATCTGCTTCTTTTGCATTTGAAGCAGTCTTATTAAGGTGCAATAACTGTTTCCACACAAATTTCTGGTTTTAATCATGGATAAGCATCACAGCACAAGCTTCTACTCTGCTTTCCATGAAAGAGTAAGGACTCTGGTAATCACTGGTTGATGCAAGGGAATTGATATATGACAGAAGGCACCGAGGAAGCAGTCTTGGATCCATCACTGCAAGGAAATACGGTTCTCATTGTTATCCTGTCATGTAAGGAAAATGATATCCCAGATCATAGATTGTTTAACTACCTCGTCTTTTGACAGGCTGTGCTGGTTTCCTCTTGCAGAAGGAAGAATTCCCTTACAGCTGAGTTCTTCCATGTTCCCCTATATGGACCCCCTATTTGCTGGGCATAGACAGAACTCAATGTAAAGTAAATACCTTTTCCAAATCTGGTGATTCATCTTCCACTCACTAAAGTCAACAGGATTCTTGCCCAGGAGAAGTTAATTCTTTTCACTTTGAGGCTATTCTTGCACCCAGTCCAAGAGGGTTTGTTTTAGTGCAAGAAAGCAGCTAAGCCTGGCAAAATTCCTTATCAATTCACACTCCAAACGAAAACAAAATACATGAGCTGAAATAACAAGTCACCATTTGCAAAATATGAACTACCTCTAAGTACATTGCCTAAAGATGTTTCTGAAGACAGAAACCCTCCCTAAAAATCAAACAAGCAAAAAAAAAACAAACAAGCAAAAAAAAAAAAACCGATCAAAAAACCAACTAACCAACAAAAAAAAATCCCAACCAAACAAATAATACACATAAAATCTGCAGAAGACAGATGATGCAACATCTCCCATCCTCACATGGTGAGGAGAAAAATACCCCCAAACTAAACAAACCACATAAAAATCTGACAAACATACTAAAACTAAGTTTTTTGGTGCTCTTTGCTGCCACTAAAGGTACAAAATTCTATTGCTTATCTTCCCAAAGATTTCTTCATAAGACAGTATGTTTTTGTTAGCTGTACCTACATTATAATCAATATTCACTCTGCAAAAACTTTTAATAACAACTATGAAAAATAAGTAATTTTCTGAGATACACTAATAGTTCAAAACTGTCTCACTGCAACTACCTGCAAGAGGCTTTATTTCCATTTGAAATGCCACAAACCCCCTGCCAATCTAAAAGTTGAGGAGTCTGTTTTCCAAAGTTAGGGCAGAGTATAATCAGATAATTTATCATTTAGAAAGCAAAACATCAAGACATAAAATACTTTCTCCAATGTTCCAATCTGGCAATATTTTAACATTGCAAGAGGTTGACATGCCCATAATCTTGGTGCAAACACGAAGTTTTAAGTGTCTCTAACTTTTCCTTTGTATTTCTGTACGTTTAGGTATATTTAAAAATATTTATGTGAATGTTACATATTCATATATGTACATATGTATACATATGTATAAATATGATAATTTTAATGTATTTATACATAAATGTGTAACATTTATATGTCATTGGTATTATATATGTACATAATATTTATGTGCATATAAATATATATATACACATCATTTATATGTTGGTTATACACAAAGAAAATGCAATATCCAAGTCCCTTCTGGGCCTGGTTTAGGCAGGATACTGGCTTTTAATCAAATTAATTAATATCAGAATAAAGGCAAAAGGAAATGGCTTCAAGTTGTCCCAGGGGAGGTTCAGATTGGCTATCAGAAAGAATTTCCTCACTGAAAAGGTGGTTAAATATTGGAATGTTCTGTCCTGCAAGGTGGTGGGATCATCATCCCTGCAAGTGTTCAAGAAGTAGCTGAAGATGGCATTCAGTGCCAGGGCCTAGTGGACCTGGTGGTGTTCAGTCAGAGGTTGTACTCCATGATCTTGGAGGTCTTTTCCAACCTTTACGATTCTGTGATTCTAAGACCACTACAGAGAAATCGCAAATTCCAGTAAAATACAGCACTGCCATAGTAATAGAAGAACTGTAGCATTTATGGAGGTGTGAAGGAACAAATCTGAATGAAATCAGGTTTAACCACAAGCCTTTTTCCCACAAATTTTCCAGTCAATTCAACACAACGAGGGTAGTGTTATCTAAACAGAGCAGAGATGAACTGGAGGTGCCTTAAAGGTGCTGATGTTTTGAAGCCAAATATCACTTGTTTGAGCACCATTAGCCAAGCACAAAGAGACACAGCAAGCAGGATATACTTATCTGAGAAGTGTAATGCAATTATTTGCTGGCCAATAGACTTTGACCCCAGTTTCCTATCTCCCCCTTCCCTTTTAAGATTCTATCCCTTTCCACACTGGTTTATTCTCTTCTAGAACACTTGAGCTACTAATGACCCTCTCTCAACAGTCATGTTTCTGCCTGTATTTTTACCTTTCTCATCTCTTTGCAGATGTTTATCACTGGTCTGCTTTAGCAGCTGCAGTCCAGATTAAGCAGCTGGACTGCAAGAGCTGGGCCTTGATTCCTTGATATGCAGGCAATTGAAACCACACGAGCTGGGAAGCTTACAGCTGGAGTTGCAGGCAGAGCATGACCCATGTCTCTGACAAGTCCAAGTCTCCGATATAAAAGAGTCTAGAATTTTACAGGGATCTAGATACCAACATTGTGAAATTAGCTTCTTGTTGTACAGCAGCTCTCACAATGGAGTGTATGGTACAGTTAAATCCAGGAAATATAATGAAATAACACAATGAAAAATCACGTTTCTGACTTCTAAACCATCTTTCCATTATTGACCAGGGGCCCACTATCTCTGGGCTCTGACATCTTAATGATGTTGGAAGTCGAGCAAAGCCAAAAGACTCATTCTATAACTGCTTATTACACCAATATTTTTCAATGTTCAGCTGGTCCTCACTGTTTGTGGAGAACAATGTCATGTTGTAGATTTGCACCATTTCAAGAGCTTTCGATTTAATAGAAAAAAGGGAGTTTTGTTGCATAACTAAGACATGTGAAGAGAGATACAAAATTCAAGTATGGGGCCAAAATCAATCCCAGGCACAAACTGTGAATGATTGAACTAATTCGCTCACAAGTCCATCCACAGCTAGTACCAATATATTACTGGATGTCAAACTGAGGGCAGACTAGACAGACTCAGTTTCTCTGTGCATCTCTGAAAAATGAGAAAAAAATTTATTTCCCTTTCAAAACAGATACTCTGAGTTATGGTGCCTTAATATTTCTTTAACACTTAGAGGTTCCCAGGTAGAATATATTGGCCTTACATAAGTCAAAGTATTATTCTATTATTACCCATTTAACACCTAGTTAAACATTACTTAACCCACTGGCATGGACCCAATGCATCCCCATTAAGTTAAATATTGCTAGTGCACTATTGTTTAAATTAAGCACTAGTCTAAGCAGCAGTAAATGTCATTCACTGTCATTAGGGTAAATTGGTTCCCTGGGCAACATACCAGGAATGCAGGTGTCCTGATTACATGGGTCCTCATTAAATACAGTACACTATTTCTTCAAAAATGGAACTCAGGCTGAGTGTGACAAAAAGCCTCCACTCTTCCTTTTTGCAGTGAGGGAGGATGCACAAACACAAGTACCAGGACACAGATGTACCCACCTCCCCACAGCAACTCCCAGATCCCTTTGCAGAACAATGTTTGCCAATTGTATCCTGGTTTAGTCGGGGCCCTGAGCGCAGAAGAAGCTCTATGCGGATAGCGATCTACGAGAGAACAAGGAACTATTGAAGCCAGGCATCCTCCTGCAGACAGCTCTTTATGTGACTGAAACCTTGAAGCAGATAAGGCTCTCTACAGATGGAAGTACTGCTCCTATAGTAAATTTCGGGACCAGAGCTTGAGACGATAATCACTTGCTATTTATCAAGGACTGTGCCTTCTGTGAAGACCCTAGTATAACTCAGGGGGCTAAATCATAATGAGATATACCATGTCACACACCTGAAATATTGCAGATCAGCTATGATAACACATTCATGTTCTTACTGTATTTTTCAGTTACTAATGTGACCAAATAGCCTAAAGTGTATTAGCTTAACAACCATAAAACCCCCACAGATTTACAAAAATGTGCTACTTTTCTTTTCTTTCTAAAAGAAACAGAGGCTTTGAAATACTAACTTAAGTATTTTTATTTCTGTTCAATAGGGGATTCATGCACTGGAAGAGTTAAGAAGTTATAGTAGTGCTGAGAGTCATATGAACTGCTCCTGTTAGCAACTCCTTTATAGAGCTGAAAGACAGCTGGTGATCCTTGCCTTGGGGTTAGCAATTCAATATCTATTTCAGGGGCTTTTTTCTCGACAATGTGAACCCTATACATCATTTACATAATGCAACACACTTGCATTCTTCTGCTGGGCTTCAGAATTAAGATTAGTAACAGAAACATCAGTTACACTGGTTAAACAATATAGATGTCATCCATTAAAATATTAGTTTTACTCATTGTCCCGGTGCAACCTTTTAAATAGTACATTTTCAGCCTGGAGATGAAGTTCCTTCCACACAGACCTTTCTAATAAAATTATATATAGACTGAATGACATAGAGGTTTATTGATTCCACCTTCTACTGGTAATGAAAACCAAAGCAATTCATTGTATGGAAATGACAGCAAAGCAAGAATATTATGATTTTAAAATGGGGCTATGCAATAAACATGGAAGATTCGTATGTTGAGAATCAAATGTAGAAACTGAAATGAAAAATGGGACCATAGAGAGAATGAAAGCATTTAACAGGAATAAAGCATCACACAAGCACAGACTCTATAGCTGCTTGAATGTGTGCACACGCATGGAGGAGGAGCCTAGAAAAGCTCCTTCATTTGCCATTCCTGAGGCCCACAGAGCAGCAAGAATCATCTGCTAAGACAGCAAAGTGATGCTCTACTTCGACTCTGTTTCTGTTGATTGGCAAGGCCAATAGGCAGCACATTTCTGACAAAAATAGGGTCAAGCCTACTAAAGAATTTAGAATCTTTTATAGAGAGATTCTGAAGGTGACTGCTACGAAAAGGTTTGGATGAATGCCTCTATACATTGAGCAGATACATGTAAGTCATTCTGCTCAACTCCTAACACTACTTGAGCTCCACCAAACCTATGCAGCAAAACCACAGAAAAATGGAAACATTTCCTAGTTTTGGATTTTCTTCCAAGCTTGAAAAATCATTGTTTCTTTACGAAAAGATTTGCCAGGAGACACATGAGCAACACACACCCAAGTTTTTGGTATGTCAAGACTGAGTGAGGAGTGATAAGTGGGTGCTACTACAAAAGATCTTACAGGTTTTGCCAGTGTCTGATGTGCAGGTGGATAGATGTTGGAGGAAGATCCATCTCCCCAGATGCTCAGAAATTCTGCTATGAATTTTAATATACTATCAATGGAATTGAGCATTGCCAAACACAAACATTTAGAAAGCTCAAGCCAGACCATTATCAAATCATGAGGCTGAACTAGAAATTGTGAGATTTGAAATATACACAATATGCTTTTCTCTTAATGACTCTCATTTCTAAGATTTACATCACATTCAGATCTCATTTTAAGATATTCACAGGCAACAATAAAAAATGAAGAAAGGGAAAGAAACACAGAGGGGGGAAAGAAAGGCTCTTGCCTCCAGGATTAGAGAACTGAAATAAAGTAGTAAGATTTCAGCTCCTTATCTAATTTGAAATAGTCCCTTTTTCTTTGTTTCTTTACTTCCACCTTTCTGATCACAGGAAACTTCCCAGGATGATGTTTTACTTTTCCTGCTAGTTTCATTTAGGGTTTTTTTTTAAGTCAGGTATAGGGAAAACACCCAAGGTAACAAAACTAAATCACAAGTGGTGCTGGCAGGCACAACACTAACAAAACATAATACAGTTGTACAAGACAGCTGTTGAAATCTAGTAAAGAGTTGCAAAGTTTCCCTCATTCTGAAGCCACCCACTGCTCTGGAAGTCGCTTCCAAGGAGAGATGTGGTTAGAATTTTGACCCTTTGCAAAAAATTAGAAAGTAGTACAAACCACAGTCTGACACTTATGTCTTGAAAACATCCTAAAAGTTCAGTAACAGCACAGCTTCTCCTTACACCAGAAATAACAATAATATTGGTAAAATGTGATAATTTGAATAATGTTGGTAAAATGTGATAACATGATTAACTTATTAAGCAGCAATCTTACTATAAATACAGAAGTAGCCTACAACTTGAAACAGAATTTTAAGCTCAGATTTCTAGAAACAAAGTTAGGTGAGAACTTGCCAAAATAGTCTCATAAATTATTCCACCTGGTTAAACTACCTATAATTTAAACAAAAGATAGACAAAATAGCAGCTATATACACCATACCACATAACCTGAAAACAAACACAATAAAAGTACTGAAAGAACAGAAATGGGCAAAAAGAAAGAAATATTATTTCTTTAAATCAGGGAGAAAACTTTTAAAAAAAAGTAGTTCCAACACCGTCTTTTCTCAGTAATATTGTATTGCTGAGTTGGATCCTCCCACAATGTGCCTTAGCAACAATGCATCAGCTCAGAATACATTCAGCCATGACTCTTTCAGACAATCAAAAGAAGTGCAAAAGATAAAGAGAGACAATAGATTTCCACTTGGCACTTCCACTGCTAGACACCAATGAGTTTTATGTTTGTGCTAATGGGCAGGAAATCTCAGCTCCTTTGCCAAGGAGTCCATCACACTATGATTACAGGAGGAGAGGATTTCCATCTGCCTTATTTCCATAACAACTCTGTTTACTTCCAGAAACTATGTGGAAGAGTTAAAAAAGACTACGCTGAGTGGACATGGTTCCACCCAAACACAATCAGTCTGCACATTTGCTGTGAGAACAGCCAGATCATTTCCCTTCCTGAGGTTGGTTTGTTGGTGGTTTCTTTTCAGATGTGCTGTCCCTCTGTTTCCTGCTGTTCTGAAGAGGTGCTGAACATCTGATCTCAGCGTATTTCTGACTTGATAACAGATTTCTACACTCTGAAACCATACTGCATCCCACCAGGTGATAAAAATTGCTCCCACTGGTTGGAAATCTATCACTTACAAACATCTGGTTATGGATTCATTTCCCATCATTCAGTGATTGATTCCAACCAAAAATTCTTCAGAACAGCATAGGTTTTACCAAACCTGGACATTCCTCTATACAGCTGTGTAATGGCTGCCTCCTGCAAAAAGGCATCGATAATAATGATCTGGGCTCTTACATACAACAGTCACCTGCTCTTTAACAGGGACAGAACAAGACTCTAGCAAATAGCAAAGAAAGTCCAAGAGAAAGTGACTGGATCTGGGCATAGGTCCATGAAAGTGCCAGGAGTTAACCTGCACATGCTGAACATCTGGTCCTAACTCCCCATGTCCTGTCAAATAAACAGGGACAGGGGAAGGTTTGTGGCTGGAACATCCTGCACTTTGGCTTGCCCCAGCTGTCACAAGAAAAGCAGTTCCCTATCCTATGCTGAGGTCAGGGCTGGCACGGGGAGAATGAGGGAGCCATAAATCAGTCTCCTCTTCCTTGCGCCAAGCAAACCACAGCAGAGAAGAAAGTTTGGACCTTGCTCCTCAGATATTCTAGAGGGCCTACACCCTGTCGTCCTAGTTAAAGAAGCCTTGTTGCTTTTCCTGCCCCTTACCCAACCTTGGTGGTTATACAACATTGTGCATGCTTTGAAATCTCTCCCTTACTAATCCAAACCCCAGCTTTGCTCATAGCTTTGCACCACGCTCAAGATGAGCTGAGACCTGGGAATCAAACGCTGTGCATGGCACAGTAAAGCTCCAACTGAGACATAAATAAATAATAGCTGAGCTGTCAGCTGAGACAAACTCTATAAACTATTGTGTTTGCAGTATCACGCTGCATGTTTCGGTACTTGAAGCCCCACAGTATATACTCTACTGATCGATTTGCATACCCTATCGATCTCAAGGGTTGACTAATGCATTTGATTTGTGGCACTTCTGCATAATTTTCTGATTAAGTTACTTATTTAACCTATTGACCTTTACTCTTAATTAAAGAGCCTATGTAGATGTTGAGCCGTAATCAACCTGCACACTACTGAGTGGAATTTACATCTTGTGGAATTTACGCACTCTTTGAGGCTTTACACTGACACTGTGTGGCACGCAATGGACATATTTGTCCTTTGCAGTTTGAACTCATGAAGCATCCTAGCAATCAAACTTTACTTCCAACAGTTTTGAAGCAAAATTCTCATAGGCATTTGGTCTTTTTAAAAAAATAAAATTCACAGAGCAGAAACTTCTGCTTTGAAAGCCTACAAGAAAAAGAGCAAGTTAAATCTGTGTTTAGTTGTCTTATGCAACTGATCCACTTGTATCTAATACCTGTTGAGCAATCAAACTCAGTTCAGTTTTGGACCAGATCTCTATTGTGTACACCATGCACCCCTAGGCTGTACATACCAAAAAAAGAAGTCCCTGCTCTACTGGGGTCACCAATCAAAATTTTAAAATTACGATAGAACTAATTATTTCTCACTGATGTGGAATCCTAGTTTGAGCAAGTTGGTGGACAAAGAAAAACAAACAAACAAGGCCCCAACCCTCCTCAACCCCTCCCCCAAGAACCCAATACACCACAGTTTGTATTGTATTCTGCTTGCTTATGTTGAGAAATACAATTTAATAATTTATGTCACTTGGTTGTTCCTACTAAGTGTAATACAGTATTTTACTGATTCACTGTAAAGCTAGAGGACGTCTCAATAATTCAGTTGACAAACAAACTACAATATTTCTGCGTCTGGAAACCATTATGTCGATAGCGTGCAAAGCCACCAACTTGACAACAGACATTAACCAAGTATATACATTGACAACAGACATTAACCAAGAAGCTGTAGTTATACCTTCCATACAATCACACATCCCTCATCTCTCCCTGCATATACCCCACCAGAAGGATAAAGATTAGATAAAATATGACAAGACAATGTTCAGTAATCACTCTGAGCCAAAAAGCATGACAGTGCTATGGCTCTTGAGACAATAAGCAACCAGAAAAAAACCAGTCATTTACTCAATTACTGATGGTGTTATGATCAAATTATTCCAGTGGTTAGATCCAAAGCATATAAATCAAAAACTAACAGGCATAAGCATAATAATATAAAACAAGTTGGTGAATTGAAGCTGAGTGCGTTGCACTCCATGTAGACTGAACAAAGCAAAAGACATTTTCAAAGTAATTGAAACTAAACCTTTACCATTTCTGCATTCCACATCAAAGTCACCCACAAGGAGGTGTGTTTGTATACCCATCTTAGTTTTCTTTTTCTTTTTTTAAGGTCAGAGAGCCTTTATTGACTGGGAATTTTACTTATTTTACTACCATATGGATGCTGGGAAGAACAAGCAATTTTTTAAAACCACCAATATTTCTCATATGCCACTATTTAGGCTGCTGAAACACGCAGACCAAAGTCTTCCCTCAGAGAAGGATGCCACTGAATCCTGTTGGCTACAAGCATTACTGTGTTAAAACTCACAGGGTGAAGCAAACAAAATGGCAGAAGAAAGCTTAACTCAGACCAAAGAAACCTGCTCTTCCTTGAAATAGGTGCAATGAATCCATCAGCATTTTGCAAAGAGAAAGAATTCGCCCCTAGATTAGACCCAGAAGAGCACCAAAGCTATAACATGTGAACTTGCAACACAAACAGTGTATCTGTGGGTGCTTATCATCACACGTGAATCCAGGGTAGAACTTTGTGAAATTACTTTTGCTCTCAATATTTATTCTCTTCCCCTCTCTTTCAGCTTCAACTTCACCCCATCTATATGCTTCATTCTGCCCTCTTAATTACACGCTTACTTTCCCTAAGCTAGTTAGAATGCCTTGTTTCTTGTTACATTGGCTCTGTGTAACTTGCACAGTCTAGTGTTGAATGATGCTGTTACTCAACTTTCTGCAGCAACAGCTTTTTGCGTCCATTGCTTCACATATTTTCCAGTATGTCCTGTCTGCTCCTGGCAAGAGAGGAAGACACAAACTCACCATTCTTCTGCCTTTTCCAATCACTTCAGAGGTGTGACTGAGGTGTGCTGAAGAAAGTGTTCAGAACTAAAACTGAATTAAGATTATCTGAACAAGGACAAAAATCATCATTAGAGGGCCTTAAAGATCAGTTATGGTCTATGAGAAACCTGCAGACAAGTTGAGGTGCAAGGGTCGTGTGGAGCACATGTACCCTTGCTGTTGGTGGGAACTGCTATGTTAGGAATGTGTTCCAGTGTAATCCAATGAGACTTATCAAAGCGAAATAGTCATTTGCTCACTAGGGCTAATTTTGATTACTCCTTCCCTAAGCTCCACTGGAACAAGTATCAAAGTGAAAGCTCACATTCCTTCCATTGTCAGTAATGGAACAGCCCCTGGTGGCTTTTTGCTAGCCATGTATGTAGGCAATAAGAGGCCTCCAAGCCAGTTAACAGAGTACATAAAAACCCTCTACATTTAAAATATTCAGCTTGCTCAACAAAGAATGCACCTTGATTAGTAGAGTCTATTAAATTTCACCTACTTAACTTTGCAGCTTGATTAGTGAAGTATGTGGCTTAATCAGCACAGCATGGAACTCATGACAACATGCACCTCCTAAAACTGAAACTGTTGGTAGGACGCAACAGAATCCCCAGCACATGTCTCTGTGTAAAACACGTAAGGCAGAAGATTCAGAGCAGGCTCCTAGGTCTGTAAATGAACAATTAGATGTTCAGTCCTTTCAGCAGCCTCGTGGCTTTGTGAGGTGTAGGATTCAGGCTGTAAAGTTTCAGCTGTCCAGAGACTGGAGCGGTCAGGCAGCAGACAGCTTCTTTCGCCATAAAACCAAGCAGCAGCCTCATCAGCAATGCTGCTCCCTGTGACCATAGGCCCCTTTACGCATCCATAGCGATACACAGCCAAATCCAATTTTCAGTATTTAACTGTAAGGACACCCGACAGAGTGTCATCAGCCATCCAAAATAAGATTTCATTATCCCAGGAAAATTATGTGGAATACTTGAAGATAGCAAGCATGTCAGCTGTTGCGGTAAATTATCATCACAATTTTCACACTATCTAGATAAACATTAAAGCTGGAATGGGTTTCAACTGTGCGCACATAGGATCTGGAGACATTTCAGACAGGAGCAAAGCTGGGATTTTTAAACAATACTAAAGTTGAAGATTGTTCAGACACAGTGTTTTGGCTTGGACTGCTTTGCTGTCCAGAAATAAACTGACATAATTAAGAAGTACCTTTACTTTTGGTAGAATATATGTTCTGTCCCTAGACTATAAGGAATGCAATCATAGCTGTAGCTATCACTCTACACAGTTCCTTAATGATTTTCCCCCCTTCCTGTGGTTGTCCTATATGCTGTGAACACGAGATGAACTCACAGTGTTGTTATTTATGGCGCAGATTCTAAGATTGCTGCAGTTAATGGAAACATTGCGTGTTGTCTACAAAGGAGTTTTGCAAAATATATGGCATTTACCAGAGCATAAATCTTACCAACAAGGGTACCTGTGCTCATATAAGTCTTAACACACACCCTTCCTTTCGGTTACTACACATTCACTAAGAAAAATAAGAACACATACATGTCTCAAACTCTCAGATGCTCAGCTGTTTCTTAGCAGAACTGGATGCCATTCCCATCCCAACAAACCTAGAGCTATTAATAAGTAAGGTTTTGACCTGGCAACTTCTGCAACACTTAGAAAAAATACAGTATCAAACTACAACAATTGTCAAGCAAATAAAGTACAGATATTCACACTTGTATACCCTTTGTACCAAAAAAACACCAAACCAAAATGAAAACCAAAAACAAATGAACAAACAAAAGCTAAAAACCAAACCAAGAAAAAAACTGAAAACAAACAAACAAACCAAACCCAAAATCTATTATTTCTAATTCCTCTGAAAGTTTCACGTTACTAAGAAAAACAAATAAATACCAAACAGCATCAAACTTTGATTGTTGAGGTTTTCTCCTATAGCTCCCAGATAGCAAATATAAACACACAAAAACCTCAGTCCTTCAATTAAAAAGCCAACCCTCAGGTAAGACTGAAGAAAATCTCCACCAAACTTAACCACACACCTGAAAACCCAGCTCAGTGATGGAAGAGTGCCAGCATCAGTTCAGACGTGCTTCTGAAAGGTGACACCAGTAGAAACAAGGGAGATAAAGGCCTCACAGTTGGGAAATCAAGACTTCAGCAGCCAACACAAAAATCCAAAGGTTGATTTTCCGGCTGCATCCTTTCTATCACAGCTTGCTAGACTGGGATTCACATTTTATCCTGTTTCTGGAAGAAGTTCAAAGGCGTATATAGAAGCCCTGTGTTTGTCCATTAGTCACTACATTAGGCCCACTTCTGCTATGAAATTCTGTAGGAAAAAGCTTCAGTATCCTCACACCATTCCACTCTAACCCTGTGCCAGCTGGTGGTACTCTCCCTGTTGTTCATTGCTGGACATCTATGCAAATATTTCAGCCACAGCTCTCAGAAAAAGTGGTAGAAACTTCTATATTTCCAAAGTGCTGTCTATTTTAGACATCTTAGCTCAAAAAAGAGTAATGTCGTATTTTTAGTAACCATACTTTAATTAAAAGTATTTTCTTATTGAACACTCTAATTGGAGCAGCAAATTAAAATAAACAGTGTTCGCTTTCTAAAGCATTCCACTGATCACTTCCTGGTACGGTAAAGGCTGAGATGTTAAGTTTTCAATCTAGGAATTCAAGAAGGAGAACTTGCAATAAAACTTCAAGTGTGTTTAATATTAGATTGAGCAGAGAAGGAAAACTCATTAGATATATGTTCCTACTGAATTCAAAACACTACTGTCTACAGCATTCCCAATTCAAAAGACTCAAAACTTAGTCAAAAATGTTAGTACCCTAACAAAGCAAAGTAAACCACAGGAGAGCTGTCTTAGTAGCTATGACTATAGATGTGAAGTTTTAACCTGTATTTTTAATCATACCCATTTTACACCATGCTTTCTTCATTGTATTATGACTCAGTGAAGAGTCCCACTGTTCTTTTAATTTGGCAGCCAGAGGAGCTTGCATAAATTTTTGGTTATTCTGAATGTTAAGGAAAGCATTGTTGTAAAAAGATCAATGTAATAGCATTATTTGAAGCACAGTACTTCTCCTATTTGAACTGTCACCAGTTATTCTCTATCCATTCCTGAAATAATAGGCATTAAAACAGAAAGTATCTTATTAACTTTTGTTGAAATAAAGCATAAATATTAATCCATTAATCACTTCTCTCTATTGTTTACTATAGCTGCAGAACTTTTTTACTGGATTTTTCATAGATACCAGAAAAATAATTTGAAAGTTAATCTCATTTAGTGCACATTCTGAATATGAAATTTATCTTGATTATGTTGTTTGGCAATATTCTTTTTTTTTAACCTAGTGTCCAAGATGAAGCTTTGGAAAATGTGGCAAATTTCAGCAAGTTGCTATTTATATAGCAACTGGAAATCTGCAGCTTGTGTAAGCAAGGTGCAGATGGCATTGCCATCCATTAGCCCAGGACTAATCAAGAGTTAGAGGTTATTCTGAACACCCTTTTTCTGAAAATAATCCCAAGTGATATTTGGAAGCCCCATCAGCTATGAAAATGAAGACCAAACACAACACTAAGATCAGCTCTGTTCTAAGGTAGAACTAGACCAAGAAACATCTACAAGTATTTCTTGGTTTGCTTGAACCTGACCTCTCCCTCACTAAAAAAACAAACAAACAACCTCAAACTACAAACAAACAAAACCACCCAAACACACACAAAAACCCCAATAAAACATTTGTTATATTTTACCAAATCTTTCCTTACTCCAACACAGGAGTCACAAGCAGGGACAACAAGGCAAGTACCTAACATTACTGAACATCATCTAGCCATGATTATTGCCTGGATACAGCAGAACACGGGAGAGAAGGGAGCAGGGAAAACCAGAAGCAAGGGCTGATGACAACAGAAGCTTGGTTAGGAGCTCATGTGGATTCAAGATTTTTCCTCTCCCACAGGTACTTCTCTTCCTTTTCAAGGGAAAATCTGCAGTACCACAGAATCCACCATGTGGTGTCTGTTAGCAAATGTTGACTTTTTCATGGCAACTGGTGTAGGTACATCTAGATTGTGTATTTAAACATCACAGTTTTGTTTTCATTTCTTGCAAGAAGCATTTGACTGAGGTTAATGTTTTATATCAACAGAGTAAAAATAGCTAATTCTGGGCCCAAAGGTCATACACATCAGCACAACTTGAGTTCTGAAGTGCTTTTAACCTTGATTTTTCCTTGTACGCCAGGTCCTTTAAAATATACAACACATTTAACCCAGTCTCACAAGCAAAGGGGAAAAAAAAAAGAAACCAAAGATGTTTTCACTGTCTTTGGAAGACCATAATCATTTGATAATCAGAGGGATCTGACTGTATTTGAGACAGCACTTGCCAGGAAATACATGAGATAAATACAGTTCACTTTACACAGAAAGGAATACAAATCAGAACTATCAGCATACAGAAAAAAAAAAAAAAAAAAAAAAAAAAAAAAAAAAAAAAAAAAAAGACATTTTCCCCATCTGATTCATTAGATTTTTGGCACCCCAATTAAGTTCTGACAAGCTAGTATTCCAGACACAGTAAAATATTGTTGTTCCACTAGGCTTGCTCCAATGTTTAGTCATAAGATCCATACAATAATAACAGAACAGTGGCCTATCTTGACCAACAGTACATTAGTTATTATCTGCAGCACAAACACCTACCACTTTATACTAACATTTTGGCAGTTAATCTAAACATAGCACTTAAAGCTACATCATAATTTTGAGATCTAACTGGGTCATTTTCCTTCCAGCTGGCACCAGTAAAAAGTATTTTATAACAAAAAAGTAAATGAAACTTTTTTACGAGGGTTTTTTTTTTTTTCTTTCTGCTCTTTAATGGCAGGAGCACAAGTATGATTTCAAGCACACACGACACATTTTTCAAGGCCTGTTCGCGGTGATGCTAAGTGAGTGAATTACAATAAGATTTGTTGTGCAGTGCTGGATGTCTGATTTTCCATCCACTGCTGGGAGCTTCAGTTGGAGGGAACTAACAGAGGCGCCTATTATGTACAGCCTGGTTCAAACTGTGGCTTTGGTGCAAACTCTCAGGGATAGGCACTTACTGCCCACACTGGCATGGAGAAAGCTGATGAAAAGAGGAAAAAAAAAGAAGACTTTTTAAGTGGCTTCTTAAATATTTGGTATCCCGTTCCTTCTACAAATTGTTTTGTGAGAGGGAAGGGAGAAGTCACAACAGATTTACCTGCAAAAATTATGTCATATTCAATGGATATAAAACAAGGCAACTAATAACTTATTGTTACTGTAGCTGGATCCCCTGCTGACAGGATTCAAAATGAACAGGAGCTCACCAGAATTGTTCTCGGTATTTTACTTCCCCCACCCTTTTTTCTTTTTCTCTCTTTTTCCTTTTTTCCCCCCTCATAGGTGCTGGAAACACAAGTCCCTCTTTAAACAACTACCCATAGACTTCTTTCCCTTACCTTCCTCTACTATATTCTGGCTTTCTCAAATGTTCCACACACACATCCAGCTAGATGACTTGGTATATAGTCCATGCAAAGTGAAGGTGGAGAGAGGAAATACTGGAAGGAAAAAATGAGAAGATAAAAACAGAACCAACACAACAAGAAAAAGCAAAATCCTGGAAGAGAGAAAAGAAGTGAGACTACGGAGCTCAGAACTGCCAGCAAGAGATTCATGCAGGATATGAGAGGTTAGCAGGGATGGACAGAAAGAAAAAATTTTAAGTGGGAGTGAAAAAAACAGTTTGAATAATAGAGGTGGAGGGTGCAACAAGAGACTAAATGACTTATTCAGAGTAGAACTGGTATCTGTCTTTCTGAACCACAAAGCAAAACATCATTTTAATACACTGAGCACCTCCTCTCAGATATGCAGCTGGAGACAAACTCCACTGCCACTTCCTCGCTTCCTTGGGAACAGCTTGTCAGGAGGACCTTCTTTACACAGTCTGCTCCACAACTGGCACTCAGAAAAGGCATTTTGCTTTAATGAAGCAAATCAAGCAAACAGTGAAAAATACAAACTAGTCCACAAACCTGATGTTCCTTCTCATTGGTTTGAAAGATTCATATATCCAAACACAGTATGATGCCTCAAGTTTACAGTACAGAGTGATGACCTGGGCATAATACCTTTTCCTGTCTTTTGGTTTATATTAGGTACTGTTTACTACTCTCATAAAATCTGCTTCAACTATAAAATTTGATGTCTTTTCAATTTTCTCAAGGGTGCTAGTTCACTGTCTAGAACCTACAGTGTAGTTCCTTAGCCACACACGGGATGGCACTGTTAAAATTAGTCCTCACACACCAAATCTCTCCACTCTGACTCTTAGTAGGCAGCAGATTCAAGGCTTTATTCCCCAGAATTGTATTTATCCCCCACAAACTGACATCACATATTTTTGTGCCTGGTCAATCATCATATTTTTACTTTGTATCAAACATGGAAAACCAGTACCCATAAATGTATTAATGCTATGTTATGATTTTTTGAAGGTTTGGCAGAAGAGGGGAGAAATAAAGAGATTGGGTGCAGTATTACATTGTGCAATGTGGTATTTCATTCTCTCCAGAGATCTGTAATTTTATGCATGTTGAAAAAAATGTTAAGGAAACTTAATGTACAGAACATAAGGAATCAATTTTCTTCCTTAAGGAATAAAAAAAATTTTAAAAAACCCCAAACAAAAACAAACAAACCAAAACAAAACCACACCTTTGGGGTATAAGCATTAAAAAACATCATTCCAAATTAAACCATCCAGCAAACCAGAATGCAGAATAGAAAGAGTAGGCAGAGTAAAGGAATAACCATTAATTTTTGTCTGTCTCCTCTTTGTAGTCACATGTCTCTTAATTGTCACTCAATTTATTAGCACCCTGTAATTGTATGGCAATGTGACCATAAACTCTATATATGAACAGCAGCAGATGGAGACTCCCTCGTTCTGTTGACTGACTCAGAATACAGGACATCACAAAAGCTTGTATTGTTGTTAGCTAAATGCAGAGAGAGAGCAAGGTCCAAAAAAGACAGGTAAAGCACAGTTAGAATCCACAATAAAGCTAAGTCTCCAAAATACAAGCTTTCTTCAAATTTCTTCTATTACACCCTTGCCAAAAATCCCCTTCTGATCTCTAATCAAGAATCAGCTCAACCACCTGCAGGGTAGCAAGAGTGATTCTATAACTGTCATGCAGAGAACAACCTGGTGTTGTAGAGCACCACACTGTTCTCTGTGCCGACACAGAAGCATGGCTCCAGAAACAGCACTTACCTGTGGGCGATTTTTAAAAGGAAAACCCACACGTTTGCTTTCGAGGGCCTTTAGTACAACATAAGCATTGTGTGGCCTCTAGTCTGGAATGGCACGTTATATAATGCAGTGCCAGACAGGCTTCTCAGCACTTAGGTTCAAAAACAAGTACTAGACGTAGCACATCCTTGATGTCAGCGCCTTCTTGGGCCAGCAGGAAGGGGTATGGAACTCAGTGTTATTTAAAATGGCCATTAACATCTGTCCTTTGACAGGAAGGGGCTGGAAATGCATTTTCTTCAGGTGTATCTTTACCCAGTTTGATATGACAGCTAATGGTAACTGCAACCCTCTTCTCCACTTATTTCTCAACTTAAGAAAACATCACATTATACTTGAGGAGCAGAACTTCCACACCCAGGAAAATTCCCTTGAGGTGCCATCAGAGACCTTTGAGAGCTACTGATTTACCACAAGACATGGTAAGGAGGGCGTAATTATATTAAGTACCCAATGTATTCACATCACACAAGCCAAAGCAGGCAAACTGAGATAACCTCCAAGTTTTCCACCCTTCTTTTCTATAGACTGCCACTGTATCCATTCTCAGCCTATTTTCTCCTTAATGGATGGTGCAACACAAGGACCAGGAAAACTGCCTTCCCATGGCACTGACAAAAGGAAATCTGGCTGCACTTATGCCTCTCTAGAGTGTACATGTCTTGCCTCTGTAGTATTGTCAAAACTCAACCAGACCACGGGAGAGGGAAAATAAATGGGTGGAAGATCCTGAGCACCAGCAAACACCTTCACAAAGCATTTTAGGGCAATATTTCCCCCTCCAGGAGCTCTACTACAGACCTCACAGAGATTTTGTCATGGCTGAAATTGTTGGCCTGAGCCTTAATTTCTATTCAGGAAAGAGAAATTCATCAGTATCTGCAGGAAGCTGGGAAAAATTAAGAATGCAAACCGCAGGTTTTCTTGAAACTATTCCCAACTCACATAAACAAAACAAATTCTTATCCCAACTAGTATTACATGCATAATTTTTTAGCTCATAAACAAAAATGAAGGAAATTTTCAAAGGCCGTTTCTCACCAAACTCTGTCTGCCACTGGCCTTTGTGCTGCATAAAAAGGTGTAATTCCTTCTTAACATGTTTGTGTAAAGGAGACATTGATGTGGATTAGGGAGCCTTTCCAGGAAGGAGGTTCTTCACTAAACAGAAATTTGAGACACCTGTGGTAACATTGTGGTTCCTCAGGTGTCTTTTTCCTCACTCACATCTCCCTGGACAATACAAAGACAAACTGAGGGGGTTTTATCCTTCCTGAAAAGCTCTCTGTCAGTGTTAACAGGGCACAGACAGCTTGAGCTCAGCTGTACTTTCACACACTGGGTCTGTGTGTCTATCTCAGCAGCAAGAAAAAAACCCCAGAAACAGCAAGATAAAGTCAAGGACTGCGCCACTGGCAATCAATTTGGATGCAAAACTTGCCATTCTCCATTGTTTGAGAACTAGGAAGGTGTTTGAGTTCTGTCTTGGACTTACTGTGGCAGCTGGTTTCAGCTCCCAAGCCACTGGTGGTACAGCTGGTTTCTTCACTCGTTTTCCAGAACTTTCCAGTCAGATTGTCGTCTTGAAAATTTAGGTCTGGGAGAGTAGCAAGACTAAGTGAGAAAAATAAACAACACAAAAACAAACCAAAGCTAATAATTCCCACCTTTGCACTAACGTGAGGGGAAGCCCTACTAAACCAATGTCTTAACGGGGTGGAAAGGCAAGTGCAGCAACAGTTCTCATTCCAGTGCATCTCTATCAGTCCCACTACCCACTGATTAGCTGGCATGTTTATTCTTAAGAAACTGAAAAAGGAAAAACAGACAAAAAAATGATATTTTATAGAGAAGAAGAAAGTGGGAACGAGCTCCCCATATCAGGTATTCTGTCACACCTTAATGAAGTGTGCATCATCAACTCATTATTTATAGACTAATAATTTACCAGAAATTTTTTCCTTTTGCAATATAAAAGTATGAGGCTTAAAGCTGACTCTCTGAAGTCATCAAGAAGTCCTAGACTTCAGCATGCAAGACAATTTTGTTCTGGGTGAGAGGAAGCAGAAACATCGCCAGCTGAGAAAAATGCTCCCCAAAGCTGAGAACTGAAAGTGTTTATTGTTCATTTTCCAAAAACTTCAAGCATCTTAAGGCTCAGACTTTCAAAGGGGCCTAAGAGAATCAGGTACTTCTAAATCTATTGCATTTCGGTGGTATTTTTATACCTCCATCTTTATGTCTGCTCTGAAAGATATTTAAGGTGGGATTTTTCCCTTTAATTTACTATTCTCGGGCTTGGTGCCTTATTTTCAGTGGGCACTATAAACATAACACAGATTCCTCAGTCAAAGCCTTTCTGGGCACCAGGAATTTACCACTGTGATGGCTCGGTAGGACTAAAATGTCTCTTAGCAAGTTTTCAATCTTTTTTCAGTCATTCATACTGTAAATTATTGTCGTCTTTCTTGGAAAAAAATCCAAAAAACCCAGGCATAAGAAGAACCCATCATTCAGAAATACAAGCAGATGAAATTCCTGATTAATATGAAGTAAAAATCCCAAGATCCATTAGCCTAACAAGAACCCCATTTGCAGCTTAAAAAAAACAAACAAACAAAAGTGTGAGAAATTACACATCTGTTCCCACCAGCAGCAGTAAAAGCTAGGAGCAGGCTTGCACCCAGATAGCTACATTTTGGGTGCCAATATTATATTAATTACATTAAAAATGGAAAAACAGAAACCCTTCTGCCTTCTTCATTTATCTCATAACCACTTTTTTCCTATTTTTTTTAGAAAATGAGTGTTTTTCCATTTAAAAGGTGAGAGCCACTCTGTAGTTACAAGTGGTACTTTTTGACTTTCTTAATACAACCCTGTGGCTACAATTAACACAACGGATAAATAGCAGATCAAATTAAGGTCTGATCCTGTTTTACTTATAGGTGCAATCCTCACAATAAATTGCAGGTTAAGCTGTTGGAGGTAAATGAGGAGAGGTGGAAAGCATGCCTGAATTTTAAGTGTTCAGACATTAAAAGCAAGTGAGAGAGAGAAGATAAGCAAATATCTAGTCAGAAAATTTGAAAACTTTAAGAAGATTTAGTGATTACTCTGAAATTCCAAATGCAGCATGTTTTGCACAAAGATTTAAGAAAAGGTAGGAAATTTGGTGGTTGTCTATATGAATTACTTAATGCTTACTTTTATCCCTCACTTGGGACTTACATTTTCAGAAAAGAAAAAGAACATTATTTTTCTTCTCATTATTTCAGAATGTTTTATGTTCATTTCAGAACCCCATTGTCTTTGAAGTTTGGGGAATAAGGGAACACAGACTGTTTCCATGCCTGGTCTTATTGTTGTGGAAATCCACTATTTTACCCCCTTAAAAATGAATAAATAACCGAACCAATTTGAAGCTCCCCAATACCTGTGATTTTTACGGTCATCTTAAGGCTGTATATTGTCTGATCTATCCTGTTTGCAGTTCAATCACAAACTCCTTGCAGTACAGAAATCAAAACATTGCAAAAGAACTGCCTCTAAGTATGATCAGTCTAAGGATTTTCAGGGAGGGATTAATGAAGGAAGGTAGCTTCATGAATCATTGTCTGAGGCACATAGCATCTAATATGGATCCTAGACTGGGTCTAGAAAAATCCTGTGCACTTACTGCCAAGTGCTGAATTAACTGCTCTCTTCCCATGACACCAGTGGGAGCAGGACAAACTCAGAACTTCAGAGAAGTTATCTCAAAAAAAAAAAGTAATTTAAAAGGTAATTTAAAATCATTCACTGTCTCTTATACCACAAAGCATTGACCAAACAATATATTTTTTTTAGCTCCACTCACCAAAATTATCAAAAGACAGTGCTGGCGAGTTCTACATTCTTCATCATTCCCCGAACACCCTGTGCCAACCAAGGTTGCTCAGTTACACCAGAGATCTTCTTTCTATTTACATTTTTTCCTCCATTAAACATTACAGAAAACTGTGAAGAAAGCATAAGAATATGCTCAAAACCTCTGTCTTTTGTTTCTACTGTAAGAAAGACAGAAAAAACCCAGTACACATTCCCAAATAGCTCTAACCTCCCCTCAGCTGGGGCAGGTTTATCCCAGAAAAATCAGAAATCCTTGTCAGCTGGGGGCACTTAGCCCATCAGGTCCTTTGCATCAGCTCACAGTCCAACAAGAACCAATTGTGTGGTAGAGCCTAAAGGGCAGGACCCACAGCTATTCTGTTCACACAGCAGCATTAGTAACAAAGGGGTCCTACTGAGGGTGCACAGATATATTCAAAACAATTATCCTAGCAGCAAAGGTTGAATTGGGAAAAAATGGAGACTGGGTTAAAATTTAAAGCTGTAAGTTGGATCATCACATTTTCTCTGACTGTTCATATCTTCTGACTACTGCATTACAGGAGGAAGAGAAACTACGTTTTCCTGTCCCCACTCTGAGGTCCTTTTGAAGGCACTTTTGCTTCCAGCATCACCATGAGACTCACAGCGTTTGCTCTGAGCTCCTCACATGCCGTCCCAGTGACACAATCCCTCTGCAGCCTCTCCCACGGGCTGCCCACAGCTCAGGCCACCCACTGCCAACACCCGCAGCAGATGTGATGGAGTAAATGCTGTAAACCCCCCCTGCTTCCCCTCAGGTCACGACAAACCCAAAATAATCCATATGAGGGGGACTGGAGGTGCTGTGAGGGGATGGAATGCCCCTTGCTGCTCTGCTGTTGCTGCCCTGTGGGAGGACAAGGCGAAGAGGAGAGAGGGAATAGTAGTGGGTAGGGAGTTCGCACGGGAGCTGAGGGTCTGGAGGGCTGGCAGCCCTCTCCCAGCACATGGGGGATGCCAGCAGCCCCCTCCCAGCACATGGGGGATGCCAGCAGCCCCTGCCCTCAGCCCTGCTGGCATAGGCTGGACTAAGAACTCGGCATAATGACCAACTTAACAGTCTTCCCCACGGAGGGGTGGGAGCAGCTGGTGATGTCTAAGAGTTACATTAACTTCCCCATAATTTTGTAATTTTAGAGGGCTACCTTAAATAACTGATAAATTGCAAGTACAGAAAATGAACATTAAACCATTTATCATAGAATAAAAGAGCCATTAATCTTTTAGGAACTCTTACACATTCACATACTCGTACACACAGAAGAAGGGAAATGGTGCCATTCTTAGTGCAGATGATTGCTGCTCAGCACAATATGTGACTCTTCATTTTTTTTCATTTTCCTTGAAATAAGACATTTTTTCCTTAAAATAATCTAAAGCTGCTAGGACATCTAGTGCTTCCCTCCTGTAGCTGGTGTTATATAAAATCACAGCAGTGTTAGGGGGCTTTTGCAGGTCCTGTTCACAGAAGCTGATACAAATAAGATATATAAACTGACTGTCCCTCACTTTTTCCTCCAACCCATATTGTAGTTGTCAAAACCAGAAGAACTTTCTAGTCTCTACAGTAACACTCCACAAAATAGGTAGCTTGTACCTAAACTTTTTTCCAAAAACCCTTTTTCCTGCATGATCTCTCAACATGTGGCAAAAGACTTGCATTTCTTTTTGGGTGGGTGGATGGATTTGGGGGGATTTCTTTTTCCCTCTCTAGCACTTAGCCTTTGGTTTTACAGCAGCTGCAGCTATTCTAGTGGAATTAACTAAGTCTGCAATCAAGTGTGGATTTCCTGATGTTTGAATAAAAGATATTTCATTGTGATTGAGTAATTTGATCATTAAAATCTATGATCTCCAGATTTTCTGAATTAAGTCTATAAAGTTTTAACCAGATCCTGCAAAAATTGAGAGAAGTTTATCATCCTAAGTATTTTGGATCATATGATAGACTTTGCCATTCAGTTGAACATAAACTGACTGTTTTCCCTGATTTTCTTCCACTAAAAAGAATAAATAGGGCTGTTGCAAAACTCCTTACCAAGGCTCTTCACTGGGATGCAAACTTAACTGTTAATTTGCCCTCAGTCATTTCATCCACCAAAATACCAGCCTGTGATCCTGACCAGGAAAGGGTTGTACCCATTAATAGCCCAACACAATTACTGTAAGTGCTGAGGAACATGAGAATGAGATGCAGATGTTGGCCAGGCTCAGATGCCCTCATTAGCTGTTATCTCCTGTTGCAACTGTTGAACATAAACCTAGTGGGCCAGGAGGACTAGGAGTCTAATCCAGTAAGACAGTTACTGTGTTTTCAATTTTGTAGCCTATTTGTGATTAATTAGTTGTGAACATACAGTAGCTAGAAAGAAATTATTAGCCATTATGGGGACTTAGTTGCAGAGATACCTTTCCACTCAGTGACTGTGGGGTCTTGCAGGTTAGGGTTTGCAGCAGGGCTCTGGATCATAGCAAAGTATTTCTATTTTCTGATTTCCAAATATAGTCCTTGTGGCCTGACTTAAAATGAAGCTTGGTCATGCATCTGAAGTGTGAGGTACATTGTTCATAAAACCAAACCTGGAAGTTGTGGAAGTAATGCAAGAGTCTGGGGGTTTTATACTTTATGTTTGCAAGTTTTGAGCTTACATACCATTTTTGAAACTTAATTTAAAACGCCTACCTGGTTTCTTCACACATCTTGATAATCCAGAAGAGTGGCAAAAAAAAGACCCAAATAATCAATATGCTTTTCTTTTGTAATTTGATTGAGGAGCATTGTTTAAAGCTCTAATAATAACCTTTTCTTCTTATCCAGTGATCCCTTGCTGATGAAATACAACAGCAACCAAATGTCCAAGAGGTTTTAATACAACTATAGAAGCTTTTAAAGTTTGTGGTGTCAAAGCAAATTAAATTGTCCCTAAGTAGTTCTTAATACAACTGACCACAGTGATTTCTACAGGGCAATTATGGTTTATTGTGTCAGTCATCCAGCAGGCCATAATATAAAGCAGAACAGCTCTGAAGAAGTTTGTTATGAACTGTCATATCAAGAACCCCAGTGCTAACCTGCAGTGGCCTTGATATTATTAGAACTACTGAGGGTCAGATTCCAATTAATCCACAGATTTAACAGTCCTCCACTGTAGCGGGTCTTGATACAATTAAGGAATAATAGATGACAGGAAGGATATTTCCTGGCAATTAATGACTGATGGCAGTATTTGAAGGCCCTTAACCCAGTTGGTCATTAACTGCTCAGAGACACAACCTGGAGCTCATATTTTCTATTATAAACTGTTTATTAAAGATATAAATCAACAACTACTTTTTCCCCCTCCTCCCAGTCTGTATGAGCTGCTGCTGTTGGGCTACCATGGTAGCAATTAATCGCCATGGGAAAACCCCAGTGGGGAGACAGACTCGTGCTGTACCTTGGAATCTTGAAAACCCCTAACTGCAGCAGTCCTGAGGGCTCCCAAGGAACCTGCACTGGTGAGCAGAGTTTGTGCTCAGCCGGAGGGAGAAACATCTGGGAGAAGGAGAATGGGCCAGAGAGGCAGGGGCACCTCAGTTTTCATATTTGTTGTGCTCTGTCACTTGTTTGGTGATTCCAGTGCAGTAGAGCCCTCCTGTGATGATTGGAATGACCATGATAACTTAGAAGTTTATTTATTGCTCATCCAGCACTCTGCTACCTTTCCCTTGTGGTGACCTGGTGCACACTTTGTATTATTAGCCAGATTTCTGAAGGCTAAGATGGCCATTTAGAGTGACAACCAGACCAGCACAGGGAAGGCAGCAAGTTGGTCAGAGGTGCTGCTCTCCAGGGAAGGACACCAGGTGATGCCACCCATCTATCCTGGGCACGTGGTCCTCAGCACCAGCAACAACAAATGTGCTGCTCTTGCTGTATGGGTTATGCCCCAGCATGCTGCCTTGTCCAGAAGATTGCTGTACATGTGGAGATAGCCCCCTGTCCTGAGTGGCAATTAGTGCTATTTTTTTTCTAATTGACACCTAGAGATGTCACATGAACATTTTGTATCTTACTGCTGCAGGAAGCAGTGACTTTTTGTAGCCATTGCTCAGCTTGCTTCTCATTGTATTTGTGTAACAACCCAGCTGACACCATCAGTGTGTTTCAGATTACTGATCAGTGCTCACAGCTGCAGAATCCAGTACAAAAAGGAGAAAAATCACATGGTAAATGGGTATGTGTGGGAAGCAGAGAAAAAAAATTTGATTAAATTGCACATGTCAATATTCATGTATTTATCCATTATAACACGTTGGTCAGACTCTTCATTACCATCCACTGCTGACTTTGAAGTATTCCATCACACAGATTCGTAGTGCAGAATGTAATTTTCAGGAAGTTCATGTATGATGCTCTCTCCAAGGAAGAAAGGATTCCGTCCCACTTGGATGTTTCAAGTTGGTTTGTGCACTAACTGGAACTTGACTGGAATCTGATGTAATGTACAACCAAAATGCTCTGGTACATTTCTGCTACAGTACAGAACGCTTCAATGTAATTTATTATTTCCCTATGAGAACCATGACTAATGACTAAGTCAGAAACAAATCACAACACACCAAGGGCAGCAGTTTACAGACATGGCAATATGGCAACTATAGGCTTTTTGTTGTTTAACTTTGGTTAGTTTGTTTAAAGTTATATGCAGCAGAAAAGGGGAAGGCAAAGAAAGAAAAAACTTGAGAACTGTTTTGTCTCTTTTCTACTCACTAAATATCCTTCTGTGATTATGTTGCTACCAACAGCACTTCCTGCACACAAAATTGACAGCAGTCAGTGCGTATTGTCAAATTAGGTTGGTTATCACACGTGTCTTTTACAGCATACAGTGTTAATGGATTTCAGAGGCTGATAAATGCCTTCATAGACTAGAAAGGCGTGCGGAAAACATAAGATCTGGAAAATTCAGTCACCAAATTTACAGGAGGCCAGCTAAACAGGCCTCGTTGCATTTTCCCATCAACTCATCATAGTCAGTCTTCAATACTAAATTCAAAGGAATAAGGGATGCATAGAAGAAGTCACACACACATCTCATAAAACAAAATTTATCTTTAATTTGTAAGTGTCAACAGCAGTACAAAAGATGGAGTGATGGTGAATAGATTAAGGGTAGAGAGGACAGTCTTGAGGTAAATGAGCATAAATAGGCAGTCTTATAGACACTCCCCTGAGGGGTCTAAACCCCTATCATGGCATATACTGTATCACCCAAGGATGACATGTTTAACATATCAGGAAAGCACCTTGTGCAAAAAAAAAAAAAAAAAAAAAAAAATTTAAAAAATCCCTCCCACCCGAAACATGTAGGTAAGGTGCCAACGTACACCAGAACATACTGTATATGGACAGTGTCTTTCAATTTTGTCTTTTCCATCAATAACTGAGGCAGAGGAGGAGAAGACTCTTAAAAGTACCACTGAAAGATTATTTAATATTTAATTTACCTCACGTCAATACTGCACAACAAAATCCAAGAAGTCTGTTTATGCAATGAAGCAGAGCTAAGAATAACTATTCTCTTTTTTAATCTGAGAACAGATTTTTTTCTTAAATCAATATCCTTAGCAAACTTTTTTCTTTCTTTTTTTTTTCTTTACTGTATCAAGAGGAGAGTGTGAGATGTGATGGCAACCTTTAAGTTCATTTAAAAACTTTACACTGGACTGTACAAGATTTTTTTGATAAACTATTTACATTTTCAGACTTTAAAACATATTCAAAGCAGCAATAGACACTAGTTTTTCCTCTAAACGCCCAAATAATTACCGGCCATGGGCCCAGGTAGGTACCTGCACTGTATATAGAATTTCTACAAAGAAAACCTGCCCATTAAGTAGCCAGTGGGTGTTAAACAAGCAGCCCTCGCCAGTAAGAGCTGCACCCACGGTGTTGCTATAGGAATCAAAGCATAGTACCTTGACAAGAGAGTCTCAGTTGTCCCAACAGCTCTACACAAACTTTACAATTTGAAACAGCAGCTAGCATGTCAGTCCAGCATGTCAGTGAATTGTGCTGATTAAATTAACATAGAGTACAATCTCACAATATACATCACAAACAAATTACAATGTCAGGAAATAAGAGTTACAGTAAGATAAGTTATGTAGTAACAGCTTATAAGCTTGTCTTAATGTAATAAAAAAATTTTTACATGGGAAATACAATAATGAATGAACATAAATGCTAAGCATTCTAGTTTGCTACAAGCTGAAGAAGGGTACAAGAAAAAAAAAAAACAACATTGCTTTCTGGAAAGCAAAACACAAATGACAAAGGAAGACAAACGGAGAATGCACACTAGCAGGTCTGCAATGTGCAGCATACAAACAGTTAAATATTTGCACATTCCCCATACTCCAAGAGCACCAAGGACCTCACTTGTGGTTTTTAGAAAGCGGAAATTACAAAGCAAGCCACGTCACTAAGTTGCTTTATAGCTTTCATATTGCCATAAATACCAATTTGATAAGTTTTCCTTTAGCCCAGTTCACCCCACCCTACCCCTTTTTACCCAGCGTGTGAAATCTCAGAATACTTCTTTGTCACCATTTCCAACAATTCTGGTAGTTAAAAAAGGGTGTTGGATTAAAATGAAATAGTTTTGCATATACACTGGTTTTTTTCCCTTCTGCAGGACGTTGCAGTATATCAAAAATGTAGCTTGATCTGAGAAAAAACACAGATTTTGATGGGTTGTACCAAAAAAGTTTAGAAGAAGGGTTTTTTCAAGGAAAAAGTGTTTTGTAAAGATCAAATGAGGTCATATAATATTATTCTTTTAAAAGAACATGCTTAAGTGCCATCTTGAATCTTAAAAAAGCATGCAAAACACCAAGGGGTCCAAGCCCATCCATTAACTTCTCACAAAAACATGAAGAACTCTATCATACATCCTGCTGGCTGCATCTCCAGTGCAGTTGTTCTTACTGTGGCCCTGGCTCAGCAAAGTTCACTCCACTTAACACCAACACTGCACTGGTCCTCATGACCACTGTGGAAGTACTAATATGCTTCATGTTAAGCAGGCATGTAAGTGTTTTGCTGGGGCAGGATGGGGTCTTAATGCTGTAGAACATTTTGCTAGGAGATCTTTTTGAAATGCCATGCCTTTGATGTGACCAAAAAACAAAATCCAGAAAGCCAACCCAGAGATTAGATGGCACTGGGAGGTGGCTGTGTTGTGTTTTTCCAAAGCAGAAACTGCCCACAGCTGGCTGTTGTATGCTTTGCACAGGGTAGTGTGTTTGTTTGGACTAATGCTGCTGTTGGGTTTGCATTTCCACCCCAGAGCCATCCCATCTTTTCCCTCCCCCTACCTCACGCTGCACCTGAGTACACTGATTTAGGAGCATATTGAGGTCCTGTGAATGCTCAGCAGGTGGTTTCACAAGCTAAATGGTGATGCCCAAACATACAGGCAGACCAGAATCTGGCCAATTCTTCAGACTTGTTTCTGCATGTAAACCTGAACCCTGGAAAGCAGTATGGTTTCCATTGGGACCTTTCTCTTCCATTTTTATAAAATAAGATGTGGACTATTCTAGTTGGGTATCAGACTGTTTGGGGAGTCTTCTTCTCTTGAATATAAGTATTTAATAATTTCTGAAAAGAAAATATATTGTATCTGTTAATTAAATAAATTGTTCACAGAGAAAATAGTATTACTATATTAGTGCTCCTGAATGGAGTTATTTTTTTCAGATAGTTTCTAAGGGGCCTCAAACACAAAGCTTAAGAAGCAAATCCATGAATCCTCTTTGCGTATTGTGTGAACAATTTCCGTGGTATCATAGCCTAATATAACAATAACAAGATTAAATGAATGTACAACATAAAAGTTTCATATTATGGAGTCTTGCCTGCATTGCAAGGGCCATTTCAGTCATTTTAATCTTTCAGGGATATGCTTTTGACTTCCAAATGCCGTTCTTGTTGAGTAAAATATCTCATTGGTTTTACTTGGATTCAGAAGACTGTGTTTCCCATCAAATGTAGCCAAAATTTGGCATGTTTCATGCATCAACTTTCTAAAAAAGAAGTATTCCCTATTTGTGGAATATGCTATTAAAAATCAGAGAGAGCACAAGTGAGGCATCTTGCTGTCCCAGCTACAGGTCCACAATACTGCACTCACACTGCGGGTGTAAATTCAGCATCTACATGAGGTACAGTGACTTGTCAGCATTTAATATGGACCAACATACACTGATATAGAACAAAAGTAAATACATAACTTATACTTCACTAAGTATCCATGAACAAAAAATAAAATTCTATTTCCTATGTTATATTTACACAATTTAAAAAAAATCTAAAATGAGATGGTAAATTCATCAAAAACTTTGTTTTGAGCTCCGATTAATAAAGTAAAAATGTTGGGTTTTATCCTTATGATTGTCCTTCCTTGATTTCTACTGACATTTTAGAGCCAATGTCGGCTAATAAATAGAATAACACGCTCATAGGCACAATTCAGATTCAAATATGTTCCTCCCATTCCCCTAGCCAGTAAATGCAATTTTCACCAGCTGGCAATTCCTGAACAGCCAGTCATTTTCAAGAATGTGGCTTTAACATACAGAGCATCAGCATTGAGGCAGGGCTGGAGCTAAAACAAAGTGTTCATACATACATGTATTTTGCATAAATAAATGAAATAACAAGACATAAAAATGACTCAAATCCGGCAACTGTGAGGCAGGCCCACACGAGTCGAAACAGATGACTTTTGTTCATGTAGTTTTCGTACAACAGTTTCACATTAGTCAGAAGTGATAAAAAATACCATTTATATCCAGTGCTTATAACACTTACGAAACAACATCTGTGAGTGTGTGTTTTTTTTGTACTACAAGCAAAATCAAGTTTCAGTCCTAAAGAACAGACCTTTGTTCTCCACAAGCCTGCAGAATATTATTTTGGCATGGTCATAAAATTAAAAAAAAAAAAAAAAAAATTAACCAACTAATCTAAATGTTTGCCTTTGTGCAAAAAAATAATTACATAAAATACAATGCTAGCAATACAGCATTCTACCTATGCAACAAAACCAGAAAAAAAAAGAGGCAAGAGAGAAAGAAAGTGACATGGGGGGAGGGAGAGATACTTTTAACTGGAGAATTATGTAAGACATTAATAAATAGTCTTTTTTTTTTTTTTTTTTTTTTAGGAAATAATGATGTCCTCCCCCCAATCTGAGCTGAATGTATTAAAACCAGTTCAACTTCCCAAGCTATTTTAAGAACAAAAACCACTTTCTATCAGTACCTTAGCCAGCTTAAAGAGGACGCTCACCAGCTAATGACACAGCATATGCCTTTAAAGACTTGGCTAGACCAGTTTATTGCTTATTAGACATGGACTCAGAACACATTTAAATAAATATTAAAAATATAGCTTTTTTTTGTTCCAAATTACAAAATGGTCAGAGAAATTTGACCATTGTGTTTCTATGCCATTATCTTAGTAAATTGTCCTGTAAATTGAACAATCTTCTTTGTCTTGGGGGTCGTTCTCTCACATAGAAACGTGATTCCTACAGTGGCAAAAATGGCCATTTCTGACAGAACAGGTGTTAGTGGGGCTGTGAGGAAGAGGACTGCTCCTCCAGAGAGCTTCGTGTCATTGCAGCTCACGAGAGCGTCTGCAGGACAGGATGCACGAGGACAGCCAGACTAACACCAGGCTCCTTGTGTCATCTGGGCCTGAAGCAAAACCTGCACAGCTCTCTGGGAAGATGCTCCCAAACTTCCAGAGGAGCTGCTCTAGGCCCACTGGTACCTGCCAGCCCGAGCCTGAATTTATCACCAGTGTGCTGAACACATCCAATTCCAAATAAAAGTTGAGGGAGTTGAGGAGCTTCAGCACACTTATTCATCAGGCCTCTTGGAACTGTATATACATATATATATACAGTGATCTATTTGTGAACAGGAGTGGAGTATGAGGGAAAAAATGAAGGCAGTTTCTCCTTCGTCTTTAAAATCTAATGGATTCACAATCTTTGAATGCCTTTCTCCTGTATTTCCCAGAATTTTCTCCAGTAATTGCATTGTTTCTAGAAGTAATACAAACAGAAATTTTTGTTTCTATAGCACCTTACGTCCAAAGATCCCAAAATGCTTGACAAGTCACATTCCCACACAACTAATATACAATATTTTTGATGACCCATTTTCCCACCTTTGCAATTAGATATTTGAGTGGCCTTCCCTCCCCCACTTGGAGTCTCACAAATAAATCACTGCATGAATACTTAAGGTAGCCCAGTTCCTTCAGGTGGCAATAGGAACATGATGTACAGAGCCATGATTTGCCACAGGATTCCTCAGGCCCTAAAAATTCAGCGTGGTGGACTCTAAATGCAGTTTGGATTTTACATCTGCCCTTGCTGTCTAAGTATAGAGGTTTATAACTATAAACACATTTTTAGGGATATTTGTACGCTATGTACATATAAAAGTACTCACTTTATTTTGCAATACATATAGCAGAGTGTTTCCAAGTGCTCCTTGAACATACAGTGTTAGAGGAACAAGTGAATCTCTCATTCATAAAAGTCATGTTCATTTTAGTAGCAGGTGCACTTTTATTTTCATATACCTGTGTGATTTAGGGAAGGGGAAAGAAGAGGCTCTTTAAAATATCAATGAGGAATTGCAAGTGTAATGCCACCAACTGTACTTTTAAAAATAAATATTAAGTATTTGGACCCTTGACATTCTGGAATGAATAAATTATTTAAGAGAAAATGTGTTAAGACTGAATGCAAGGGTTAAAAGCAAAGGGGTAGAGAATGTAATCAGAGGTGGCCTCACACTGCTAAGACAGGCCCGTCCATAGCTGGTGATTGCTCTTTTGTGCTTACTTAAAATTTCACACTAATGGCACATTAAGAGGCAAAAGCAATTGGGCACATGCACTATGGCAACCATGTTCACTAATTAAGAATATCCTGTCTCCAGATTCCTGAGTACTTTACCATATTCTGGAAAAAAATTAGGTTTTATATATAATTTTTTCTTTTTTAAGATGCCAAAGGATTGTCTAAGACTTTACAGTGTCTCCTTTAAGACTTTTTGTTTAAATGTTAAGATTCAAAAGTTATGAAAAGTTTGGCACATCAGAAGTTCAGCTATACATATGGAAAAAAATGGAATTCAGAGACTATTTTTTAAAGACGAGCTATGATGCACAGGTGTGCACACTTGCGGACTTGTTCTGTTTCACAATATGAAATCTGCAGTTTTTGTTTTCTAAAATAATCCAGAATAAAAACACATTCACAACCTGTAGGCTGGCACAGCATACCTGAGTGAGAATGTATAACCCCCATCTAAAACAGTAACTTAAACCTTTATCAGCATCCAAACGGAAAAAGACAAAAGGTAAGACTTGTAAGACAGCTATTGATTCATATAGGTTTTCAAGTCCTGATGTCTGATATTTATGTCTTCATCTAAATTAAAAAAACAAAACAAAACAAAAACAAAACAAAAAAAAAAACCCAAGTTCATGAAAAATTAGGGAAACAATCTGTCTCACACGATAAGAAACATTTAAGACCATTCTGCTGATGTAACTGTAGGAGCCACACATGCATGCAGGCTCTTTAAGAACTTTTGTTCAAAAAAACCCCAAAAAAACCCAAATGAGTCTGAGTACTTTAATTCTGTGAACACTCCTCAGTTGGCACTGACTGTCTCATGGGCTTCGTTTTCACTACTATAGTCTGATTTGGGATCATCCTCATAGTCCTCGTACATTTCTATTTCATCCTCTCCATTTATCATTTCGTTTCCAGGAAGGCTTCCGCTGTCCGTCTTCATACCATAAGTGCTCTGGATGACAGGGATGCTGGGCTCAGGGCTGGCAGAGGTGCTGGAGCAATCTGATGTCATCTGAGGGGACGGCGTGGTGGTTGCCATGGTAATAGCACCGGGATAGACAACTCCTGTTCCCGTGGTGATTGGAATCTGAGGCTGTTGCCTGGAAGGAAAAATAAGAAGGAAACGTCTTTTCATGTGTTTAGAGGAGGGAAGACCTTCTGCAAGTCCAAAGGAAAGAAAAGCTGGTGGTTTCCTAGACAGACTGTAGGTATTCCTCTGGGCTCATAGGCCAGTCCTCTATGGTATTGGTTCGTCTCATCTCCCCCAAAGGACAACTGGGAAGTGAAGTGTTTTCACTACCAGACATTCTTGCATGTATTTTATCCGTCTGTTGAAACCATAATATGAACTAGCACTTGGAGAGAGACCATCAAAAGGCTTCACGCACCTGTGTGATACCTGCCTGCTGCTGATACAACATGTATCCAAAATCTAAACCCTCTAAACTGATGGCAAGAGCTTCTGTTAATGAGAGACCTCGAGATTACCTGCAAGTACCTAAAATGGCAGACAAACCGTAAGCATCTAATTTACTATGTAAGTGCAAGGTAGATTCCTACATCACTTAGACATTCTTCTGATATTTTATTGCTGGCTTTTGACTTTTATTTGGATCCATGATCAGAATGCCATTTGCTTTTTAGGATTTTATGTATAAAACTGGGGTTTTGAAGTAAAGTACTTGATAAAAAAGAACAAATCTTCTCTGGAAGATGCTGATATGTATTGACTAGTTATTGAACATATATACCTACTTGCATAATCTATTTAAAGAATCATACATTTCAATGTATTCCCAACCTTCTTCAGAGCAATAGCAGCAAACTGTTATAGAATTTTAGCAGCAGAAACTGTCAGATGTGTTTGAATGGTCTTATTAATCTGCAACTTTTTGACCACTGCGTCATTCTATACTAAATTCAGAAAGACATTTCATACACCAGTCTCACAAATTCCTAATCATTAGTTATATCAATACGCAAAATAATGTCAAGCTTATTTACTAAACCTTAAATGTTGAGTCTTTATTGTTCATTGGTCAAACTCTAATTATGACAAATATCACACTAGAGAGTTACTGGGACCCTGAAGTCCTTCAAGTTTGGGTACCGATACAGTGAAATCATGAACACTGTGTGTAACATACCATTAAAATAGCTTGTAGTCCTGCCATGGCTGGTACTGCTAGCCTGACTCTTACAGCCTCTGCACAGCTTGAGAAATTCAAACATCTGTTGTGTAAGTCTCGTACACCTGGCTAGCAGCGAGCAAAAACGCAGTAATTCATTTGACACAGTCATTATACTCCTGTTTGCAAATGATGATTTGCAGATGATTTACAAACAGCTTGGGATTTTTCACTAAATTTTCACTTTTTAAATGGTCTGATAAATGTTCTGTGAAAACAATTTCAGCCAATGTATTTGCTTGCAAGTGATTTTCTGCAAACATCTTTCAATACTTTAACCATAAAATTGAACACCTACCTCACATGGGAACATTTCTGGTTTAGGATTGCATGTTTTCAGGAGTATAAACTATTACTGCTAAAAACCCACATGTATCTCCTCCACAACTTTTAGATGCAGAAAATGTTCACATTAATTAATGTTTCCACAAAGCAGAGGAAAAAGAAACATGCACATGGTCAACAGAAAAAATTTACATAGTTGTCAGCAGGCCATACACACTTAATTCTTTCTAAAACTGCTGGTACTAATCTTTCACCGGCATTTCTTAAAATAAATAAATTCACAAAACAAAACACCACCAGTTGCTCATCAAAGAACACCATAATACCAATGCCAAACGATGCTTTGAGAAAAGTTTTCACAACTCCAGTAACAGAAGTTGTAGAACCTACTCAAGGAATGACTGAGCCCAAGCTGCTGTGTTACAGATGACATTAAGTATCGGAACACTAATATCCACCTCTACACCTCCCCCCACAAAAAAAGTTTGTATTTTTTCAGAAGCAAATTGCCTTTTTACAAGCAGCAAGAACAATTTTAAAAGTCTGCTAACGACAATGCTGTGACATATGTTGGTGGTTATCAGTGTTCAGGCCTAAAGGACAGACTAAGAAATCCTGGTATTCTTGCAAATGCTTATCAAGTCAGCAGAACTCTTTTGCACATCCACATTTTCGTGGGACGGGGTACAGCTGCCCAAGTACAATCCATTTCAAAATATAAAGCAAGGAGGTCTTCTGAGCCTAAAGAAGCCAAATTTACAGAGGTACTTTTTACTTAAGAACACACCAAACAAATGCATGACGAACTACAGAATGAATCTAATTGTCAAAGATCTTGATTGGTGTAACAGGAAAGTTAAACGCTTACCGAATTTGTCATTCATAAATGCAATCCTTTTTTACATGTTAAACAAAAGTCAGACATGCTGTGCATGCCTGCTGCTGGCTGGGTAATAACTTTAAATTACCTATATCTCACTGTGGAACTGTAAACATGTGGTAACTGTACCACCTAATTGGAAAGGGTCTCAAATTGCTACCCATTTGCTAGCAAAAAATTTGCTAGCGCTTAAACATGGGCACCTACACACCCCCAGTAACTGGAAACCTACCTTTGATTTAATACCTGTTATTATTTAGAGCTGATCAGGTTGTCACTGTAAATTCTGCTCTAGTTGCTACATTACGTCCCAGAAAGCCTTATTTTAAAATATCACAAACTATGTGGATGGCATGGGTTGCTGGAGATGAGTGTTACCATTTCCTAAGTAATTAAGTTCTTGGGGGGAAGAAAACAGAGCATTTTAGATTACCACTACTATCCCTGAAAGGAAGAGTTGGAGTTTCTAACCTACAACTCTGGCCATTATGTTTTCTTTTATTTATAGGTCTTAGAGGCATTCATGTTAATGGAGTCTTTTACAACATTAAATTCCACGCATTTAATCATTGCCTCTAGCTAGAGTTTTACCAATCATAGAACCTTGGAGGGGGGACATAAAAACATACTTTACCTGCAAGCTACAGGTTACAATTCAGCTCAGTTGCACATGGAAGTTTTCTGCCTGTTAAAATTTCCAGAAAGCAACATTAATCTTCTGATCTCTTCAGATCCGTGGGGAATGGTGGCACGTGGCTAAGTACCCTGGCTTCAAACCACTCCTGTCTCCACCATCTTCTCTTTGACAAAGAAATCCTTATGTGGACAATTACTAGGGGTCACTCTCCTCTGCTCTGCCAGCACTGACAGACAACATGTCTGTCCGCTCTGGGGCAAAAGATTTGGCCCAAAATGTTTAAATAAATATAAAAATAGAAGTAACATGAAAATTCTTAGACAGACTGACCTGCTCACAAGTTTGTGGCATTAATATTAGGATTTTTCTGGAGAATGTTCCACTTTTGACTTTTGCCAAACCAGCTAAACATTTAAATTGGCAAATTACCATTGTTTTCTGATCCCTTCCCAACCATTTTCTGACAGCTCTTTAAATGACTGAAGCAAAAATTGATTGCATTAAGGAAAATGCTCATATGCTGCACAGCCCTGAAACTTACATTCCCATAAGGAATGAAATAACAGTAAATCTCACAAAAGCACCCATTGTGTACTTCCTTTAAGTTCAAGCTACAGGAGTATAATATTACAGACTTATTCAAAACCATAGCCTAGCAACATTCCGACTATGTGTGTACAGTAGTTATAAACACTATAAAGGCTTTATTCTAAACATCTTACGCTGGTAAAGCACAGAAAAAAATTACTGCTTACATCATTTTGCAGAGAAATGTATATAGCATATACTTGTATTTAGAGTGTATTAGACTGTAAAAATGACTGAGCAATGAATTATCTTTGTAAGACAAGGCAACAAAAGGCAGACTCTTAACTTAAAATGTCTGAATTTATGGTTTATATATGATCCATTTGTTAGCTCACATTTATTTATGCATTACAAAAAACTACTATGGAGGATAAATTGTAAATCACTTGAAGTCTGTTTGGGATTAACTTATGCTGAAGATATCATTCACAAGTTCCATTAATAATTTTACTATTAAAAATAACTCAATTAAAGACATAGCTGGCTTCAGATTCAACTTCCACTAGACTGAAGCCAGCAATTTGTGAATATACTCTGCATTAAACATGAATTATTTCTGTATATTATTTGCCTCATTTGGAACAAAATTCATTCATGTAGGGGTGCAATACACTACGCACATCGTAAGTTCCACTCTGCTCTTTAAAATACTTGGCAGTTCCTAGATTTTGTCTATCAAATAAATAACATTTATCTGAAAACATTAATTTCCTGCCCAATTTATTCCAAGAAATCTTCACTCTCATTCTTTGGAGGCTTTTCTTCAAAAATCAGAACAGAACCTGGCCATTCATTAGCTTATTTCTCTATTTTATTTTAAATCCTGGCTAGTTTGTATACTGAGATTCTTTAAACTCCCTTTGTGCATCTTACCAAAGTTTATCAAAGATTGTGGCTCATGGAAGTGAGCAGTGTGAGCCTTTTGCACCAAAAAAGTTTGAGCCAGGGGAGAACTCTGTATTTGTGGTGGGGGGTTGTACCCATAACAGAATTATCCTATGTCAGGCCGTGGTTCACCTAAGGAAGTCTGACAGGAACTAGCCTTTACTGGATTGACTAAAACATAAATGTACATTTGGTATAAGAAAAATGCAAACACAATTATGAAGAAATATACCTTTTCTGGCTTTTTGCTGTTTTCTCTAGCCACCTGTTTTGAATGTGTATCTGACTTTTCACACGTCTCCTACTCATCTTTTTATTCTGTGATGATATTTTGTTGCCATTTTGGCATCCCCATTCCCAACTTAATTGGTTTGTTCTTTAAAAAAAAAAAAAAGGCAACAAAAAACCCTAGCGGTACTTCAAGCAATATGAAGCACTTGGCACATTTCACTGGAGTCTATTTTGTACTTTTATTCTCTATCTTCCACTGAAATATTTACTGTAAACACAGAACATATTCAGTCTGAAAAACCACATTTGTCTCTTATTTCACTGTGAAAAGGAAACAGCATCTCAACTCTCACGTCTGCAGTTCTGAAGGACGATTTATGTTGTTCCATCAAAACAGTGGAAAAATAACGGGGGTGTGAGGTCAGTTAGGAAAACTATTCCACCTAAAGCTTTATGTAATATTTACGTTAAATACAGGGAAGAGTAAGCTTAAGAAGTTGATGGGCTCAGTTACTGTGTTTCACTTAGTTATAATATGATTTGAAAGAAATGTTGCTTTTCATTACTTAGTAAACTATTCTGCTGAGACAAACGATTCCATGTTTTATGTTTCAGTTCAAAAAAGATGTTCTAGTCTGGTTTTTTTTCACTAATTTTACTTGGTGTCTTCCAATAAGTTTGTTTTAAATTATTCTTGAGCGAAAAGGGGAATTTGGGACAACCGTGGGAAGTCACAGGGAAGTATGAAATAATTTTTTTTAAATCCCAGCCTGTGATTCCTCAGGACCAAAATCTGTATTCACATTGAACAGCAACATGGATCTCATTTCACCTTTAGTGAATGCATCCGTTAGACTTCATATTCCCTTTTCCATCACTTGCACAACTAAAAGTCATCAGTTTTGGTAATGTCCAGTGCATCATCATATAACTGCACAGAGGTAGTTTACTTTAAACTTCTTCAATATTGATAGAACATGGTGAAGTGGACTTAGCATAAATAGGAATTGGAACCAATCCTTTAGAAAAATGGTGACATTCTCACTGTCTTTGTGATCATACTGTTGGATATATGAGTTACATTTAGGTTGTGCCAGTCTAGTTTTGAATAGCTTTTAGTATACATATTTTTAATAGAAATATCACTCTTTAGGTAGGCACTTTTAGAAGATTCTTAAATCTGTCCTCCATGTTTGCTCCCCTATTTAGCCACGAGTTTGAATGTGTAAAATGCTACTGCTTAATACTGTTTTGAATTAGCAAACAATTCTCAAATTGTTCAGACTGCTGTTTTGGCATTTCTTTTGCATTTCTTGTCTAGATGTGATTTGGTCTGTCAATCTGCTTTGGAAGACATAAACTAGAATTTCGTTCCCTTAATCTGAATATAATTTGTGATGTGCAGTATAAACTCACATTTCTATTTAGAGTCTTATGTGCAATTTTGATGGAAGACTATTAGTAAACAATTTCCCTTAGACTGAAGAATAAAAAAACAATGTCATAACTATAGACTGGAAAGATATTTCAAGATATCAAAACCACTTCTATTTACTGATTGAAGAAAGAGCCCACATTGTTGCAGGCTGTACCACAAAATAATTGACTGCAACAGGAGTTCTGCATCCCAAGCCAAAAATGAGGGCACATAATCGACGTCAAGGTCAATTATCTGGTAGTGAAGTAACCAACAAAAGGAGACTATTGTGATTAGAGAAATAAGCAGAACATTGGGAATTTGGAAAGGCTGGCACTGGAGACAGCTTTTAGACTCTTTGTAAATCACCAGAAACATTGTGTTAGAGCACTGAGCATCACAGATTAATTCATAAAAAAGAAAAAAAAACAGGAGAGAGAAATCAGTTATGGTGCAGTTGTTTCTCTGGACTTTTGTTATCTTTAGCCTGCTGATGTTTCATAGTGCTGCTTTCTCTGCTGAACATTAGAGGAAATACCGCTAAAAACACACACAATGTTCTTAAAACTGTGCCAGGATCTTTTTGAGCCATATATTTTGGGTTATAAATCTACCCAGTCTATCTATGCACTACTTGAAAGACTCTTTCTAAAACTTACTTTTCAAAAAATATTTTTTTCCACACTTCTATATATAACAAAATTCCTAGTAGCTTCGTACCATGATATCATTCATTCATGTGAGTTCCTCACACAACTGCTATTATTCCTCTGCCTTTTCCCCCTCTCCTGATTCCTTATTCTACAGAGGAATAATCCTTTGTGGTTTTCTCTTTGTTCTTCTCTTAATTTAGGAAACGATGCTGGAGTCATTACTAACCCAGAATGGATTAGCTTACTAAAAACTCACAAAAGACATGATTCAAACCTTTCAGGCTAATGAGAAACAACTTCTTTTGACTGTAAAGAATTCCATGATCAGTCTCATAATCAGCATTCAGTGGCAAGCTGATAGCTCCATATTCCATCTTATGTTTTTAATAAGGTCTTACCGGTTCAAATCCTTTCCTTCTAAATGACATTAGTCAGTGACTTAAACAGATAAGTCTATTTGGTTTCAAACAACGTGCTCTGTCTTGGAAAACAATTACAGCGATTGTACTCACCCTACAGTAAAAAACTGCCTCATCTCCTGTCTTCGAGACCTCATCAGTTGCTTGTATTCGCCAATACGCAGTTTCTTCCCATCCACAATGCAGGTACGTTTTGGTCGAGGTTTGTATTTGTAATTAGGATACTTTTCTAGGTGGATTTTACTTAGTCGTGCCTGCTCTTCGTAATAAGGTTGTTTCTCTTGATTTGACATGGACTTCCAGCGAGATCCTAATGACACAAAATGTTAGTGAGTGCTCAAGTAAAGCAGGTTTAGCCTTACACATACACCATTCAACATGCCTTCTCACCATAATAAATTTTAATTAAGATAGTTAAATAAATTGATTTAAATTTACATCACTCTGCACATATATTGGCTTGCACAACCTGAGACACCTTAAAGGAACCCTGACTTTCAGATATTGCTGCAGACCAAGCATATGTAAATCTCAATTAAATAGGTGCACTTAAAATCAACAGTTATGTCTCAAAATCTCAGCCTCGTGCTGCAAAACAGACTACTTAATTTTTTTACAACAAGAGCATTAATCTGTGAGTAATTCCATACCTCTGTAATACCACGCACAGTATGATGGTTAAGGAAAGTCTGCAGCCATACTTTCACTGTTAAAAGCCTAATACATTGCCTAGGGACACAGGCGTCTTTGATATTTTTATGAGAATTTAGTTTATACACTCCAGCTAATAGATATTAACAACTTGTTATGTGGCAGGAAAAAAGGATCAAACCTTATAGATTCAGCAAAGTTATGAACAATCCCTTGCTGTCTGCGTGTTTTAAATTTACTGAACTTCTGATATAAGCTTGGCATAATACTGATACTTATTTTAAATCCTATTATGCATATTATTTTCTGGCCAGATGTAATAAGCACACAGAACTGAATAGAGAAAGTTACATTTCACAAACTCACACTGGAAAGATAAAAAGTAAAAGAGAAAGCACATTGTAACTATATACACCTCTTCAGGTCCTGTAAACTCTCATTGAAAGCTGCACCAAAAAAAAAGTTTAAAAAATTAACACAGTGTACACAGGAAGAGGCAAAAGTATTCAGATCTCTTGTATTGTCTGTAAGGAGCTATCTAAACACTTGAATAGAGACAGGAATAAGAAATGCAGAAAATAGCTTTTTGGTGTCTTTTAGATGAATAAAACGATTACAGCTGTGGTGAACGTGGGTGGAAGCTATTCTTTTACCAACATTTTTCATACATCAACAAATGGAAAAGTTGTATAAATATTATCTGTAGCCAGCAATATTCTGTGTCAGTTCTAATATTTCAGTCTCTTTTCTCATTGTCCTGGAAAAGTTGCACAGATATTATATGGACATAGACTTATTTGTGGCAGAGCAGATACTGACAGGTTAATTCCATGGTTAACAAACACTCAATTGCTGGCACTTCTGAAATATTTATGCTGGAAGTTTACATTTTAATGAATACAGTTACTATGCTCCTAATAGTTTTTTTCACAGAATGCACACAAATAATATAGATTCCCTACAGCTGCCAACACTGAAACAGTGAAGGTTTTATACAAAACTGAAAGGCTATTCATACAACTCACTTATATGGTAGACAAAAATATGAGAACTACTAAGAAAGATTTTGGAAGTTTTAGGACAAAGTAACATTTATTTCTATGTATTCTTGCCTCTGATTGAACTAACATGCAACAAACTTTGCTAAGAATGTATTTGAACTCAGAGTTTACAATAAAATGATTACAGAGGAAACTTGATTTTTACTTTTATTTATTATGAGCTACATTTGGAATCTGTCTTTCACTTCAAAGACTCAAAAAGCAAATATAGGTTTTAACATTTCACCACTCATTCGCACGTATGTTTCTAATTCTCTCAAGGGGTCTTAAAAAGCAAATCAAAATTTCTCAAAAATGAGTCCATTTATTTGCACAGTGGCAAAATATAATCCATGGAATATTCCCCAATTGTCCCAATCTATACAAATTAAATATTAACTAAGGTGTCTTTTACCTAAGCAATATTTTAACTGCATGCTTCTAGTGGTTAGTTTTTTGAATATTGCAACATTTTGAACCAAACATCATTTTGGATGTGAGGTTTGCATGTACAGGTCTTTTGAACTATGCCGGGTTTCCTTGACGTTGCACTGTCTGACATAAACCTTTGATTTTGAACTTTTTTAACTTTATCCCAGTATTTATTCTATCAAGTTCCATTTTGCATTCATGTGATTTGTAGTTCAGGTGCATTCTAATGGGATCTAGCAATTAAACCCTTTATGGGGACACACTCTTGCAACAGATTTCACAAAACATTCCTTTTCAATGCTGCTAAGCTTTAAAGCATGTTGTGAGTGCTGTTGAGACTATAACGCATTAGAGAAGGGGCAGAAAGGGAAAAGGAAGGGAATGAAAATTAATATAGTCCATGAATCTTCATTTGTATAAGTTTCAGTAACATCAATTTCGGTGAACATCTCCCAGAAAAAAGGCCTAAAATTAGAGAAGTTCATAGAACTGTAGAATGGTTTGGGTTGGAAAGGACCATAAAGATCATACAGTTCTAACCCCCTGCCATGGGCAGGGACACCTTTCACTCGACCAGGTTGCTCAGAGCTCCATCCTACCTGGCCTCGAACACTTCCAGGAAGGGGGCACCCACATCATCTCTGGGCAGCCTGTGCCAGTGCCTCACCACCCTCACAGTACAGAATTTCTTCCTAATATCGAATCTAAACCTGCCAGCACAACCTGTTGCCCGTTGCCTTGCACTTACCTAGGATTTTGCTGATGTTGGAGTTGTGCATGTCGGGGAAGGCCTGGAGGATTTTCCGGCGCTCATCCTTGGCCCAGACCATGAAGGCGTTCATCGGCCGCTTGATGTGGGGCTCACTGCTGGCACGGCCCCGCGAGTCCCGGTAGACCCGGGCTTCAGCCACCGTGGCCCCTCCTGTTGGCCAACAATAATACTGCTGTAGTTTAGCGGCAGAGCCATTCACTGCTTTACTCCCTGTAATGTCAGGGCAGGAAGAAACAAGATGGATGCAAAGCATTATTACGTGAATTAGGAAAGTGCTTTAAGTGCTGTGCTTATTTTAGCCTCTTTTGCTCTCTGTCTCTCTCTCTCTGCTGCCAGATTTATGAGAGAGAGAGAGAGAGAGAGAGAGAGAGAGAGAGAAGGGACAACCAGTGGTCTCAGTGTAACTGGCCAGGCTTGCCCATCTGAGATGACCCAACATCAAATTGAAGAAACGAATTGCACTGGTATTTCTCCAATTAAGACATGGAGATTTGATAAAGTTTCCATTTGGGACTTTAACATAAAACACATGATCTGAATGCTCAAAAAAACTCACATGAAAGTTACATTTGAGAATCCAAACTTATGTAGGCCTGTTGACACAAGCCGTTGACAATGACTTTGCTGCTTCAGCAGTGAAGCCAAATATTTCATAAAATGGATTATACAGTGCACCAGGTACATGCTGCCTTTTGAATGGATCTGATAACATTTGGAGCTGAATATTTTAAAGTTGCATCTGCTTTGGTTGAATTTTAGATGTGCTTTGGAGCATTTGACCACATATATCTAATATAACTGTCTGCCTCCAACAGGTACCTGCACAGAATCCTGGAGCCTCCGGAGTGGGAGACGAGAACTCCAGCTCCATGCCTGCTGTGCTTTAGTGTATCCCAGCGTCCTGGTTTTTATCTGCCATTAATTCACCTAATGCCAGCCTTAACTGGGTTTTTGAATGCATCCAGCCCTGTTTCTTGACCACAAACAGTAAAGCCTCATGGGGGTTTAGAGTTCACAGAGCTGAAGTGCAGAACTAGTTACTATGGGAGAAACAGATTACCAAGGCATGCCTTTACTGGAAAAAACTTCTGCAATTGTAATGATAATATATGTTTTTAGAGTTATATCTTAGCTATAAAAAAGGCAAAAAGGGTTTACAGTGGGAGACTCACATACTTAGACCTCATCAAACCGATCATATAATTTAATACCTTGAAAAAACAAGATACTTGACAACAAATTAGTACAGCAATAGGTCTCCTTTTTTTATAAACTATTACAGCTACTAACATGAATTTATTTGCCAAATAATATAAGATTAATTCTTTACAGTAAGTAAAACAAAACACTGCCGTTTACTGAATACAGGCACAAGTTTTAGTTGTGCAAAAACCAATTTTCCTAATTCAGAGTGAAAGCATTATATAGGCATACCTTTTTAAAAATTCTATATAAGAAACACATTTACATGAAAAAAGGCCCCTAAAATAGAGGATGCATAACTAATACACTACCTTTTTGCCACCAGGTCCACAGTACATTAATTTCATTTAAAACGCACTGACCATACAGGATAAATTGATTTTGCTTTATATGGTGTTGACAGCCATGTTTATTGTGCAGTGAAATGTAGTGTAGTTTCAAGCTGACTGTATCCATCAACACAGGGCAATATGCTGACTACTGGGCCAGATGAAGACATACATTACTCTGAGAGCAAAACACTCATTCGCATACAGCAGTGTCTTCTCCTGAGGATCACCGGGGTAATTTATGATGCCTCCAATGCCATTACTTTACAACTGACACCAATTTGGCAATTTGTATACTAACATGCGTGCACATAAAAGAGGACAGGTTTGCGGCAAATGTGAGCTGCAAAACTGTTTTAACACTGTTCTAAGTTAAGCACCATGCTACAGGTGTTCTGCATTTACAGGAGGCTGCAGTCAGCTTTTTACTGCAAAAGCAAAGGGCACTTTTGCAGAGGGACCTGCAGGTAGGGCCAGTTTAGAGGCGTGAATGGTTGATGAGGCTCTGTCCATTGCTGCCAGAAGCCTTGGACCACAAACATGTCAAAGGTGTTTTTTGAGAGAGGATGTATTTATTTAGAAACTTCAATAAGTTGCAAACATAGTAAGTCAATACTGAAATATTTGTTGAGACAGATATATAATTCGAGAAAAGTCAAACACAGCATGTAACATGTTGTTCTACCCTTTAAGACAACATAATAAAAATATGTTACTAGTATGTGGGCACTCAGGAAGCCGGTGAAAAAAAAATTAAATTATTATTTATGCGAAAGTTATAATTTCTTATTCAGCTGCTTTACCCACAACAAAGGAAAGACATATTTGAATCCATAGGATGTCTTTCCATCTCTTACTTTCACAAAGGTACTTATTCACTACAGCTAAGGAAGTTTGTCTTTAGCCCTTTCTAACATGATTTTGGACTTTTCAATCCTAATGCAGGTAAAAAGTAGTCTTACTGAGAGCAAGATTATAGGTGGCTTTTAAATCTGTAATTTAGATAGAATGAATTTAATTCTAATATCTAATTTAGATAGAATGAAAATAAACCAACAGAGAAAATAAACCAAAGGCAAAAAATAAACAGAAGGCAGAAAATGACCATAAATAATCTGTTTTCAGAGAAAGGTTATGTCAGAAAACAATTCTTACGTGGAGTAATAAATTACAACCATCCCAAGAAGGTCAACTCTGGCTGCATCCGCTTTATGCAAGTCCATACTTGAAGGACTTGCAAAAACAGCCAAAGAGTTGATGTTCTTTGAGCTTGATCTCTGGGGAAATATTTGCAAGTTGACCTATAGGCTATCACAAAAGCATTTGCAAAATGAATTTCTGCAAATAACTAAAGCAATATAATCTTCATGCTCTTCTGTCTCAGAACCACAGAATTATATTCAGCATATAAAGCATTACAGTAAAATAGTTCTTCTAGCATGGGATTCTACGGGGGGAGCCAGAAGGTCTTGGTACCTTTTCAGATTAGAAATGAGGTGCTAATGATAGAAAGACACGCGCTCAGTGAGGTTTTACAAGTTGAAACACATAAGAACAAGCTTTCAAACTGGTTGTTCTTAGGTACTTCATCCTGTCAAGCAGATATTTTGACATTATTGTGCCCTATAGAAACAATTTCAACAGATCTAACAAAGTAAGGGGTTTTTTCCTATTGTGATAATTATAGTTCATACTGACGGAGGCTGAGAGACACCTGAAACATATAAAGAAAAAAAATAAGCAAGTGCAAAGAAGTAGGTGTTTTACGTCTTTCTGAAAATATTTTCAGGAAATTCTAATAACTAAAATAACAGATAAAATGGAAATGTACCACCAGTGAAGGACAAGATGAGAGAAGGAATTTGGTAATTTTCTCTCTATGGCAACTAGTGCTCTACCTGCCAGTTACTGTTCATACAGCAATCACAGGAGGAGGGATTTTCAGAATTAAGAGCTTGGTCAGAATTTATAATTATTGCAAAAGCAGTACAGTTTGGCTTTCCTAGTGGCTTAGTTGGCAAAGAAGTCTATACTTTGGCCTAAAGACAGGGGCTGTCCTCAAAGTGACACTTTTAGCTTCTGGACGTGTTCACTGCCTTACTTCCTAGATCCTTTTCATTTGCTCAACTTGTTATGACTTCGATGATTTAAAACTAAAAGCAGATTAAAGAAGAATGATCTTTTTTTGTGGATGTATGGATATAACCTCTCTGTGAAAGCTGGATTCCACACTACTCTAGGGGAAATACTGAGGCAAAGAACACCACAATAAATCTAAAAATGCTGCAGCTTCATGAAAATAATTTCAAACACTATTTTCATTTCTAAAGAGATCTCTAGTCAGAGAAAAATAGAAAGATAAAAGAATCTGATCATCAACAGGAAAGATAAATATCCTAATGTGAAATAAATGTTAAGAAACATAAAATAACAATTGTTACATTGTTTATTTATTTATTTATTCATTCATGCCTTTATCTGATTTTCTTACATTTACTGATGAAAAGAATTCTACAGCAGGCACCATCTCTCAGCACGTTTTCTGAAATCTTGGCCATAGTAGGGTTAATCCTACTGTCTTTACTGGGATATGAGTTTACCTTCCATTTTGCACATCATCTACAACAAAACCCAATATGGGGCTTTACATGTTACCAGAAAACAAACAATAGTAGATGTGATAGAAAGGACCAAAAAAAGGCTAAGAAAAAGATGAGGAAAAGAGAGAGAAAAGATGTGATAGCAAAAAGAAAGAGATTTTTATCAGTCACCCTGTTATTCCTTAATTACTCTTCACACTATGGCCATTGATTCATGTTTGAAGTGATACATTTCCCCCGACTTCCCCCAGATAATGAATCTGGCTAATCTAGGGAATATACTGCAGATCGTCTTCCATGGACACACACCAAGATGGGATACATAGAAATAAAGACAATCTTTCTAGGTTCCTGGCATGAAAAGACTGGTTAGTAGTAAAGCTCCTATCATCAGTTATTCATTAAGCTGAGGTGACATATTTGCCTAGTTTGGAAAAGACTGATTGTGACCTCCAAAATACCTGTCCCTGTCTGTGGCAACACAACTAGCACTGCAGAGACCAGATCCTGATAAACATGCAAAAAGGAGTCACTCTTTTACCACAAGAGATGGGTTACTCATAAACATGGACATGCCATAAAAACAGGGAGCATGAAAAACCAGCTTGGCTGTCCCCTGAGCTGCTCTTAACCTGTGTACAGACAAATGCAGCCTTTGTGAAAAATGTAGCAGTATTTAAAATCAAATAGAAAAAGACAAATATGGAAAAAATAGTATGAAAAGAGAAGCTTTGGGAAGCTTAGAACACAAGAGTAGCCATTTAACTAATATTCTGGGTTATCAGTTTTAGAGAAAGTTACAAGAATTACTACTACTACTACTTCACTGTAATCTAAGCAACATGTAGCAGTTGTAGAGTAACATTTATCTGTTTTGCCCCTTTCCTGTCTCTTATTTCTTCATCCCCAACACCATTCAGACTTTCTCATTTTTTATTATCAGCAAGAGAGGCAACATAAATGGGTACCACATGAACTATTGTCTTTACTGGCATGTCTTGTCATCACTGACAAAAAACCCACTTGGAAACACAGCTAGGTTTGGAACAAGGGTGACACAAATGTTCTGTTTGTCAGGCTGCTTTTGTTCCAAATGCTACACAAATATTATTCAGCTGCAATTTGAGCATTGAGCATTTCCTACAGGCTGCATGTCAGTGAATGAATGGGAAGAAAAACTAGGAAAGCCACAAGCAATTTGTTAAATATTGGAATATTTAAATGGCCTCTAAATTTTTTCACCTGCAAGGATTCTGAAATGTGCTAAGTAAATACTAAGAGGTGGGAATATATTGTAGCACAGGTTAGCTACATCCAAGCAACACTTGGTCATGATAAGACTTCTCTTTTTGCTGCTAAGAGACTCCATTCTCTTTAAAACATCAACAAGAAGAACCAACCGGGAATTCCCTAAGGTCAGCTCTGAGGAAACATAAACCTCTAATTCAATAACTCTGCTACTGCACTGAAAAAGGCCTTATTATTGCAACATCCATATGGAGTCAATTGGACATTAATGACTAATCAATCCCTCCCCTTTCTATTCTACTTATAGTGTCACAAGCCATGTTTAGATTAGCCCATTTCCTGCTTAGGATCGCTCAAGATGTCTTTTGTTCTTTCAGGGCTGGCCTGATGGAGGCAGCTTAAACAAACACACGACCCAAGTGGTGCAGGAGTTATAAACTGCCATATGTGAATGAACAAAGGGGCCATACTAAAGCCTTTTGTGGTATTTGTTAATGTTTTTCATCTGAGTTTAAAAAGACCTAATGACTTTGTGGTGAGCTGATGCATGTGGCTCGTGGCTTTGCAAAATGAAGGAAATTCTAGCCAGTTATATATCAGCATATATTTTCCAGAGTGCCTTGCTTTCAGTTTTGGTGGCAGCGAGTTTACTTTTTTTAGTACATTTGTTTTACATATGCAAGCAAAATACTTAATCTCAATTAAAACACAGCACCAGTTTTCACAGCCATACTCACAACCTGCATATACATCTTTCCCCATTTGAAAGCCTAAAGCTAAAATTGAGTGGAATATCTGCTGCGTGTGAAATCAAAGCAAGTGTTCTCAGCTCCACCAGTTCACTCACCAGTGTTTAAAGCTGAATTGTTAGCTGTGTCCTAATAAACACCAAAACAATAATTCTAAATAAGCCACTAGCACATCCATGCTCCACAGTCCAAATCTGTACTATTTAAATGAATTAAAAATGCTAAATGTAGCTACTTGCTTGATGGCTTACACAAACAATTTAGATTTCTTGACCACATTCTAAAAAATGCTAACCCTCATGGAAACTTGGCATGGAATATAGCTAAAACAATACAATAATGCTTTAAATTACATGGGATATTAACTGAATTAATTAGAGCTTGAGGCCTGACTTTAGCTCTTGGTGGCTGACATAGTCACACATATGGTCTAACATAATGGTTACTCAGTGAAGATCCATGAAACATCTATACAGAAATTGTGATGAAGAATCAGCCTCTACTATAAATTTGGGGAGGTGTTTAAGTGTCATCATATTTTTCAATCTTGTGCCACTTGCAGACTTCAAGATCCTTCACAGATAATTAATTAAATGCTAACAACCCCATTCTGACATTAATGTTATTGATAGAACAGAAATATGAATCATATTTAAGTTGAAAGTTTTTCAGCCTAAGTAATGATGCCAGAAGTAAGGAATTGCCAGTCATCAGACCTAACAACCATCTACATTCCTACAAACATTATTGTTGTTTCCCTTTGATATTTTATTTCATATTCAGTTGGGGAAAATAGAGGCCCACAGAAAGGAAAATCGTGGATGAAACAGCCCAGCCCAAGAGAAACAATACTAAAAATTATTGTCAGGTACCTGACAAGATCTATGGATTTGATTTGATTTTTCAGAAAAAGCAGCTGTCTACCAGCTAAGCAATTATTGTTACTATATTAATCATATTCAAAGTCAAAGCAATACAAAGAGGAATTCACTAATCTATTTAACATAAAAATGTTTCCATAAAAGTAACAGCCTTACTGCCAGTGTAGCTGTTATTCACATCATTTCAAATTTCTCATGACATGAGTGTCACCTAGAACATCCAGAAAACACAACATTAATTTAAAACACAGGGGCTAATTCCGCAGTCTTCAGTCATCCCAAAAAGCTTTTTTGTTGAAAAAGTCCTGTTTGAACAAGGGCCATAGTGATCCATTCATACTTCAGTCAATGCTTTGTTTTGTTTTAAGATGGAGAAATGACAGACGGGAATTAAGGACAGAGAAAGAAGGCAGTCTGACTTCATATTTGATGGATGCATTGTTCAAGGTGTAGCTGAACACTGTTCTTTGCTGGCTCACATGTTCTTTAGCAAAACAATGATTTTTAAAAGCTTAAGTACAATGTAGTTTGTAAAAGGGAATTATGTTTAACAATGGAACAGGGTTTTACAAACTACCTCCCTCAAATTATGTGGTATTAAGAAATGCAGAAAACTTAGCAAAAGATTTTAAAATGTGTTGCAGTCACTGCTTTAGTGACCCATTTCCTGCATTCCATCTTCAATAATTTGTCACTTTCTGAATGATGCAATGTCATTCTTTGTAGCAATATAACTAATTCCTTCCATCCAGCGTTAGTTTTTTCACTTGTCATATCACATCAGTAATTAGCAAGCATCTGGGGCTAGGATAGGTATATGCCATTTCTTCTTGCCTTTCACATGGTGTGCTGGTACTACAATAACTGATAATATAATTAGTAAATAATATAACATGAAGAGAGAGAAGCAAAAGCAGCATGATAACAGGAGCTGTTCTTCAGGCTAATTTTTCAAATAAGGTACCCCTGTGCTTTTGGGATTTGTAAGCAAAACCAGGAAGATGTTTTTGCAAATATGGCAATGGCATGTCTCAATATGCTATGACATTTACCTGGCTGGATAAAAAATAAAGCATTTGCCATGAAATAGGGGCTTAGACAGAAATTTACAGATCATTCTTTTTTTAATTCCTGTGAAACTACCCCTTCCAAATTGAAAACACAACCATTCTTTATTTGAAGACTCTGTGAAGACACTGTAATGCTCACACTACACACACTTTGGAGCACTGATCCTGTGAAATCAAATCAAAGTACAAATTAAGGAAATATTTTCCCCTTGCTACCAAGTTATTTGCTAGGCACTTGCTTAGATACTTTGCATATCTACATGGAAGAAAGGCAAATGATCCTAAACATTTTTCTATTGCTGAGATACTGAGGTTCCTGAAGGAGAAAATGGTACACATTTTAGACTTAGAAAAATAGACAGCTGTACGAAGAGGGCTTGTTTGAATCTGGACCAATTGCTCATGCTTAGCCAGAATGTATGATGCTCTTTCCTTAGTGTATTCATGTCTCTGCTCCACTCCCTGTGCTCAAGGATTTAAGGAAGATGGGCAAGGTTCCTCCCTCCTTCTTGCAGTATGATATAATGGTGACTTTCTCCATCAACTGAAAATTCAATCGTGCCTGGAAATTTTAACCTATTTTATGGAGCTTCAAGCTCCTTTTGTCATAGCTAGAAACCCTCAGAGAATCAGGATCATGGGGCGTTTTACACCTGGTGGCTGTACATGAGTGTGAAAAAATGTTTTAAACCACTGAGTTACTATATTTAATTTTTCAGTCAGTCCACCTAAAAATAGCAACGCAAACTGACTGATGCTTTCAACATTTGTGACAATAATTTTCTCATGGGCGAAGATTTTCTGTGTAAAACTGCAGTTCACAGTTGCTTTTTACAGCTGCCTTCTAAATTCCTGAAAATAATGTTTTACTATATAATGGAAATTGTGAAAAGCTCTTAGTCATAACTGTGTTAATAGGCACCCCTATGTAAAACTCAGGGCATTGTAAGAGTGCTTGATTGTACAACATCAGAAATCCTAAGTGGAATTTTTGAAAATAAAGATACTGTGGTTATACTCACAGCTTTTACTGGCTAGCGCTCAGTCTCAGCGCCTCGGAAAGCCTGAGTCGTCTAGAGGGACGGCACAAGCAACCTGGCCCTTCAGCAAGAACGGCAAAGGGCAGCTGCAAAGCCAATACCACCAGCAGAAGCAAAGAGGGAGAAATACAGCTCTTGGCTTATGCTATAGTCCTGCTTTCAATAAGAGACAGAGACACACAGACAGCGTCGGCAGAAAGTGGTGCAGAGCCAAAGAGGGCAGGCCCACTCTGAGGTCCTCTTTTATTCAGGAGAAAGGAAAGGGGAGGACTGGGGGCGGACCCGGGGTGACCGGCCAATCAGACACTGCTACAGAGTTTGAGTTACTTTCAGTTTTGCACAGCTTGGAACAAAGGTGTTCAGAGCACATGGCAGGGGCAAATCCTGGCTTGTTTGACCAGGGAGGAGAAGGGCAGCTTGGAGCAGGCAGCAACAAGATACTATTCTATAAGAATCAATTAATGCAGCTTGGAAATGTCAGACAAGAAAGCCTCATATTTAACAGCAGGGAAAAAAAAAACCTAAGACAGTTGAAAATCAAAAGTTAGCAGTTGTGGAGGATACCCAGATTTGTTATTCTGAAAATGAGAAGCATACTATATGTTAAATGTTAGTGTCTTGAGAGGAATAAGTTTCAATGCTGTGGAAAGATCAGTCCACACACTCCCAACACAGGTTTTTCAGTTCCCCCTCCAAAATTTTATGGGGATGCTGGCAACAATGAGATGCGCGAAGTGGTTGCCATCAGAAAAGTGATGGGATGATTCTTAAAGAGATCTTATTCCTAACCCATTTGTAGGTGTTGAGTTACTCCAGGGCTGAAGCACTGAATCTCATCCCAGACAACTGAAATGCTGTGCCTAAGTACTTTATCCCAGATTCCTATCTGTTTTGAGTTATTCTGGAAAATTTAAGCATATCACCCAAGTGTCAGGCACAGTCAGATTCATGGATGTTAAAAATGGCAACTACAGCTAATGAAGGCCACCTTTTAGCATCTGGGCTAATTAAGATAATAAGCTATTTTATCTTTAAATAATAAAGATACAATTATTGGATTTTGCTTGGGGCGTTTTTTGTTTGGGGGGTGTTTTTGCAATCAAATGCCTATAATAAGAACTCAGGGCAATAAAAATTCCAGTAGTCGAGCTTAGTCTCTGGATACATTTCTTTGTTTTCAGACAGCTTTCACTGTTTTCTGATTTTCATCTTTCTCCTCTCAACTGCCATAGCAACTATTACAAATATTTATGTGCGACAAATTCTGGCATGGAGAGGAATTCTTTCCTCCGGTATTTACGAAGCACTGTCACAAAAGTAGGTGATGCTTTTACCCTACCTCTGCTACCTGCTGTTTACACCTCTGCCCAGGAGGGTGTTAAACAAGTTACCTCACAGGTTTGGATTGTGTTGGCAGTCTGCCAAGGTTGATCTGCCTGCAAATGTATGGTTCCCTTTCACCTGCCTCTTCAGCTGCTCAAAGCCAACCTTTTTTGAAGTAGAGAAGGAACCCTCACCCTTTCGTACAAGCAATTATTTGCTATTGGGCATATATGAGGTTGTTGAGGCTTTGAGCATATGGTAGAAGTTCTTTAATAATACACCTAATAGATGTGCAAAACCCATCTCATGATGCCTGCTCTCTTCTTGCCAGGGAGGGAGAAAATGACACTTTGACAGATGGACAGAAACTGGTGGCAGTTTCTCCTCAGCCTTAGAGAACCCCTTGTATCTCAGTTTTCTCATATTTCTTCCAGATTCTTTCTACACTGCAGACTCCCTGTCTTTCCTCACTTAACTCATTCCTCTCCTTTGCATGCTTCCACATTCACTGCCGATGATGCCACTTCAACCACTCATTTTTTATGATGTTCTGGTAACCAGTTAAGTCTGTGATAATGCCTAACACCATGTCTTTCTTCGCCATTTAATTTCCCTTACTTTTGGACAGGTGGAATATCCCATTGTGCTACAACATTCCTTGCAATGTGACTAGCCCAAGCCAAATATGAATGGGAAGGCCTAATTCTATGGACATAAAAAGACACACTGTTAATTGCAGGAAATCTTGATCATTGACTTTGTACACTGGACAACAAGTCCACCCTCTGAAATGCTGCAGAACTGGGTTCTTAGGCTTACTAATGAATTGAAATAAATTCTTCTAAAAGATAAGGTGAGCTTGTGCTCCTCCAAGCCTGGATTCAAGTCCAAAACCAGGTTCAGACCAAAAACTGAACTAGAATTAATAAGATCAAGCTAGGCCTTACTACTGGAACCAGACAATTACCAGTGTTTATCCAGCTTGCAACTGGCTTGCATTTAGTTTACTTGGAGCATGGTTCAAAGACACCAGGAGCACACAGATAAGGCTTAAAGCTGTGCAGTCTCAAACCGTGATTTGAAATATAGAAAACAACTTTAACCCAAGGAATTTACAAGTTGAAGTAAGAGACAGCAAGCAGTGCAAGGGAGGACACAGGCACTAAATCAATGAATTTAAGGAGATGGGCTGGTGCCAATCCCATGCTGAGGACTCCAAGAACTAACTTGACAGCCAGGTTTCATAGCAAAAGTTATCCTCTGGGAGACTTTGAAAAATCTTATTAGTCTAATACAAGGACAAATAAATACACAGACAGATGAAGTAGGTAGACAGATCCCACCATATTATTTAAAACTGTTTCTAACTAGCAGACATGTACCTACCCTTCAGGTCCATGCTTAACACACACTGGTAGAATAGTGTCCAAGAAAGAAGCAGCAAGTGCTGAACACAAGTTTTACTGAAGCAAGAAAACTGCAGTGTGAAAATTTTGAATGAAAACATCAAATGAGGACCCAGAACTCTTTTTGTACATTGTCCCAAATGGCAAACTGTGAGGCCAAATATTTAACTCACAAGCCTCTGATTCTAAAATATCAGCATGAATGAACATGGAACTAAATGTTAAGCACTAATAAGGCATTTCCATCTATTTCTATTTGCTTTCTGAAAATTAATTCAGCTTTGCAATGCATCTTATTTTCACTAAGGAAAACCAGACACAGATAAGTTGTTTCTCTTTTATAAAATCCCACTGTGAGATAGTGGCAAAACAATAACATTCAGATGTTTTTACCCTGAGCCTAGGATCCAATCAAGAAAATTACACTTTAATAGATTCAATTCTTTGGCAGGAATGAGGATCAAGTCTTGATGGGATTTGAATCTCTGAATATGACTGCTGAAGGAAACCATACTGCAACCTGAGCTAAGGTAAAATCAGTAATCGTCAACAGGAAGGTTAGGTCTACCCTGCAGATTTCTATCTAGTAGAAAACAAAATCTTAATACACTTCCTTCAAATTTCCAAAGAATGTGACCACAACCACAAAACCAGAAGGATCCATAAACATTGTGTACATTTTATAATTCAAAAGGAACAGCACTATCACCCAAATCTGAGTATCTGTGAAAGGAAAATCTTTTTCTAGAACTTGAACAAAAAAAACTTGTTCACATGATCCAATATCCTCAATAACTGAGAACTAAATACTTCAGTATTTTGTATGCTAAATACTTTAGTATTACTTAGGTTTTCTGACCTGAAATTTAAACAGGGCTTACCTATGACTCCTGACTACACTCTGCACACTCTGGTCAGCTGATGTATGTCAGTCATGTTCAAGAGAGTGTTTGGCTATAGCTGCATTTAAAGCTGTCTGGGTGTGTCCATCCCTGTTACCTATATTTCAATACTAACAATCTCAAATGTTCAGAATTATGAAGCCACCTACAGAAAGAATTATGTTTCCTTTATAATGTTAATGTTTCAGGGGAAAAAAATCCTTGTTTAGTTCTCTAATTGGGTCTTCTTTATAATTTTGGATACTAGTCGCCAAATGTTTGTGAGGCTTTCAAATCATGTTTTTGAATTTTCTAACTACAAATGTATCATATATTTTAACATGGCAACTGGGATTTCAGGTAATGATACAAGTCTAACAGCTGTGGATTATTCATCAATGGTGCCACAGTCAGTAGCAATGTTTTAAATACAGTCTGAGCATGATTTTTAACATAGTTAGCTTCATCCTGCTGGTGGCTAAGGAAGTAATAGAAATATTGGTTTATGTCATATTTAATAGAAAACTCTTGCTAATGATTTTCAGGCCTCTATTCAGATGACTGTTAGCTCATTATGAGCAAAACAAACTTTGAAGACAACTTATCTCTGAAAGTAGAACTAGCTACCATTAATTACATTTTACCTTTAATTAATCTTAAAAAGGTTTCAATAGGGCAGTTAATACAAGTTAAAAAAAATCATTCTATACGATTTCATATTTGTCTAATTTCTAAGTTTAAAGAATTTCAATACTTATAATTCACGACTCAAAAAAAAAGAAATCTGTAGCTTCAACTTCTGATCAATGAGCCAGTACCACAAGCACTCCTAAAATTACAGGAAAACATGACTCTGATCCTGTCATACTCAGATCACCGCCATATGTTATAGAAAAGATGTAAGGAGCAGAGAGAAATCATTGCTAGATACTGTTACAAAGGCATTCTGTAAAGCAGAAGTCTGCTGATATGTCTTCTAACGAATTACATGAACCTTAAACATTGTGTCAAAACTATGGGAATCAGGAGCACTTCCCAGATCTGATCCATCTCAAATGCCTGTTGGGATGGACAGACGTGCACCATATCTCTTCACACTTTAGTTTCCTATGGAAATGCAAATGTGCAGGTAGGTAGGGAGTGAAAGTGCACTTCCACAGCCCCTTTCCTCTACTCCAGTGGGGGGGATCAGACTACAACCCAAACTGCATTTTCCCCATTTATGGCCAGCAGCGGGACTAAATTTGGAATCCTTAGCTCAGGAAAGAATCTGCTACACCACTGCCCCACTCTTACACCTGCCCCCACTACCACTTTTAAAGAACCCTCTACAAATTGTTAACATCTTCTCTAAATATAGTTAATTTCTTAATTCTGAAGTCCTAAAATTCTGGTGATGAGAGTAAAGCCACCTGGCAGATCTAACAGCCATCCACTCACTCTGTCACAACTGCACCTGGGCCTCAGAGATCTGGAGGTATTTCTGACAAGAAAAGATAGGGCGTCAAAATTTGGCCATCAATAAGTCACTTCAGAAATCTTTATTCCCTGTTTGATTGTGTTATATGTGTAAAATCACACATAAACCACAGAAATGTTGTCTAAAGAGTTCTACAGCAACCTGCATTCAGAAAGTACAAAAAAAAAGAAAAAAAAAAAAAGATTTAAAATAAAAATGACAATACAGAAAGGAAGGTGTGAAACGCATGAAGTCTTTGAAGAACATGACTGTGCCTATTAGGAACCTTTGACATTCAGCTAAGATTGTGACCGTGGCAACAATGAAATGCAACAAGGAATTCTTACAGGAGGTGAAAGAAGAGAAACAAAGCTGGTGAAAGGTCTGGAGCTCAGGTCTGATGAAGAGTGGCTGAGGGAGCTGAGGGTGTTTAGCCTGGAGAAAAGGAGGCTCAGGGGGATCTTATCACTCTCTACAACAACATGAAAGGAGTCTGCAGAGAGATGGGGGTCAGAATTTTTTTGCAAGGAAGAAGTGATAGAACAAGAGGAAATGGCCTCACGTGCCAAGGGAGGTTTAGATTTGATGTAAAGGTAAAATTTCTTCACTGAAAGAGTTGTAGAGCACTGGAACAGGCTGTCCAGGGAAGTGGCTGAGTCACCATCCCTGAAGGTATTTAAAAGATCCAGTTGTGGCACTTTGGGACATGGATTAGTGGTGGACTTGGCAGAGCTGGGTTGGACTTGATGATCCTAAGGGTCTTTTCCAACCTAAATGATTCTGTGATTCTGAAGAATAAGCTGTCAAGTTTCTTAGTAGGCCAGGGCTGAAACAGACAAGTTTGGAAGCACAAAATAATAGGAACACGTATAAAAAACATTGACAAGCCTAGAAAAATCTGTAATAGTTTCGTGATAATTAGAAGCTGGACAGAGTGTAGCATGGTACAGTATCTGAGAGACCACAGTTTAACTGCTGATATTTCAGCAGCACTGTTTGCTATGGACTTCCACTGTAAATTATGTTAGGCGAGAAGTGTCATCTCTTAGCCAGCTTGCCAAATATAAGGGGCAAAACTCAGGTTATATTTTTAATGTCTTTTTCTTACATCCAGCTAATATCTAAATTCACCTTGTCTACGAGAAGGACGAATAAGCAGCTCAGTTTAGAACTCCTGCCAATGTTTTTTTTCAGATCAGCAGTGCTATGTACCCAGCATCTCTTTTCCGGAGATATCTCTTGGCTGCTGAACAAATTCTGGAAATCTGAATCCATTCATGAACTCGGATTTCTAATGTGGCAAGGCACCATGCCTCAGAGTGCCCCAGTAGCTCTAGAAAGACATGCACACTGTCCTTAAACTGGCAAAGCATCACTGTAGATTGGGTTACATATGGCAAAGCTTCTCTCTGCACTATCCAGTAACAGAGGGGGCTGTCAGTGCCACAAGGGGTATCAAGATACTAAATTAAGAACACTAGGAAGAGAATGGATGAATTGAAGGAAATTACCTAAACCAGCAGTGGGGTCAGAGGCCTGATGTCATCTAAACCAGTCACTGTGTATCTGTAAGTATTCCCTTGCAACTTTTCACCCAAACCGACAAAAAAAACCAAAATTCTTCAACATGTTGAAATATGAAATATTGCTGCTGGATGGACATTTCTTTATAAAGCACTTTATAAATAACTGATTGGACAAAAAGTGCTTTGGAAAGTCCATGTATCTCTTGATTCCTTTTTTCTAGAAGAAAGAGTCATTGCAAAACATCTGTCTGAAAGTTATTTTTTACCTACATTCTGTTTGTTATTTTTCTGTTTACAGATGATACAACAGTGGTCAATCAAATTCAATTAAGGATGAATAAATGAAGCTCATAAATAATAAAGTTTATCCCTAAAGTTTACTGGTCCTGTTCTTTTGATCCAAGAAAAAAGCAGACTTTGGATCTGTCAGATGTTTGGATGTTAATGGAAAAATTCAGAGGTGTTTTAACCTTCTCAAGCCATAACTAGAATTTCCCCAGTTTAAAAAGAGTAAAATTATTCTCAAACAGAACTAAATTGAGGGGGCAGAATCTTGCATAATATTTTATCTGAATAGTACATTAAACTTCCTACAGGTAGGGTTCCTACATATGTACATGTGCTCTTCTAATATATCACAGGGTAGAGAAGTTCCCAGTGACATCCACTTCCAGAGCATGCATGGTAATCCTGCTCAAGACTCAACTCAGACCTGTTACACACTGACTTCCACCTGGGGCTTGAAACATATATCTATATATGTTTATATATAACTCTCACTGAAATGGGTGCACTGAAGTTTTATATCATGAAAAAGGCCTTTTCATACAGAAAATGTGAAGTATATTTTCATTATGATTTGATGGCTGCCTATGAATAGAATTGTGCTTGTTATACCTTGAATAGTTGGTGCACGATGGGCAGATTTCTGAAAATGCTCTAACCTTCTTCACAGCTGCTAAATACTAAAAAAATGGGGAATATATATCCTTCCTGAGATAATTTTCTCAATATCTCCTGAAGTTATATTAAGAGTACAAAATGTACACACTTATTTGGCAGCTGCTTGGGGGAAAAACAGTTGTGTTGCAAAGGGCTAAAAGGGCTACACAGTCCTTTTCAGGCCTCCACACTTTGTTATGGACTTACTGAAACCCCAAAAATCCAGACAGAAATCAATCAAGTGTTACCCTGGAAGGTAACATAGACAGTACTTATGACACTGGCAGTATTTCAGCCATATCATCCTGTGGTGCAGTGTTAATAACCCATGGTCAAAATTGCAACTCACCTTCTGCATCTTCTGGCCTTGTAAGATCGATGACACCGGGGCCAATTTTTCCATCTTCATTGGGTTTCCCTGTTAATTGCGGGCCTAAATTTTCAAACCTTGTTCTTTCCTGGAAAAGAACAGAAGGAGTCTTAATGCTCCATATAGGATAGTTCTCATTATATGCCAGTGCATATGGGTATGCATTGATACATGCCTTATTTTTTAAATCTGAACAAATAATGAATGCATCTAATTAGAATTTTAGCTCAGGGACAATTTTTTTTTTTTTTTTTACAGATTCTGAATGTTTGCATTTATGAAAATCAGTTTTAAATGTGAAACATATACAGAAACTTTGAGATTATTTTGATCTGCAGTGCCATAATGCATAAACGATTGTACATGCAAATACAAAACACTCTTGGCAGCACACAGTGCTGATCGGTGCTGCTCACTTTGCCTTTCCACTTATTTTCCAACTTAAACTGAAAAAGACAATCAACATTTGGGAAACATGAAAATTCAGAAGCTGAAAGAAGAGTTTGTATTAAAATGCACTGGTTTTTTAATGAAAAAAAGCACATTTTCCCCACTCTGAGATTTAAGTTTGTGTTCATACCTCTATGAAAACACAAGTCTGAATTCTATGCAGAGGTTTTCAAAGACAAATATTTGAAATAAGGAATAATAGAGGACAGAACCAATATTATTTTGTCTAGAAATCTAAGTTGTACCTCAGTGAAAAGGGAACTTAAGAAGACAAAAAAAGGAAAAAAAAAACAAACCCCTTAAAAGAATGCCCACTCCTAGAAAAACAGAAAGCTTTTGAGAGCTGGAGACCTCCATAGGAAATCTGGAACTAGAAAGTGGAAACTGAAAGGTATTTTATATGTTAACCCAGTTCCTCACTCAGCTACTGGACAAGGGCACTATAAAGGCAGTGTAATACTGTCTCTCAATAGTGGTCTCTGTAGTGCTGTGTATCAGTAGCAAAGTGTTCAATGGTTATCATTAATTTAGCATTCTCATTTGAGGGAACATAGCATGTTTTCCCTCTTGCCTTGTTGTTACCTCTTCAGATTAAACTTGGCATTACGTTGTACTTGTGAATGAATGAAACCTTGTTGTTCATTACTATGAAACAATATTAAATGTCATGTCAGCTGGAATTTACAGACGTGAAACACCAGCTTTCAGCTCTACAAACAGTTTCTCCATGTTATACTTAATGCATTATGCAGAAGTAGAGTGCTGACTGCTGTTCAGTCTATTGTTCAATGACCTAGTTCTGTGCTGTGCATACCAGACACGAGGAGAAAACATTGGGAGATTCTCTCCTAAAAGAGGGTAGAAACTTGAAAATGTTCTTCAGGATGAAACATGGCCTTGACTGCTCATTTGCTCCACCTCCAACTACTTCTGCTTTCCAATATTATTATTTTCCTATTATCATTGTGTTTCAGTCACAAAACCCCATCAGGACAAGTGAGGAATTGTTTTGATTCCTCATGTTTTCAGCTCCTTCAGCCATGTATTTTCTAAATTATTCTCTGTTTAATTTGCAGAGGAAAAGAAAGCTCAGTCTGACATTGGATTTGCCACAACATGCAGCTGAGGTATTTCAGGTACTAAATGAATTTCTAAAAGTTCTTCAGAATCTCCCAGTTGGCAGACAAAATAATTCTGCATTTTATATTTGGTTAATTACTTCACTTGTTTTCTTCTGTAAAATCCATGGTTGATGAAGGAGCTTACATACACAAAGGAACTCACAAGAAAAGAAAGAGTTACAAATGAAATTTGACCGCAGAAAGGCTCTACAATACTAGAGGCCCAATATTTTACTGAAAAATATTGTGCAATGTAACAATATACCTGAATCATCAGGATGGGATCTGTCTTACTGGTAGAGAGAATGAAAAATAAGTTTATCAAGGATACTGTGTTCCATTGCAAAGGGCTGATTTGCAGTTGAGATAAAAACAAAGATCAGTGCTAAGAAAACAGCTTTTGGCACATTTATTTTCTCTTCCAAAATATTTGCACTAAAAGATTTTTTCTTAAGGATGTTAATACAGCACCTGCAGTGTTCTTGGAAGAACAGCCTTTGAGTGAGATTCAGAAAAAGGAGAAATAGCTTTCTGCTATAAAAATCAACAGACCCTGCTACATATCAATATGCACATTTGGAATATCTTTCTAGTCATTCATTCTCTTTGATTTTACCAGAAAATATTCTGTTACCAAAAAAAAAAAAGAAAAGGAAAAGAAAAAGTTTCTGCAAGAATATCAATATTTTGACACAGAAGGAGAAAAGGGAAAATTACGTGATAAGGTTCAGAAACACTAAAATGAAAGCACTTATACCATAAAAATACCTGCTCTTGTCAAACAAAGGAGATGTATTTATAGTTATTTTATAACCCCCTCCTAATTCATGAGAAGCTTTAACAAAGCTCGCTATATTTAAGTCTTTGAAATGCCTTTTAAAGTAATTCCTTTGCTTGCCTTTTTCACTGAAAATTATCATTATAGTGATAGAAAAAAAATGGTCAATATTTGCATTGGTTTTAAACAAATTCAGAGAACTGTAAAAAACAGGAAAATCTTCCTCAGTACTAAAACCACTTTTATCTGGTAGATGCCTTTACAATTCCATGAAATACAACATATTCATACAATGTTTATTCTGAGAGGAAATTTGTCCCACTAAGCTCAAATCCTTTTTAGTGCGATTTGTTTTTGCTCCCATCTTGAACTCATCCTAGAGAAAATAGACTAAAAATCTTTTAAAAGTACATGTTTCCCCTACTATGACTGAGAGGAGGATTGATTCTCTACTTCATATTCCGATATTAAAAAAAAAAAGACATACCGTCATTAAAAATAAATGGTTATTCATAGCTGCACTAACAAATATATTACCTACACATGCATTACATTTGCACACATACACATCGACTGCTGGATCTATTGCTGCCTCCCTAACCTCCATTAGTAGAAAATGTTGATGAGTTTGTAATAAAGTGCACTGCTATGGACAATGCAGGTGTTTTCTCCCCTGTGAAAAGCATTTTTGACCCCTATTTTGAACAGGTTTTTTTCTTATATTCATGCTGGCTGTGGAGCTTATATTTTATAGTTACTTTAAGTTTTTCCTTTTAAATCGTAGCAAAAAATTTTTAGGCCATGACACTGACAACCCTTTCTCATGGCAAGAACAACACAGTCAGTTGGAGTTTGCATTAGGAAACTGAAAGCACTCCCCAACACAAATCAGATCCTTTGTGCTTCTTTATTACTTTGAACACATAGTAAAAATAATCCTTTCTTCAAGATGAGAAAAATGAGAAAAAAGAACCTTTTTAACAGCCAAATCTTAATTTTCCATTCTGTGATATGATTAGGCACTTATTTATGCGTTGTCAGTCACAAACATGCAGAAAACGTAAAAGTTATTGAAAAAATTAAAGTCTGCTCAACTGTCTTGCAGGACTTTTGGTTCTCTAAGTGCTTTGAAATTATGATGTATGAGGTAGATGTTGCATATTAAATAAAGATATTTAAATTATAAAACCCCCGTTAGTGAGAGCTGATGAATGTTAAATGTTATGAGCCACAAGGCTGTGGCATCCATCATATTCACATATTATCACAGTCAGTGATGGAGCAGCCCCAGTGATGACAGATAGACTGCTAGATAGTTATCCCTTATTTCCAGCGTCGCCAAGCAAGCCTTTCAACCCCTTTGGCATTATTTTTAGCTTTGCATTAAATTAGCAACTTTTCCGTCACGTTCTGCCAGAAAGTATCAATTCTTTCTTCACGTGTGGAAGGTAAAAGAATGATTCAGTGGAGCAGGGAGTAAAGCAAAAGGAAGCCTTAGCCCCTGCCTCGGAAAAGGCTGCAAACTTCAAATGACTAGAAACAAATATAAAATTGTGATCTTGTGAAAGAACAGCAATGAAACAGTAAGCACACAATAATGGCTTTTCTCTGCACTTAGATAAAAGCTGAATTTTTGATGTGCACAGTATATTTTCATAAAATTTTATATACTATGTTTTATACACTTATTGGCTATTCCATAATAATGTGTGTGCTAACAGTAAAATTGCTCTTAAATTTATGTGTGTTATTTATATGTTCCCACGTAACAATGCTTTTTGTTGTAAAAAATATTCTGTTTATTAATGTAACTTTACAACCACTGCATCCAGGATCCGTGGTAAATTAATGACATTTTTATTATTTTATAGTGTCATTAAATTTTTACTGATCACTCCATCAAACAGAAGCAATAAAGGCCATAATGCAAACTGGGACACTTAGATCAGGGGAGCAGGAAGGCATTCCATATAGTCTGAAGTAAACGGCTTGCCATAAATGATATTTATACCATCTTTAAGGATGTGAGAATACTTGGACAAGTTTGGCAAAACTGTTTCTGTAGTACCATGGATTGTGTACTTAAATAACAGTTTACTTGCCAGCGAGACATTTTTTTTTCAAACCATATGCGAGAAGATGACTGATTGCATCCATCTCCTGAAAAATAATACACGAAACGTAATAATACACTGGGCACCCCTCCCTTCTGGATTACCAAGACTGATCTGACTATACCCATGCCTCAAATTATTTCAACATGCTTGCATTTTCCACATCTGAAATGTATGCTTAGCCTGAAATGGAAAATGGCATGCATGCTGATCGTTGTGTAAAAGATTTAAAATATATATCTTTTTTGCAAACAAATACTTTTATTTAAGTAGACATGTTTGGACAATGACATAATACCTTTATTTCAATAGTCTAGCATGGAAGCAGTTATCCAACACCAATCTAAAGAGCCAGTTGCTAGAAATCGAATTAATATGGGTCATTCACAGAAGCCACAGAACATATGACTGAAGGGATATTATTTCTTCTGAGGACAGTGCTTTAGTTAGAATGACTACAAATAATTATCACATGTTGCCTTTATGTATGAAATGTATTTCAATTGAATTATTCCATACTAAATGTTCTAGTAGCTTATTTGCTAACTGTGATCTATTGCCTTCATGTACCATGGACAGTAAACAACCAGCAAACAACTTAATGTATTCAAAACATAAAAAGGACATTTTCAGTAGAACACAGAGAAAATTATTCCCAGTTTGAATGAGGAGGAATTACAGCTCCTTTTTTCCCCTCCCTGGAAAGTCGAGATACAAATGCCCCAAGCTTTTCACCTTCTTTTTACTACTTTTTAACAGCTAGGACTGAAAAGTTAAATTACCCTCCACTTAGGATCTTTTGCAATGTCTTGGCACAGCAGGGATAATTACAAATTGACTTTCAGCCTTATCTCTGGATATTTTAGTTATTACGGGTGGGAAGTTTAAACATTAACCTTATTACAACAATGTCAATCATCCTACTGGTGTGCAGGCATGCAACTGCTGGAATTCTTTGGATGGCAGAGGAGATAAACACAATACTGGCATTATTGTTACAATTAAAAGCATGGCCCTTGGTTTTGCAGAACTATGGTGAATGCCTAGGACTCATTTTTAATATCATAGCACTGGGAGCTGCTCCAAGAAAACAGAGAAACCAAATTAGCAAAGCAGACAAACTTATTGTAGGAATGTTGTTATTTTAAGATATTACAAGATACAAGGTGTACCTTTTCCAAGGATTTACAGGTTTTAGGAGTGAAGGATATGCTGACATCTACGATGTTGACACAACCTGCCCTTTCTTTTTCTTTTCTGTAAGTGAAACACCTGAATTCAATGATCTCAGGGACCAAGAGAGGCACAGTGAGTGACTTTTCACCCTGAAATACTGCTGCTTCCAGGTTTTGCAGGCTCCTATGCTGTTCCTAAACTGTTCCAGTAATATCTCTGCATGCTGAACATACAGCATGGACCAGCATCCCTGCCACAGACTACAGATTTGCATCACATTGCAGTGCCTCAAAGGTAACAGCTTGCTTGAAAAGATGTGGGGAGAGAGAAGCCACTAGGTCCTCTTTCAAATATATTTTTCCATCGTAAAACATAACTGAAAAGTAAGAGGTTAAAAGCAGATAAGAGGGAATTTACACTAAAATTTCTTTGCCTGCCTGGCAAGCCTCAGCTGGCTTCCATGTGACAATGTGACATATGCAAGACCATCACAAGCAGAAAATACTCCAAAGTTGTTCAGAAACAGAATTTCACAGCTATTGTCACATTATGAGACTTCTTTTAAGACCCAGGTTCTGGATTCAAAATTGACAATTGCAATTTCATCAAAATTTAAAGTATCTAGAAAAAAAGTCTAGCCTAGACACCAATGGGCTAAAGCAAAAAAAAAAAAAAAAATTCCCCAGATTAGTAAATGGCCAATGCACGTAGCCTACTTGTAAACACTGTCTTCAGCTAATTATTGTGGAAGCCTGATCTTAAGGATCAGAATTCCAAGAGCTGATTCTTAGTTAGTGTGAACAGTGGCCATCTTGATCTCGAACATAAATGAGAAGGATTTAAATCAATGCTCTGACTATCAGGAGCATTCTGCAGATACTAAGGTGTTTATAGACTTCAGTGCATTGAAGCCTGCTTTTAATAGGAAATGTATCAATTCAAAACTATTTTTTAAAAGAAAAATAAAAGGACTAAGAGCAAATATTTCCACCTAAGAAGGATATTATGCCCTCCTACACATGAAATATTGCCATCTCCATAACTATTGCCATGCTTGCAGGCACTCCTAAACTATGGATCTGCCCTGGTTAGATTACTTTCAACAGGATTACTGCATTTACTGAGCCCCCTTAACCAAATGCTTTATGTCTTTGTTCATATGGTTTTAATATGGTTTTAACCAATTGCAAGGTTATTTATAAGTTTGCAACTCCCCAGTAGTTAGAGTTATGAAGCGTTCAGACTTAAGCATATCCAGTTGTGTGGTAACCCAACTACTGCTTTCATGCGGTTTCCAACTTTTTATTCATGTACAAAGGCATGATGCATGGCAGTGTCTGAGACCTTTCTCACTAACTCTTTGTTTCAGCAGCAAGCTCAGGCAGCAGCCTACAGTAAAATTACACATGGACTAAAAGGTAAAGATTAAAAGAAAAAAAAAAAAAAATCATGCAAACTGTGAAATTCCACCACAGACTGAGGAGAAGCTAGTCCTTGAAAAACAAAGGGACAATCAATTAAGTTAGCAGCTGGTAAGCTGGTAAATGAAAAGCAAACAAAAGGAGTTACTACTTTACACTCTGCATAACACGGGTGTAGAATTTGTCAGAGGTCAGAAAGAGTCCAAAGCTTGGCTTGTCGCTTGTTTCTAAAAAAGCTGGATAATTTTATGACTGTTAATAACATTTGTTGTAACACATGCTAAGATAATCAGATCTCGTGTTCCAGAGTGTAAGCTGTTCAACTGTTGAGTAAAAGAGAAATTCCCTCATCCTCTCTGCTGCTCCCTTCCCTCCTGACCAACTCCACAGATGATTAACTGGGAGCCTTCTAGGGAGAGAAGTTAATTTTCTTTTATAACATCACTAGATTTAAGGAAGAACTGGTAAATGGTAGAGATCAAATCTGTAATCTACCTTGTAATTAGAAGGAATCTGAATGCAACCATTAAAAAAACCCCAACGTTTTCTTCTAATTAAACACATACATGTGCATTTTTGAGAGACAGACAAAAATAAACACAAATTACAATTGACATCCACTTCTACTAGGAAATAGCAGGACTGCGGTTTGTTTTTTTTCTGTGCTGTAAAGTGACTAATAGAAGCAATTCAATAGCTACTCGTGGACCTTTGGAATGTTCATTTGAATTTCTAACATTAGATTTACAAGAATAAATGCGCAAGGATATGGCAAAACAAAGGAGTTTTTCCTAGACTAAATATTTCAAAGGAATAAATATATATATATATTTAAGTTTAATTTAGCAGGTGGTTGGACCTTGTCGGTTATGGCCTCATTTTCACCAAGTATTTAAAAATTGAGCCATTTAAATGCCATAAAAGTGAACAAAAATGCTTTTACTAAATTTAGACAATGTCATGATTCTGTACATATATCTGCATGTTACCCCAGATTTTTATGCCTGTGACTAAATTTCATTAAAAATATTGTCATACATTAGAATCAAAACAGAATTTCGTTACTAGCATCAAAACTGTGAATCTCATTCTCTCTTAATCACCTAGTCATATATTCCAGGCTGAAAACTCAGTTTTAGCAAGAAGCCACAGCAGTGTAACAACCAGCAAAACTATTCTAGGTTCAGCACAACAATTTTTTTGGAATGGAAAAAAAAGGCAGAAAAGAAGTCACCAATTTCAATTTCATTGCGGTGTTCTGCAAACCTCAACAGCACAAAGCTGTTGCTTTCAGCTGCTATCCACACAGACAGTTGGGAAAAGAAAGGTCTTTAAAGAAATCCAGAAAACACACATCCAGACAAACATGCACACATGTCACTGGTCAAACATCTTTAGAAGCAATCCGATGTTCCTTTGTGAACAATATGCAAATTTAAGCACACATAAACAGACGTATATAAGTTTAATTTTAAACCTATAAAAGCTAAGAGAAAGACAGATGATATTCTCATAAATACTTCCATTCTATTGTTTCAACTGTTCCTTAGGACAAGCACATGTCAGAGTTTTGGACACTATCAGATAATGCTGGAAAAAGTTTGATAAACATCAACTACGTGATGCAATAATCAATTATCAAATCGCAATAAATGCAACTTTTCCTACATGGGTAGTAGTTATAAAGGTATGAAAGCAAATGTTCTATTTGCCAGTATTTTTACATTTAAGGAACTAGACTTCAGGGAAAATCTGAATATGAGTTTTGTGCTTTTTATTACAGCAATCTTTGAGCGTGAATAGCATTGTATTTTGTAAGTGTAGGTTTGAGTAGCTCCATTAGGGTAAATCCTCCAGGACTTTGGGGGTACAGATATCTAACCCAGACACCCCAAATGAGTCACTGGGCACCTACCCCTTTTGTTTACCTCTATAAACAACACAAGCCTCTAGACATGCCTCTTCCATCCTGTGTTCAGGAAGACACCTGAAGTAGTTTAAATTGGTGATGCAAAAGACACTTGGGCTTAAATGTTCATATTCATATTTAGAATTAGAAATGCAATCAAGGCAGTTAACAAAATCCCACCAAATGCTACTGTTTTCAAGTATATGCCTTGCCTTGTGCTGGATGTAAATATATAATTGCATACCATGCATATAAAGATTAAGTAGGCTTTTTCTGTATTTATCGAGATGATTTTTTTTGGTAGCATTTTAAGCACTCTTTCTCAGGGTTGCACTTTATGATTGCTGCTTATACATTGCTCTGTTTATACTCAAGCCTCTTTTGTTATCTTCAGAGAGAAAAGGAACATATCACTAAGGCATAAGGATGGGTGACAATGGAACAATGATAATAACATCATTATGCAGTGTTTTGTCTCTTGTACCTCCATCACTGCCATGTTTTTCTCTGATTATTTCAGCCTCAGGAAAAAGTGCTGCTTACTGTTTATGTCAGGAAGGCAAGATTACTGTTTGCATGATTACAATATCAAGTATGATGCACGTAATGCCTGTGATAATATAAATGTACCCCTCAACTATCTCCTGTCTTTAATCTTCATGCAACTGGGAAAAGAAAAAAAAACAAAAACAAAAAACAAAGAAAACAAAATAGTGAGTTGCAAATTCTTGCAGCCTCGTATAGGCCTTAATCTTTTAAGGTGCCAAATACTTTCACTCCAGTCCAACAAAGGCCTCAGGGACATGGATAATCAGTACTTAACTCCAGGGGAATATATAAAGAATGGGCTAAATGCACTTGACTGAATCAGGGCCAAAGTGTGGAGTTCTTATGTTTACATGGAATCTGAGAACAAAAATTAAACCATTTTTTTCCAGGCTCAAAAAGATGCTTTCTCCTTCTTACTGATTATTCTTTTTTCCTTTTGAAACAGGTAGGTTGAAGACCTTCTGGTACAGAGGATTATTTTTTGTTTAGGAATAAAACCATAAAGCAAAGATCCTGTAAGGATCTGTGTGAGCAGACAAAACCTCTCATTAGCAGTGTCCCGACTGAAGTGAAAGAATAGCTCTGCATCTATGAAATTGCTATATTTACTTACTGATCTTTCTAATACAATCAAAACTAAGTTGTTCATAATTTATGTTTTTAAAAGTTATACTCAAGGCAAAAGCAGCCCAAACTGGGTTTATCAACACTATGAATTCACAGTCAGAGAATGGTTTGGGTTGGAAGGGGCCGTAAAGATTCCCTAGTTCTAGATCTGACACCCTGCCATGGGCAGGGCTACTGTGCATTAGACCAAGTTGCTCATTCACCAAACCAAAAAAAAAACCCAAAAACCAATAGGCAACTGGTAAAGTAGGATAAAAGCTCCATTTGGGATATCTGACATGCAAATGCTGGCAAATATGTATGTCCTGGAAACTGGGAGAGATTTACATGTCTTGAAAGGAGTGGCTCTTCCATGAAGGAAGTATGAACCAAAACAATAACAGAATACTTTAAAAGGATAACTGAAGGCTATGCGTTTTTTCCATCCAGAATCCCAGAACCCTTGCACCTGAAACCATCCTAAATGCAAAATGACTACCTATGTGTGAGTGGAAAAAAATAATCTGTTTTTACTGCTGCAGTATACAAAGAGAAAACATCTAATCTATAGCCAATGCCACTGGCACAAATCCATTCCCTAGCTTTTCATCTAAAGTAGAATGATTTTATAAACCTTTTGTTTTTATCATGAAAAATTTGTCTCAAGTTTCCCAGATAAGATATCGATTAAGTACTCTTCAGTTCCAGGCAACAACTACAATTTAGAAAATGCATTTATACCTTAACAACCAGCCTTGAATGGGTGTTTCAAAAGTAGTGGTTTCACTCACAAATTAGCCGCTTATGTCCCACTTAAGACCTGTTTTTGACCTCATCCTCAGGATAAGCATAAACTGGGTCCTACTACTTCTCTCTGCATTTAAAATTCACTTTTTCTCTCTTTCCCCCTATCCTTATTCACCCACTCTAGCTGACATATGTGGAAAATTTCATGCAATTCGCTGAAGGAACATTCCAGCACCTCATTCCAGTTGAAGATTCTTTGCTGTTCTGTGGACAATCTGTGAGTAAGAGGGAATTTCCTGTCTCATACTTTCCTTACTCCTTTGTATACTTGTATACTTTATAACTGTGATCATGTTTTATAGCTCTGTCTCACTGAAAGAGAACAATACTGTTCTGGGGAAGCAATCGGTATTTTGGAGCTTTTTACCATGGTATATGTAGACAATTGCAGTACCTACCACTGCTCATTAGTAGTAACCAAATAATTTTAAAATGGAGGTTAGTAACGGAATCTTCAGGCACAGAGAGGGGAAATTATTATCTTCTGGTTACCCAGAAAGTCAATGATTAAGCTGAGAGCTGAACCCAGGACTTCTGAACATTAGGCCAGTCCACTGGCTGTTATGCCACACTGCCCCTGCCATAAATCTGCTTGATGGATTTTTCAGTCATGGAACATTAAAGGCTCTGCTCTTGTCTAATGAATATGTTTAAAGAAAACAGTACAAACAAAAGCAAATGTAACACTTAAATTATCTGAGACATCCTGCTTTGATGTCACACTTGGATAAAGGATTTCCTACTGGAGACATATGTACTCTTATACATACTGTAAAATGTTTTAGCCAGTACCACTAGCTGGCATACTGGTATCTATTTATGCCTGAAAATGGAGCATAATCAGTTTTAGGTGGTTAAGAACAATCTGAGCCAACTTTTATATTATGACCAAAAGCTTGGCAGTGCAGTAGCAGTGGCAAGTAGCAGAAAATTGCTTGCAGTGTTCTTTGCCAGATTACTTGAACGATTTACATTGGGATTTCAAGAGAGTTTGAAGTATTAAAAACTCAAGATTTGGAAAAGTCTTAGACTGTGTATTTTTGTTCCTAGTTACAACAAGATGCACAGAGGAGCATTATGATATAGCATGACTGACTAAATCAAGCATTTTTTAAGATAAACCACCTGAAGCATTTAGGAGCAGTTCAGTTTGAACTGTGAAGATTTCTTTTTTAATTGAAGATTTGGAAAGCCAATTGATTTAGATGAAATTATCAACCTTGCACATCTACTTGTTTAAGATTCATGTTGACATTGTACTAAATATGGCCATATAGTTTATATTCTAGATAAATTGATCTGACTACAAGCCTCACTCTTTAGTATGATTCTTACTCCAAGATAAATCAATATTTAATATCTCCTGCAACAGCCCCTGTAGATAATTTTAAACCTTTTCTCTATCCCATTAAGTTACCTTTAAAAATTCTTTATACAAGGCTTCACAGATGACTTCTGAAAAACTAGTTTATGAAAAGCAGTCTGAAATTCATTAATTCAGATGGAAAGGGTTTTTTAATCTTGCTGCATTGTGCTGATCTCTAAATCCATCTCTGTTTAACTAATTCTCCTGCTCAGCTAATTTGAAGAATAAATAAATACTTCCTGAAAATCTGTAACACAGGTTTTAAATGTAAAGAAAAATATCTTGGTACTGCTTGCTTTGTAGTACAAGACACCTCTGGGGTATGACCTTCTGAAAAAACAGGCTAACCAAGGCTCTCCCTGACTCCCTGAGAGGATGGGCACTCTTCATCACCAGCTACCAACTTCCGCCCAGCTCCAACCCCACTGTCACATCAGCTAAGGGAAACAGTGTTAAGGGAAGCAGCACATCAGGCTCAGACATCAGTCACATCCCAGCCTCCATTTTGAATATCAAAAATTATGTCTGCTCCCTCTCCCCTCCCCACCCTCCAATCTGGTGCAGCAGCTGAGAAGGAAAAACATCTCTTCCTCCTCCCTCAAACCTCTCCTATGGCTAAGGGCCCCACTGGGATAGGAGGCTTTGATATCAGAAGAATGCAAACAGCAAGGCTCAGGTTTGCTGCTTCTTAGGGTTTAGAAAGAGAGACTTAAGAGGAATTTCAAATGATTATATATTGGGAGAACTGAAAGGGATGATGCCAAAAGGAAGGAAAGAGCTATATACTCTGGAGCTATCTGGTTGTAAATCCACCATTTAAACTATAGGATCTTCACATTCCTATCTGTGCTCTCCCTCACTCTCATTTCCTACCCTGCAATACATTCAAAGTGCATTTTCAGTGGCATGGTATGCAGCAGTGAATTCTGTCCCATCGCTCACCTTCCGACCTATGGTCCCCACAAACAGTCCACAATACTTTAGAACTTCTGATTCAGCTATTTGTGGGGTCATGCTGAAAAATAAGACACTGAAAGGTTTCAGTGTAATAAAAGGGAAAGCTTTTGTTTTCAAAGCCTTTGCAGCTTTTACAGAAGAATTGCTCAAATAGTTACATCCTTGAGCAGGCAGTGAGCTGCAGCTAAAGTTGCTGAGAACCTCTTTGCACTGGAGAGACAATGTGCTGAACTGAGATAGTTCTTGCCTTTCAAATCTATTAAAGATCTTCATCTCAGGAGCTATAAATTCTATGGTTTGTATCAAAGCACAGCCTAAAATGGTCTGATCCTAAACGGGTTCTGTCATCAGTTACAAAATAGAATTAGTAAAGAAAAAAAATGTGACTGATAACTCACAATGAAGTTTTCAATTTTATCTCTATTCCTTTGCTACTCCAAGCAATCAAAAATGTGATATATTGTGTATTTTGCTTATAGAAAATGGTCAGCATTTAGCTTAGCTGTGAAGTCAAAGCCAAGGCAGATTTACCAACAAGAATGCAGCTGTATAGAGGACATACCCACAAAATAACAAAAAGAGGTGAAATAATCCTATCTCTTCACAGCATGAGATGTTAGTGGAAATTCTAATGTGGAAGTTGTGTGCTATCCTATTAGTTAATTAAGATGTGACACACAGCACCAATGAAGATGTTGTTTTCATGCGACACTACAAGAGCCCCAGCAAAAGCAGGGTGAGGTTAAGCAAGAGGGAAGACCAGCAGCAGGGAAAAAAGGAAAGGAGACCCAAACTAGTAGATCATTGCAATAACTGCAAGAACATTTCCCCCTCTCCCTTGTGATAAGAGAATGATAGAGACTTCCACTACCTAAACCATAGTCTGCACCACACTGGACTAGAGCATTCCTATTACTGCAGCACTGGAATCTCATAACTGTTGAAGGATGATTAAGTAATGCAGTCCCTGATTCAGAGGGACATGTGCTGAGATGCATCCTCAATATATCAAAAGCTTTACATTAGGAGAACTTATGTGGGGTCAAAAACAGGAAATTGGGTGTTCTTTGCCCTTTTAACTGGATTCTTTATGTCCTTGTAACACATATGGTAACTACAGTAACATGGCATGGGTGGGGAGAAAGGGAAGTCACTTGATAAACCGAGAAAGTAGTACACTTCATCACCTTCCCTTGTGGGATAGCTCACACATGCACCACAAATTTCCTGTACTGCCATTCATTACTTTTGCCTGTCCATGCTAATGAGTACATCCTGATAAACTATAGATGGCTTTTGGACCAAATGGAATGGATATCCTGTATAGCAGAGTGTGGTGGCTATTGCAAACACTGATAGGCATCCCAGTCTATATAGGGTCAGTTTGTAACTGTGAATATTCTAATTCAGACCGTTCCTTGCCGTGAAAGAGGAAAAAATAAACCTTGCATGAAAGAGGGTGGGAGCAGACCTACAGGAAAATGTCTTCCTTGTATTTCTAAGTTGTTATTTCTGAATGGAAGCACTAAGAGTTGAAATACACTTCCTCAATGAGACATGGCAATGATATAGTGTGATCTGTAGCATGACGCTGAAGAATAAAACACAGGAGTTATGCAAAGGTCATGCAGGTAATCCCTCGATAAAGGGGAATCCCTTGGGAGGAAGAGTGCAGCCATACAACCTAATCTTATTCATGAGTATTCAAAGAGCTTGAGGAACAGAATTCTGGCAGGGAGCTGGCAGCTGAATACATTTTGGCAAACTGCTGAACCTCTGACAGACCAAGAAGTTTTACAGTACATGATGTGTCAATGACTCACTTTGTATACAGCTCTAATGCACATCCTTCCAGTGAAGGCTTCTAAACAGAATGTAAAACAAATGTACCAGCATCCAAAATACAGCAAAGAGTGTTCCTGAGCTTCAGAAATGGAAAGCGAACAAGGAGGCAAAAGTGGGATGCACGAAGCAAGAATCTCTATGTATGTAAAAAGACAGTTCATCCAAATAGGAGGCATATAATGAAATTGTTACTTCACAATTGAACTCAAGGATGCAAAGAAAATGGCAGGGAGATAGGAATGCTCACACTGCCTGCTGTCTCAAGAAGCCCTTGGCAAGATAACAGCAAAATCATGCACCCAGCTACTGATCAACACAGGTCTGACATTAAACCACAAGTGTCCACTTCTCTTACTGGCTGTTTAATAAATTGCTTTGGAACGGGTGGAGGTAGAGGGGAGATCTTTCCAAAACCTTGTCTCAATGTTCTCCCTCAGTTAATGAATGTCAGCAAGTGGAATAGAACAGACACTTGATATGTTTTTCTAGCCTTTCTTATAGAAGCATTTGCAACATGTTAGAGGCCACAGGCATAGAAGTGAAATAGTGGGAAATTAATGTTGTCTGTAGATTTTCAGGATGTAAGCTGGGCAATTTCAGCTTGTGGGTTAGGGATACTTTAGGTTTAAGTAGTGTTATAACAGCTTACTATGACTTGAACAAGATTTTAATATGAGCAATCTGATGCTGAGTATCATTTATTACCCTGTTACACATTTCCAATTGAGATAGACCTGTTTGTGGAGTTAGTATTATTTGACTAGAGACAAACAAGCTATATGCAGTGAACATTTTATCCAGAAATTAGAGTATATCTTATCTTTTCAAACTACCCCTGGAGGTTCAGCAATTTCTATACATGTATGAGTGTCAGTGTTTTAACAATTCAACTTTTTAAAGCTCTGCATGAACTGTGCACTTAAATGCTCAACAGTTTTCTGCTTCTGATTTATGCTATAGTTGGTCACCTAAGACAAATGACATTGTTTTCAATGCCTGACTCAATGATAAGCATTGCAACTTTGATTTAGATTACCTGGAAAAAAAAAAAAAAAGGCACCTGGGAATTCTCTCAGCTCAAAGACCTCCTAGGTAATGAAAAGCTTTTACTTCAGTCTATCAGCTCCTGCACCCAAAAGCCTCAACGCCATAGAAAAACCAATGAATCTGCCTCTGGCATACCACTGGTAGGAAAAAGATGGCAGTGGTAAGGGATAGTGCAGCAAGGCCTTCAAGAGCCCTAGATTAAATTGCTGCAGAGTTCAGGGAGCTGCTGTAAAGATCTATAATTAGCATTGACACTTTATCAGGGGCTGGAAGATCTCCCTGATACTGCATTCCTCATTTGGTCAGTGGGTGCTGCATCGAAGCCTCCATTTCTTATTAAGAGGGGTTGAGCAATTTGGGTATAAATTGCAAATGCCTAATTGTGCACAAATGTCCATGTTCATATGTAAATACAGTCATAGAAATAAAACCCCGTTTGCATGAATATTTGTGAAAAGAAACAAAGGACTAGGCATGGTTAAACTCCATTAATCAGATTTCAAACAAACACTTGCAAATACTGTTTCACATTATTGGCTCAAGTCTCTTCACAAGATAAAAGAAGACAATTTTACCTGTTAGCATGCTTATTCTTTTGATTGAAGCAGAACAGTTAAGCCAGCAAAAAGTAGCATATAATCCCAGAAACAAGCAGCTAAGTAAATATCCTTAAACAACGGGGAGTGTATTTGAATTTATCATACCTATTGATGCAGCCTAATGACACTTGAGAAACGGGAGACATTTTTAATTTTAGAAAGTAATGAAGTATCAGGGAAAGCAATCCAAATTTATCCTTGCTGTACTTTATCTGCTGCAGTAGAGAGTTATATTGGCAATGCTTTTGGTGTAGCAAATTTGCTTAGAGGAACACACAGAGCCTGGAAAAAAAATGGCAGTAACTTTTGCGGGTGTCTTTGCTTGTATCTAAGTGTGAAATAATATGCAAATGTATTCTGTAGTTCTCAGGACAATTGAGGAAGTGATATGATAGGATTGTGCAGCTGCCATTCTGACCCACAATTTAAATCAATGAATATATTCCTGTCCTAGCAAATTTATGCTTGAACAATAATTTTCAACCTATCTTTATTGTTTTGTGGAGAAGCATAATAAAAACACGGAATAAATTTTGGTATATATCTGTAAATTCTCCTGAGTAGCTTGGGAAATGCATTGTGTATAAGAATCATTATGCTGTTACAGTCATCAGAAAGACACTATCCTTTATGGCAGAACATCATCTTTTGGAAAAAAATATCCTTGTTGGTTTGTGCAAATTTTTCAACACATCCTTGAGATATGTTTCAATCTAATTCTGTTCCTTTTGAATTTTCAGTTGCTCCAAAATTTAAGGGAGAAGACCAAAATGGGGCAAAGTTTGTATCCTTTTCACATGAAATACCCTATGCAAGGGAAAAAGCATTGTATTTGGCATTTTTTTCTTGACCTACAAAGGCAATAGAAGAAAGGGGCCAAGTCCCCATTATTATTATTATCATCATCATCATCATTATAATTAACATTATTATTAATTTGGTCTAAAACCTGAAGTTAGGCAACCACTTCAATTAGCCCTGACAACAAAAATAAAAAATCATAACTATGTTCAGCAAGAATACTGTTAAGCACAGGTAGTGGCAAAACCTCTAGCAGTCAATATTCAAGTGCAAAAATAGCTCTTGAGACCAAAATTTTTGTGCTGATTTCTTTCCTGAAAAGAGTATTTTGTTGCCAACTGCTCTTGGCATTGAACTGAAGGCATAAAAAACTTTAAAAGTTCACCTAACATGGGAAGTTCCTATCCTCTGCAGTGTGTGTGTGTATATTTATGTATGCCTCTCTGTATATGCGTATGTAGTTATTCAGATAATAATGTTTCATGTAGGTTATCTCAAGGTATATTTCTTTTATTTTCTGACGTATGTACATCACTGTTGGGCTGGTCTAACTTTTTTTTAATTTATGGTCCAGTAAAATTTCTGTGATTTATAATTCGCAAAGACTGCAAATTTTTCACTCAATTAATTTTGATAATTTAATCAATAGAAAAAATAATTTTGATTTTATTTTAATCAGCCTCCACATGACTCGAGGGAGTAAGCATTTAACTGTACCTCTAATGCATTGGAACTGAACTGTACAAATTACCAATTTTATACAGACAATTTTGGAAAGTAAGGTAATTGAGAAAATGTTTAAAAACAAACATCCTCACAGCAAATTCTTCTATAGGTGTAAACTGGATCCCTAAGCTGTCACCAAAGCTAAATTATCTGCAAATTTAGATGACCTACATATGCCAGAGATTTTGCACTGTTTCTTTTTGTCTTTTCCCTGTCAGTTCCACAGTTTCAGTGAACATGTATTTTTAATGTGCAAATTTCAAATACATTATTTGTATGTCTTTCTACACACAGCATACAAAGTAAACCTGAAAAAAAAATTTAGTAGGTGTATTGATAGGCATGAGTGTGACTACATAGGTGTAAATAGCATTTGAGAAAGAGCATGTGATCAATTAAAGGCTGCATCACACGTTACGTACAGACAGAAAGTTAACGATTCATGAGCAGCTTTAATATTTCTATCTCTGGGCTTGGAGGAACAGACTTGACAAGATTTCATACCCACAGCCTTCTGCACCTGGTTCCCATTACAAACCTGGCCTTGATAATGGGGCTGTGTTCTTCTGCAGGGGCTAATGTTAGCACTGGTATTTTCCTCCCATAACTCTTAGAACCCGAGTACCAGCGTTACGGCTGTGTTTGACCCCCTCTGTGCATGAGCAGTTACAGCTTCCATCACCTTTCTCACTACATAGATAGAGATCAGATAAAACATTTCTCTAAGTATGGGAACAATTTCTGACCTGTTTTTATTTCCTGTGATATCTACAAAAGCTAGTAATACATTACAGGCTTCAGGGTTATATCCAAAGTCAGATTAGTTGTTTTCCTTCTTAGTTTATAATTGAAACATTTCTCCTTAAAAGATATGGTTGGAGATTGAGCCATTAATTTTTGTTTTTCCAAGGTGCTCTGCTTCGAATTTAATTTCAAATTACTCTGAAAGTTCTAGTTGTAAAGCATAAACCCATTGCAATACTTACCTGTATCTGAGAGATATTAAAACCATTCAGCTGTTCAAAGATGCATCTAATTCCTGAGGAGAACTCACAATAGAAAAACAAAACTGACAATGCTCACTGTGCCCCTAAATACACTGATTTAGAAAACCAATACAAACATATGACATTCATACAAAAGCAGAAATCATCTACACCTTGAGATTCTTTAAAAAATCGCAGGGAATTCCCTGAAGGGAGATGCTGCCTAGGAAGTCCAATCATAACAAACACAATACACCCTGAAAAAATATGTTTCTTGGAATCATTATTATTTTCCCCCCATTCATGGTTATAAACGCATATGGATGTCATGCTTTACCTTATATTGGCATGAAAATTCAAATTTTGGAAGCAACAGCATAAATAAACTGAATTTCTCCAGCTACAAAACTGAATGTTTGAGGTCCAGCATGTTTTCCAGTTCTAATAAAAGGGGGCAGTATTACATCAGCTGAAATTCTGAATTGTCCAAATTATCATAAAAAGAGCTAGAGAAGGATACAAAACTGCTGAATTCCACTGAAAATAGACTGTTACTGTGTACGCAGCCACAAATCTGCTTGTCTGCCTTGGGGTAAAATTTTCAGAGCTAGTTCGGTGGGACTTAGGCTCCTACATTACAGCCACTTCAAAAAATTTTTACTTGAGTCACTATTTTCCTTTCAAAATTATTAAGGAAATATTACAATGGGTATAAAATGAAGACATATGTTTCATGTAGCTAGGATAAGCCCTAAGCCTAAAAAGGAAATTGCAAAATTATTGCAGTTTCAAAAAATTTTGGAACAATTTTTTTTTTCTTTTTGGTTTAGGTTTTTTTTTTAAATAAAGATTTTTCAGATTAAAATACTGGTGTCCAAATATGGCTTTAGGAAATTAACTTTGAACACCCAATGTAAAAAAAAAGTCCTAGTTTACAGGAAATTAACTTTGAGCACCCAATGTAAAAAAAAGCCCTAGTTTACATATATTATGTACAGCCACAAGTAGATTACTAAATTGAGCAGATTCACAGTCAAGCATAAAGGACATTTGTTTTGTAAGAAGTATGAGGACTGCTGGGATTTGTATTTGAAACTTTTCCCTATTCCAGGGCGTTTAACTTAGACCTGTCACTTATCTGTTCTAAAATGATGGATCTGCAAAGAGGTTGTCTCTATGCAACATGTCCTTCTACATCCCAGAAAGTCCCCAGGGAAAGGTTTGTCGGCTGAGCGGGATGACGTACTCAGGAAAAAACACTTTGCAGTGTCTCTTTGTAGAAATCAGAGTCTTCATTAGACAGATGGAATACACTCCCACTGAGTTGAATAAATTGCCTATACTCTTGCAAGAAAGTGAGACCACACTAACAGTTCCTCAAGTAAATCAATGTCTTTCTTTTTTTCCTTTCTATGCAGTTCTAGATTTTCTATTATCAAATCTAAATATTTAAATTACATTATACCTAAGTTTAAGCTGTGGTGGGCAGGACCTTTATTAAGTTACAGTGAGTGTAAAACTTGCTACAATGACTGTGGAGACAATACCATAAAAAAGTAATAATTTTGCAAAACTAGTCATCTGCTGTTGTTACTGCTATCTTTTTTTTTTTTTTTTGCCTAATTAGCTACTCACTCTTTAATTACAAGTAGATCTAAGACTGAACCAATAGAAATAAGGAACTAATGGAAAATACTTACAGTTTCCATCATGTCTTACAGCAGACTGAAATATAAGCATTGACCTCTTATTTACTAGGTACAAATAGTCTGCTAAAAGAAACTAAAGGGGGGAAAAAAAAGAAAATCCAAGTTTTTCTTAAAAGAAAAAAAGGAAAAGAGAAGAGATCACTACCTGCAAATCTAAAACACATATTCATAAAGCTTTATAAGAAGTCCACAAGGCCCTTATGACCAATTAATTTATGTTCTAAATTTAAGGGTGGTCAGGACTGCTTTCAGTAAAAGCAAAAAGAGAATTGCATGCAGAATGAACTGGAAAAGTATTTTCTTAACTGTGTGTTTGGAGTTTTTTAACAGAGTTGAGAAATGACGAATAGCAAGGATGCTTGTAACAAGGTGATTCTCTCTGTGATTGTCTGGCAAATCTCCTGTACATGCAGAACAGACAGTGTGACTCCTGCCACTGCAGTTGTTCTGTCTCTGATGCTGAATGTATGGGGAGAAAAAAAGCTGGCAAAAACCTGATGGCAGCATAAGGCAGCATTGCTTGCCTTTAGAAAAAAAAGCAATACAACGCTGGAGCCGTGGCAGGGCTGTAGGCAGTCAAAAGGAGATTATGCATGACTGGTGACTTTTCCTACAAAGACTTCCTGAAGGGTTTTTATCAGGCCAAGTTTGTACATATGTGCAGGAGCTTCATATAGATGATGAAGTGTAACAGCTCCAGAGGAGCTGTTACACCCTATTGTCTCAATAATCCACATACTTAACAGTCCCTAAATACAGCAGAGCGTAGCGCCTCCAAAGGGGTCGTTATGGCTTATCAAGTCAAATCCAAGGGCCTAAATATGGATTTGATCAATAGACTGTAATATCTCCAGGGGTGAATAATACACATTTTTAAGAATGTACACGTTTTGCATACAAACTGGGGTCTATATTAGGATAAATTACATGGATTCAACTTGCAAAACTTTGATTTAGAGATAAGAAAGGAATAAAAGGCTCATTAGAAGAGGTGCTAAAGTACCATAACTCCCAGGAAGTAGGCAATGACTCATGTCATTTATTTTGGGGTTTAATTCTGCTTTCCTACTGCAAATACACAGTTGTCTGAAAATCTACAAAAGAGTAAAAATGGAATATAAACATAAAAATGTTATATTACATTCTGCTTACTCTCAGATCTCAGTGAATATGCTTCATGGTAAGGTAAATGGGGATGTGGAGATACAAATGTATTGTGATTATTGATTTTGTTCCTCCAATCACAGTTCTACCTATATTTTTAATACAAAGATTTTCTGAAGCATCTTTGTCAGCGTTTTCCTGCTTTATGTATAAAAAGATAGGATCTGATTATTTTTAAAATAATGTCAGTTATCTTATAAATTATATAACATTTTCAGATTCATTTAAAGCCTTAAATCAAAGCAAATCTTCTAGGCAACGATGGTAGTTTGAAATACTAAAATAAATACAAGTAGCTGAAGGAATGCAGATTTTGTTTAAGTACTCTTTTTGTTGAAGGTGAACATGGCTTGTCTGGAAAGAAGTCATATCCTCTAAACAAAGATGACTTTTTGGTATGATTTTACTTTTGCTTCTATCGCATGGTAAAAGCTCTGTAGATTATTTTCTCCATTTTCCTCTCTCGCCTTCCCCAGTGTTTCTGTTTACTCTGTTAAATGACTGACACCATTACTCTTCCCTTTCCTCAGTCAGACCACACCTGAGTTTTTTGCTCCACCTGAGGTGGAGCAGAAAAATTCAACTCTGTTATAGTGACTTTTTTTGCCTCATGTGCATTGTACTGGTTTAGGCTCAGGGTTAAATTTAGTTCTCACGGTGCTGAGTTTTGGATTTGTGACTGAAAAAGTGCTGGATAACACAGGGATGTTTCACCTATTGCTGAACTGGGCTTCTACAGCAAGATCTTTTCTGGTTTTGATGCTGCTCTGCCAGAGAGGAGGCTGGGGGTGTGCCAAGCTTTGAGAGGGGGCAGAGCCAGGCCAGCTAACCCCAACTGACCCAAGGGATATTCCACACCATATGACATCATGCTCAACAATAAAATCTGGGGGAAGAACAAGGAAGGGGAAAATGTTTGAAGTTTTGGCATTTGTCTTCCCATGTCACTTATTTGTGCTGAAGCCCTGCTTTCCTGGGAATGGCTAAACATCTGCCTGGCAGTGGGAAATAATCACTTAATTCCTTGGTTTACTTTACTTACATGCACAGCTTTTGCTATACTTATTAAACTATACTAATCAACCCACAAATTTTCTCTTTTACCCTTCTGACTCTCCTCCCCATCCCACTGATGGGAGTGAGTGAGTGGCTGCATGGTGCTTACCTGCCTGTCCTGACCCACAACAGCACACAAACTCAAATAACTCCACAGAATGGTATCATTTCAGAAGTATAAACTAACCTTAATACTTTGCCAAATGACAAAGTTAGGCTGTCCCAGAGTGCTGCATGTTTTTGTTTTGGTCTTTCTGATGAGTGAATCTCTGTGAGCACTTTTAAAGCTTTGTAGATTTTTTTTTGAACAGCAGAATATGAACACACGCAATTTTCAATTCTGTGTCTGTAACCAAATACAAAGCTTTCTGAGATTTAAATGACACATTTTCTAAAAGGCCTAAGCCCAGGCTTTGAAGTTATGTACATAATTTTGTGAGCGCAATCATTTGCACAACAAACTATTACCAACTATCTGAACTTGAAGACCAGTAACTGACCAGAACTCAATAGCTTTTTTAAACCAGCTGCAGGCAATTAATTTGTCATCTTTTTCTGGTGCCAGCTTCCAGCTACTCATTTCTACAAGTCTAATTACCTGAAGCCAATATCTGAAAATTTGGTCCTGAAAACACAGGGTTCTGATTCTTCAAAAGAAACCAATCCAAAATTGCAACTGTTATCAAAGCTTCACTGGGATTATGACAAAAACTATACGCAGTTTTCTTGGCATACAATTATTTCAAAATTATGTTTCTCTAATTGAAGTGATCTAGCATTCCTGCTCCCCCACCTCCATTTTGACCATCCTGCCCATCATTTTTAGAGTAAAAAAGTATAGTCATAATGTAAAAATTGAAAGGCAGAAGGTGAAGGGGGAAAGAAGAGTGTTCTAGAATTCTTCTTTGTGTGAAGGATGCTTCTGGTTTTAATGCATTTTATGCTTGCTATAAAATATAAATACATTTTCTTAGTATTCATGACCAAATTAATACTTTTATTTTCTTTAGGATAGGAGTGGGGATATACCATCATTGAAAATGACTGATTTATATCCTGTTCTTTTGCAACCCCTGCCTTTTCTCACATCTGCAGAGCAAGGACAACAGGCCAGCGAACCAAAGGTAAAACCAGAGCACATACTACAAGCTTTTCCTGCCTTAATTGTTCTGTAGTACCTGCTACAATAAATAAACCCAGCAGGACTACATAAGGTCACTGAGAGACTTAACAACAGATTTCCCTGCTGCTGTTTTATTCTGAGGTTTTAAAAGTTGCAAGTGCTACAATGAAAAGCCTCCTCATAAAAGATGGCATTTGAGAATGATGTTGTTTGTATCTGTTAAAGAGTTCCCATTCACTCTGCTATATTTGCAAGCAAAAGAAAATATTTTTTTGCTCAGACTGCCTGATGTATAACCTCAATCTGGAAGCTGTGCATCAATCTGTGTATTGCTAGTAACCGGCACAAAGTAGAAATTTCAGATTATTCACTGAAATATTTACTGACTCTGCTTTAAAGGGTGAAAGATGAAATAGAAACTTGTTATATCGAATACAAGACACAAACATGATACTGAAAATACGCAGGGAAGAGAGTCAATAAGTAAGTGGATGCCATTTTTATACTTATTTTTCAAAGTGAAATCAAATGTTAAGAATTCTTTTAATAGCCCTTATAGCATATTAGATATTTTTAAATGTCAAGCCACTGAAACTCATAAATTTTAAAATAAGCGTAATTTTATAAACTCTTAGTACTGATCATATATGTGACATTTATTTTATTTTTATAACCTGGGCTTTAGTATCCTGCCTCTTGATTAGTTAAGACAAACACTGAGTTTACAATTAGAGTGTTGTCTGAATACAGCCTGCTTGATCAGTTATTCATTTCTATATTTTTTCATAGTATCAACTTGTATTAAATGGGGTTTTCAATTATGACACTTCAACTAATACTAGCAGAAATAAGTATTTATTAGACACTGAATCTGACTTGGAAAAGAATTTTTTATCTTGTATGGAAACATTTTAACAAATCTTTTTTAACAGATGCTAAGCCTTTCTCTTGTTTTGAGTGCAGTAAAGAAACTATCAAGCAAAAATATAAAATGCAATTAAAAGGTGTGTATCAATCTTTAATGGGTCTGTTTATGACATTTCTTTACCTTTCTGTGCCTTGCTACAAAACACTCACCAAGCATTCCCTTGGGGGTGAGAAAAGTTCAGCATATCGTCAAATTCATCATTTAAGTTATAGTTAATATTCTGCTGAGTCTTATACTCAACCTGGACACAAAATTCCTGTTAGTCTTTGGGCTAAAATATGATCTTCCCTCCCTCACCCAAGAAACAAAGAATCTACCCTCTGATAGAGAGAATCGCGGAATTTTTACAGGCATTGGAACTACCTGTTGTTTTGGAGTATTTTAAAAATTAGTCTGAAACACTAGTTGCTGTATAGGCTAATTAATGTGTCAGTTTTCTTTCCATTGCTTACTAAATTGCATCATAACCATTCTATTTGCCAAAGCTTTAGTGATTACTGGGATAGTGCTTTTACCTTTCTAGTTAATGGGAATAAATACTGCGGTATGTAACTGGTTTTGTGTCAGTGGTGAAAAATAACTTGTGTGCTGTATTTGTTGCAGCCCATGGCCCCTCTAGAGAAGCTAACAGGGAAGCATTCTCCATCCAAAGGGCTGCCTTTTTTCTCAGCCAGTTACCAGATCCCCTGCTCTCTTGCCCTGGTGTATATGCAGAGACCTGCTGCTGGAGCAGATCCTGAAGATCTCAGAAAGGCCACAGAACAGAACACAGGTACAAGGAATTTTAAAAGAGTCTTCCTTGTCCTCTGACTGGTCCTTAAAGCAAGTGTGATAGAAACTGCTCCTCACCTTTTGAATATGGTCCCAGGTTGCTATTTTGTAAGCTGGATCACATCCTGCTCAGTCCAGCGCTGGTCCCATTATCCTAACATTTTCTACCTTTTACTCTAGTGTGCCATCTCATTTCAGTGATTCAACACCGGAGATTCAACAAAGAATTTTGGTCTCTAACTTCCAACTACAGCTGAGAGCCAAATGCAACCACTTTCAGCTTGAGTACTTTGTTGCACCTGAACCACAGATTTGAGCACACTCAAATTCATATGCTGGCATTGTAATACTCAACCATGCTAATACAGAACTGCCCTTTGAGCTGTATTTATCAATCCAGCTATTCTCAAGAGCACAATTCAAAATCTGGTGACCACAAGCTTCAAAACCAGCCCCTTTTCCATGTTTCTATGTGCATGCTTACAGCTTCATCACGAGTGCACAGGACTGTGGGTTTGAATGCTGTGATGTAAACCTAGAGAAGTTTGTAGCACAGCACTGCAAAATGACAAGGTGTATTTAACATGAAATCAGAGATGGCTAAAAGCTCTAAAAAGAAATCTCATATAAAAATAAGAATCTGTTTTGCAGGGAAGAGAAGAGTGAGTGACAGACTGTGGGGAAAGGGGAGGCATTACCTTTTCAATCCTGCAGTTGTTTAGACCCATGTTATTCATGGAGGGCAATTTTCCATCAACACCATGAGGCTGCTGTTGCTGCTGCTGTTCTCTTTGGATTTGCTCTCTCATTTTTCGAGCCTCCTGAATGGCTTTCATTACTGTGTCCTGGTCCCCAAATAGGGCAGGTGAATTAAGACTGGAAAGGATATCTATAAACAGAGAACACATTTTATTCAGGTAATTATCCAAATTGGAATCTGGGGTAAGAACTCTGCTCTCACACTCTTAGAACTGCTCCCAACCAAGATCTGCAGAAGGAGGAGTGGCAATTGTCTGAAGGCTGAATTACTCTACTGAAGTAATTGATAAGCCCAGGCATTTATTTCTCTGTTAGAAATACAAACATTGAGGTCTTGACACACCCTGAGATGGAGCTATCTGAGCATACTCATGGACTCAAATATGTGTTTAAAACAACAGTATTCTGAAGCTTAAACTGGAAGCCTTTTGAGGTATTGAAAATAATTAATGAAATTAACAAAGGAGAAAACAATGTTTACTTGGCAATGACACTCTAAGTCAATTCTTAGAATTTCTTTAAAGAGAGAACCATCACTCCAGGTGTTAAAATTTCCATTTCTATTTCAGAAACAGCTCTCACATTTACTTTTTGGGGACAAAGTTCATTATCATGATAAAATGGTTATAAATCTCTAAATCAGTAGAGAAAAAAACAGTTTTCTTTCTATCACTCTGAACACGAAGAAACTTTTAAACAAGCATGAAATGCAGGCAAGCATTCCTGTTACATCTTACAATGCATTCATGAAGATGAGTACCCCAGATACAGTTTTGGATCTGAGAGAAAAAGACAGCAATTATTTTGTGACTGTTTGTTTTTTGTTGCTGTGATAAAACTCTAATCAACCTTTTCCTACATGGAAGTATTCTCTAGACTACACATGGATAGGTTTGTGCATATATATTCTAGCTAGGGAATTTTGAGCAATCACACAGTTTTTGTGTGACCTGTGCATCTGCCTGACCAGCAAATGTCTTTTATAAAAGTTCTGAATTTGTTAGTTTTGTGTGCTTACTGACTTACTGACCGTCTACTATTAAAAAAATAAAAAAACCACAACACCAAAAACTAAATCCAAAACAACAACCAAAAAAGGCTAAGATTTTGAATTAACCTTCAAAAATAATTTTTATATCTTTTAATCTCACTGAAGTTCAGCTGAGCAAAACAGAAAATTCAACCTCGACAGACCCTGAATTATTCTAACATAAAAATGATTAGGTGTTTCTCACACTTTATTCTGTGAACCAGATGGTTAATTTAATACTGTGGCCTAAGTAAGAAGAGATGCAAATTGTGATGTTTTAGAGGGACTGGTGATGTTTTCTGTCTGAATGAAACATGCCTCTCCAAAAAAAAAATAATGAATTAGAGGAAAAGGAAAGTTTCCAATGCTCTGAACTGTTTCAGCAAGTAAGTTCCATTCTGGATGGTAAAGAAGTTGGGAACCATATGTGCGTGATTTTTAAAGAGATTTAGATTTGTAATCATCTAAATTTATTTAGAGAAAGGTAGCTAAAGCTCTTACATGGCTTGCTGATTTCTGGTAATGTCTCCCTATCTTTTTTTATGCTTAAGGATTGAGACAAAAATTTTTTATGACTTTATACGAAAAATATTTTTGCCTTAGGCACTATTTGTCTTCTGTGGTCCTTTCTCTTGAATGGTCTAGGATTTCAGATTGATACTTCGCTTTCTAATGTAAGATAATGCAGTGATAGTTGCAAATAAATTGACAGGTAGAGTATCTAGCTAGTTGCAGAAAATGTCTTTCAGAGATCATGATGTTCCCAAGTGTTTGGGAATGGAAAAAAACCCATAATTTTTATATATTTGATATATGTATTTAACATATCTATTCATTATTCATAAGTGTTTCTATATATTTTACAAGTACACTTGAGCTACAGATTGTGAATAAGTGGTCTGTAGTAAGTATTTAGTCACTGTTAAAATTTACTGTTTGAACTTTAGGGCTGATCATCTACATTTTGCAGCTCTTGATTCTGTTTCTTGACTGGTTAAAGTAGTCTTCATACATAGTTTTCAGACCAATTTTGTTTCATCACTTAATAAGCTTAAAGAATCTTGAACACAGGTCAAACCCATATGAATTAATAAAATCCTGACAGATGGGCAAACAAATAATAAAAATATGGTCAAATAATAAAAACATGATCAAATAATAACATAAACTGGCTGGACTGATGCCTTTCTGTATTTATTTAAATAAAAAAATCTACCTATTATCTAGTGAGGCTCTATGGGCATTCTAAGATAGGGTTTTTTTTTTTGATCCAGAAGTCAAAATTTAAAAGTTAACTTTGTGTGTATACACCCAGTAGACACCTTTAGGAGAGATATTCATACAAACCTGTTTTACAAGTTTGATATACCTATCTTTATTTACTTATGTATGTATATTTGTATGTATATCCTACATTATTTATTTCTTTCCTGTATTTCTCACACTCTGCCACATATTTTTGGGTACTGTTGTAAAACTTTAGCTTTTGAGCATTCTTTGAAAATCTTCACTATATATTTTTTTTCCATTTTAAAGAGAAATATAGGCCCAATTACTTAATTCAAAACTAAGTGTGCTCAGGCTGGGATTTCATGCTGAAAACTTGCCTATTTTCTCCTTTCCCTAGGACAGATTAGTTACCTAAAGAGGATCCTCTTCCCAGAGACCCACTGAGTGGGCTGGGGATGCCACTCTTGTTCGTCACTGTCACAGGACTGCTTTTGCTGGCTGGGAAGAGATTCTGTGTTGGAGATGTTGGGGATTTGACAGGTTCAGCTGTTTTGGGTCGGGCTGAGAGATTCAGAGGCTGAGCTGCTTCATCCTGCAAGAGTTTAATGTAAATAACTATTAGGAAAAGACAAATGAACTCATCATTTTGCAAGCAGCAGTTACTTTACACCTCGAAGACAATACCACATTCCACAGCAATAATAACAAAAGAAGCTAATTATCTGCCTCCTTTAAGATTCAACCAAAGGAAACCTCATTAATTTCTCTGTGTTATGCTTCTTATTTACATTAACTATGTGACTGGATCATTCTTTTTGCCAAATTAAAATTTGAATTAGCTCACATTACAGCTTAATTTCCTAATGTGTTTTCGGAGATCTAAATTAACCTAGGGCATTTACAAAGAATTATTTAAAATTTCCAGCAGCTCAGTAACGCTTTTGCACTGGTTCTATTTGAAAAGTTCCTGGCACTATAAAAATAAGTTATGTAGCTTATTTTTAAATGTATTAGAAACTAAGGAATCAGAAGTACTACTATGAAAGAATCATTTGAAAACCCTGACAGCTCTTTGGCCCACATTTACAGCTGCTGCTAGCTTATACACTCCATGCATCTAATTCAGAGTGCATGTTTTATTTAGTGAAACAATCTATGCTGGTCCCCCATAATAGGAGATAAGAATGTCATTGAATTCAAATTCCTTTACTTACTAGGGTGATGACTACATGCTATAGGCATTTCAAAATGTATCTTATTTTCTATTATTTAATTTTGCATATTTTACGATATTTTAATATTCAAATGTCATGTTTTTGACAGATTTATGTAAAATCAAAAATATTTTCCGCATAACTGCTATTCTGCTCTTTGTTTGATACTTCTGTATTATTCCCATACTCTGTAGTTATTTCTGCTGCATTCAACCTTTAGTATATCTGTGTGTTTTATTTGTATTAAGACAAGGAACCTTTTTTAAGGGTGTGTAAATCTAGTATCAGCACTTTTATATGTTTTGATACTTTTCATATGCAATGTGGAAGAAAATCTTTCTCACATATGTCTTGTTTCTGTAGAAACAAGTAGAGTAGGTCCATTTAAAAATATCTCCACTTTTTGAAGAAGACTTATTCAAGCAATTAATTTCTTTGATAAGTATAAACATTTGCAGTGCAACCTTCTTCCCATTCTTTGAGCTTGTTCCTTCCACTTAATACATTAAGCAAGACAGAGCACTTGAAAATCTGTGAAATGGTGATTTTCTGTAGTAAAAGAGCCCAGTAAGACAGATCTCTCATTTAAAATATGCCCAGAGCAGAATTATGCTGGATGTAAGAGAATATTGTTCATATTTTAGAACACTGCACTGATCACTTTGAAGCTTAGAATTATGCCGAAACACAATAATACATCACATTATCTCATCTTTTCCATTCTCCTTACTGTCAAGCAGTGATTTAGCAAAGTACATCTGGTCACACAAAATGCATTAAACAGGAAAACATAACAAACAGGTATTTATAATGCCATTGTATCTTCAGCTTTAAACTTTCCCCAGAAAACTGCATGACATTTCAATTCTTCCTGGCCTCGGAGTGTGCACAAACGTCCACACCCTTTCAGTGTCCAGGTGAGAGCAGAAGCTCGAAGGTACAAGGGACAGAGTCCAGCCTGGTGCTTTGTGGCCATGCTTACATGCAACCTCTTTCCTTGCACAGACAGAAAGTGGCTTCCCTAAACTTTTCCAAGAGTTCAGAGCCCCATTCAGACCAGGCTAAGTACTGTGAACATGCGCACATACAAATCTATGCTACAGAGTTCAATTTTTAAATAGTTTTCCGTCTAGTACTGATCCAGTCGTGAAAGAACTCTAAACACCACCAGAACCTGTTTGTGTGTACTACATGGACAGCATTCTCATTTCTGCAAGGCAACCAAAAAGCCAGAAAACACTCTGGTCACCGACTTAGGGAAAACCTATCATTACTTTTTGAAAGGTCTGATTTCTGTAAAATAATTCCATTAGTTCTGTAAATAATGCATGTAGTTTATACAAACTGCTTAAAAACAGAGAAAATATAGAGGATTTGTTAAGCAATGCATGACCATCAAAACTGTCATGTCTAACAAAGGTAAGAATCTGCAAAGACTGAATATAGGTACTGCTATTAATACCCTATTAATAATTTCTTCATTAGCTATTGGTATTTGTCCACACAAAGCACTTGTAGTTCATCTTTAATATTCTGAATGCAGTAGTGTGCTTAGTAAAAATAACCATAAAAAGACTTCAATTTTATTAACATATACTTTAGTCCATTCAAGTTACATTATGTAGGGAAACCCCCAAGAATTTGCATGTGGTCAATTTTGTAACAGGACTCAGCTGGCTACAAACCTGGAATGGTATTGGCCTTGGTTCAAGAAGATATGTGCTTGAATTTAACCAAGGAAAATTTGACTCATACAGTAAAGGTTTGGTTTGGTGTAGGTCCATTTGGCTCGCTCACTCCCAAAATTACTTTTTCACATTAAAGTAGTCAGTAGTATATTCTCAATGCCATAAATCACTGGTGTTAGGTATCACTATACTATGGCAACTTTGCTGGAACAGTTGGGCTTTGCTTTTGGTGGCTTCTGTATTGACTGTAGCAAACTCTGCATATGTGGTAAATTTCCCTGACTGCTCTCAAGCCTGGCATTGGATTACAAGAGGTAAAATATTAGACAAATACACATCTACAGCTCAGTAAAGTGAATGCTTTGCTAAATAAATGTTAGATCTGGCCATAATGGAATAGTTTTTATTTATTAGTACTCTCAGCCTAGCAAAAAAGTGTCATGGAAATTTATCAGCCCAGGCAGAAATATCTACTCACCCACACTTTACCACGATGATTGATGATAATGAAAAAAACAAATGATATTTTACTCTCATGTCAAAAAATGTGAAAAAAAAAAAAAAAGAAACCACCACCCCAAGTGAGTAAAATTTTCTCAGGCTGGTTTGAAGCTAAGGACTGTTTGCCTGTAAGGTGCTAGCAGCCAGCAAAAAAACCAAACATATTCCCTCTCTCTACCCACAAAGTCACTACCTGCCACCTTTAGATCTATTTTAACAGTTCTGCATTTATATCTCTATCATTCAAATTGGTAAAATAGCTGAATGCTGATTTTTTTGTACAGTTTGGAGTAAATTCGTTCTGAGCCTGTTTGGTCTCATGAAATCCGGAACCACCCTGGGAGAACCCAGCAGGAGAAGCCAGGCAGTCCCACCCAAAGGCACTGGCTGCTCCACGGGTTTCACAGGGAGCACAACACTCATTCCAGGCTCCTGGCAAATGCCATGTTGTAGCTGCCTGGTTCCAAGCAAGTGAGAATAAGCAGGCACAAGCACTCGGCGATGGCGCAAAACCAGCGAGGAGCAGCACGGTTGTCAGCAGCTGTGTGAAATCAGCAAAAGTCAAATCAATCTGCAGCAACACAATGTTTTCCCCAGAGCCCTGACTTACATATTCTTTTTATGGGAGGCTTTTCCAAAATTGTGGAATTAAGTACAGCTAGAGATTGGTAAAATAATTAGAAGCTCTACAGTCTCTCTCTTACCCTAACAATATAAGCCAGCACCACATTTTGAGATACTCAAGAGTTCAATGTGAAACAATTCATGAAATGGATGCCATTTATGCGTGTTACCAGATTACAAACTGAAATCTTGAAAATATCACATTTTACTGATGAATCTGTTGTGCTGCCTGTGGTAGGAAGAGGGACGCCTGGTATTTTTGGAAACAAGAAGTGAATGCATTCTCTTCCCTTCTCTATACTGATAATACAGCATTGAAATGGAACTTTTTATTTGAATATTGAAGAACTGTAACGTGGCTCAACTTCCAACTGTGAAACAATTACAGAGACCATTTGATTTCACTGTCCTTCTCAAACACCGACTCTTTTCTTTACTGAGAAATACCTTAACTTGAGTTACCGGGCTGGTCCCTCTCTTCTCATTTTTCATCCCAGTGGGTGAAAGTGCCCCTGTTGTATTTGGTGGCTGTGGAGTAGATGGCATTTTGGCTCCAGGAGAAACTTGCATGCTTGCCAGCTGAGCTGCATACAGTTGCTGGAAGACAAGAAGATATACATATATTCCTGCAATACTCCTAAAAAAAGAAGCTGTAAATGTACTTTTTTTTTTCTGGTGTTTCTTCTCTTAAAGGATCTTTTTCAGCTCTTGTTTGTGGCTTCCCTTCCTGCTATTTGCAAAAAGACAAAAAATAAAGAAAGACTGGAAAACTCCCAAACACCAATATCTTTTTTCTTCATTTGACTTTTGCTGATTTTTCTTGATTTTTTTTTTCCTTCATAATGATGGTCGTGGTATTGAGCAAAAAGTTACACTGTGCCTGAATGTTAAAATCAAAATTGGTAAAATTATATGGCTGTTTATGAAAAGGAGGTATAAGCTCTTGTCAGAAACAACAGTAATCCAGGTCTTTCTATTCTTACCTAGAAATTAACCACTAACTCCAGAAACTTTACTGGGAGCTGCAATAGGAATGGTTTCCTACCAAAAGGCAAAGTTAAAATGGCTAACAAGGTATGTCTTCATCTGTGTGTACAGTGATAAATCTTCTATGAATGCCAATAATGAATCTAGGCCTTAAAAATTCCTGTAAATAGTGATGGAAGTACAAAAAACTCTAGTGGAGCTTTTCAAAAAGTTTAACTGAAATATAATAAAATACTTTTATATTAAAATAAACAATTCCAACCAATAAAAAGTGTTTACTGAACAAAACTGTATTGGTTCAATTTCTTTCCATTGACCAAACTTAAACCCTCACCTTGAATTAGCATCATGAATAATTCTTCTGCCATAAACAGGGAAGATCTTAATCCCTCTTCTACACATAGATCTACATAAACTTTGCCTTATTAGTGAGAAAAAAGCCAGGTGGTTTGTATGTAATTTCCAACATTACTATCATTCAGATGGACAAATAAAAAAAATTACAGTAATCAAAAGCAGACCTTTCAGCACATGTAATTAAATGAAAGCTTAATAAAGAATAATTTGCAAGAGCCAGATGTGCTTATGTCATAATTGTTGCTTTCTTTGGAACAATTTTTCTAATATAACAAGCCTCCACAGAAATGAAAGTTACACAATGCTGTAAGTTCAGTTACTCAGTGGCGAGACAAATGCGGGAGGGAGGGGCAGAGTCACAGCTCAGGGTGACAAATGAAAACTATTGTTTGTTTGTTTCCTTCCCCTACTTTTCAGTACCACACAGAGACTACAAAAGGATCACAGATTAATGTTTTGAAATTAGTGGTGTTTAAATATTTTGGCTAAGGTACCAAGTTTTTTCCTACGCTAAAGGAAAAAGATTGAAAATAGAAAGAGTTCCCAGCTATTGGTGATGTCCTGGAGTGAAAAGGAAGGCTTTCATACAAAAGTGGGTGTTTTTTCCCCCTACTTCTGGGATCTTATCCCTTTTAGAATGTTCTTGAGGTCAACCTTTGCTTGCTTAATAGGATGCTCTGCTTAAATGAGAGTAAAAAACACATTTCACAAATTTTGAAATCCTGGACATTCTCAGCTCAGGAATAATCAGGCACTGCACTATGAAAGAGATAACACAATAAACTTGAATACAATTTAAAGACAAAACCCAACAATTACAAGGCTTTCTCAGTATTCTGTGGTTTGTCTATAAGTACTTTTCCTTTTTTTTTTTTAACTAATTTAACATCTTCAACTATCTGAAAAAGGTAATTTATATTTTACTAAAAGAAGACAAAAACTTTTGTACTTACAGTACTATGCATTGCACTTTCAAGAGTGTGAAAGGAATTCTGTGTATAAATATACTCAGATTTATCAACTAAATTTCAAAGGAATTTTCTTCTCAGGTAAGCCAGCAGGGCACAAAAATGTGGGGTGTAAGTTATTCTTTCTACAGTATTCCATTTTTCACAGAAGAAAAAACTTTATTGTCATTTATGGCAACTAAAATAGTGTGGTGGGTTGACCTAGGCTGGCTGCCAGCTGCCCAGCCAGCCAGTCTCTTCCTTCCCCACTTCAACAGGATGGGGAGAAAATAAGATGGAAAAGCTCATGGGTCGAGATAAAGACAGGGAAAACTCTTACCTCTTACCATCACAGGCAGGGGAAAAAAAAAAAAAAAACAACCTAGGCTTGGGAAGAACTTCTTTTTTCTAATTTACAATAGAGTTGCCTGGTGAGAAACAGAGATAAATACTAAGGACCCCATCCCTGCCATTTCCCCTTGAAAATTTCTTGACCAGATATTTCAAGATAAATGCAAAGATAGATACACATGGCACCAGTCAGAGCAGGACTTGCTGGTCACCTGAGTCCCACCAGGACTGGCAACAGAAACACCCACAGCACATTAAGGGTTAACATCAAGAAAAGTGGGCTTTTCTAGTGACTATCTAGGAAACTGTTTGATTTTGGAAATGCAAACAGGAAAAGTGGAATAAAATTAGAATTTTTCACTACTCCCTTCCCAGGGTGTTGAGGGCTATACTGCAAGTCCTGTCAGGAAGAAATGTTTCTAAGGGATGACAGAATAAAAGAAATTTTATAATAATTCATGACTGGCTTATTCCGAGGTCTTAGCACTGGCTTTATCCTAGCATTTCTATAAATTCATTTTACAACATAAAAGCAAATGTATAAATAAGTAACAGTAATTGGCTTTCTGCTTTGCTTAAAGCAAAGCTGTTCTACAAGCAAGTACAAATACTGCAAGAATTCACACCAGCACTAGCAACATTGCTGTGTGGACTGGAAGGCAGCATAAGTTTTAAACACCAGTTTGTATGGGGAGCTAGCCAGTCTGGAAAAATATGGGCATGCCACCATTGCAGTGAAAAAAATGGATATTTTTGCAAATACCACTGCTATGGCTCAAAATGGCCAATTTAGGACCTCACATTGAGATGGTCAGATTGTGAAGCTTTTATTTGCAAGATTGAGGAGAGGAATAAAACCCAAACATTGAATGAATGTTGACTGTTGGCTTTTAAAGCTCAAAAGCAAAAGTTTCAATGGATTTTTTTCAAATGAAATTCTAACCAGTGAGTGCTTGACAACTAAGTAAAAAAAATTTTGATCTATGCCTATCCCATAAAGAGAAGAGTATTTTATAACCCTTATGCTAACCACTGATTCAGAGGGCTCTTGATTACAAATTAGATATTCAAAAACATCAAGTATTCATGATTGTTTTAAGAAGCCTTAAAAATGCATAGTCTGGTTTTTATTTTTTTCTCAGAGGTCACAAACTTAGATTCTTACAATCCACTTCCCAGCATCTATATATAAGTAATGCTGATTTTGAGTTCTTCAGTGCTCCTCAATAGCTAACAATTTTCAAGCCAAGCTTACTTAAGGTATATGAAAAAGGAGGCAACTTTGCAGTTTTCAGAACCAGGCTTCTTCTAATGTCAAATTTGACACTGAAGAGTGGGATTTTGAAATGCCACAAGTCTCAGGGCAATGGCAAGTCCCACATTTAAGCACCTATGAACTTACAGGCTCACGGACTTAAGCACTTGTTACTGAAACTCTATTCCAGCTGTAATCAACTAAAAATCCGAGGGGAATTTATGAAAGTTGGAGGTCACTATAAGTTTGAATTATGTTCATTTACTTAAAAAAATTTTCAAACAGGTAGGAAAGTGCTGTACTCAGCATGTGTACAGAACAGCACAAGTGCACACTGATTTTTTTTCCCTGGAAACAGCAGAGTTCACACTAAGCCTTTGTTAGAGCTTAGAGCTATAACAATTCAAGAGAAATTGAATAGCAAACAAGAATAATAATCCTGTTGTGCTGGTGATTGTGTTTTCTGCTTCAGAAATTGCCTACAGAATTTGATGAATTATTTCGATTTCACTTTTCTTATAAAAAGTATCATCCACAATCTAGAATTTATCTAACAAGCTATGAACTAATAATAGACCATCTTGACTGATGCAAATGTTAAAACCTTTCCTAATGCCATCTAAGTTTCAAAATGCCTTTGTGAGATATTTTCATGACACAGAAACATAATTGCCTTCACTGCCAGTATTCATTCATGCCTTGCCAGAAGACAAAGGCCTTAGGCTCACACACTGCTCTCACAAGTTTCAACATTTTTTCATCTAGTTTTTTCAGCTAGCTTTCAATAATCAAAACTCTTTCATTAGCTCAAGCCCCTTTCCCCATGACATTTGTCTTGCACACAGGTCTGTGACGTTCCTGGACACATTCTCTGCTGAATGACACTGAGCACAGCAAATAAGAACAGAGCAAAGCCTTCTGTGCACCAGATGTTTTCCCTTTTTTTTGCAGCAGGAATATTCATACTTATCTCTTAGACTGCAGCATCTGTGTCTAACAATGAATAAAAGTGAAGAATTTTGAGAATTAAATGCTACAGAAGTGGCACATGGTGAGGAAAACAGAATGGGCCATAGAATCATAGAATCACTAAAGATGAAATAACCTAAGATCATCAAGTCCAACCATTAGCCTTGCACTGCCATGTTGACCCACTAAACCATGTCCCCAAATGCCACATCTACATCGAAACCCTCTTACCAGGGGCTTGTCAAGGACAGCTCCTAGGCAAAAAGCTGGTTTTGAGAAGATACTTCAATCCAGAGGAAGTAATCAACTGGTGCACAGAAGAGAGGGAGCCTCCCAGGGAGGAAATGGAGGGACCAGTTGCGCTTGTATAGGAACAAAAAGGCAAGGGCTAGAGACATTTCAACTGACTGTGTGGTGAGGGAGCACTTGGTCACAGCTGTGGGGATATAATTCAGATGTTATTTTTGCAGCAGAATTCTGAAGAAACTGTAGGAAAGCCATGTGTGAAACATGGAGATAAGAAAAAGAGTGGTTGCAATACTCAGTGTAGCAGATAATCAAACTGTGGGCGATGAGGGCTGGCCCAGCCCGATAAAATGCAATGGGTGTACTTGGAAGATGCATCTCCAAGAATTTCAGCAGAAGGTGCCTTGCTTGAAGTAGAAAAAAGGATCTGTTCTAGAAACTTTCACCCTTTTATTTTCTTTTCAAAGGAAAAATGCTAAATTTCATGAACCCTGATTAATTCTGAAGTCTTCCATTACTAAAAATGGAAGTCCTATGTTACATCTTCAACAAATACATTTGCTACAGTAAATGAAACTGAACAATAAAGCTACTGAGAATCAAGTAAGAATCCTTATTTGTCAGCATTTTAAATGAATTGTGCAAAGCTGAAATATCGTATTTATAGAGATGAAAGTTCAGCTATTTAGACAATGAGTAATTTGGTTTCTAAAGATGAAAAACTCTAAGGAGTGACTGCAAGTGCTGTTGAAATCCTGCACTACAAGAGGTAATGCAGTTATTTTTTCCATAGTATATTTAGTAAGTAGTGTTGCAAAGCCATAATACCAGCATTTTCCTTCTGAGAACATAACATGCAATAATAATACTTAGAACTATCTGATGACAAAGGGTTTTTACAAGCTCACCAAAACCAGCAACATCTTTACTATTTCCAGCACATATTTCTGAAAGGAAGCTACTGAAAGCAAAAAAAATCACACCTTCAGTGGGACTGCTTGTTTTTAATTATTGGTGTAGTAATGTTTGAAATAAACTCGATGTCAAACAGATTAAAGGAAAGAGAGTCTCAGTTTGAAAAAGTTTTTCTTCTCTTTGGAGGAAGAGCAGATTAGTGGTCACACCCATGTTTTGGGTGTCACAGATAATAACTATGGAAATAAAGTTTAAGTGCTGAGTCCAGTATCACTGGTATAACCCTCAGCAGTTCAGGAAAGGCGATCCTTTTCAGAAAGCAGTGTAGAAGCATAAATATCCTACTCCAAAATTTTAGACATCTTGTAATCTAAGTGCAAGAACTGCTTCTAAACTAACATTAATTGTACTCATTCTTTCCCACTTTTGTCTATAAATATCTTTTTTTTTGTATTGGCACATCTTCTGCACCAAATATGTTCAGCGACTAACACTGCAGTTGAGTGCTCTGCTGCAGCACCAAGGTAAGAAATGGAATTATAGACTTATGTATATATATCAAGGAAAAATAAAACAAAAACCCTAAAGGGCTGATTTTCTCTTTAAGGTTCTTCTTACATAGATCCTTGGAGTGAAAGGTGGGTTGACAGAAAACAATATCCAGAACCACAAGACAGCCTAACACCAGCTTAACCGTGTGACAAACTCCCGGCCTGTGGAGTCTGCCAAGGAGCCAGGTGCCATCCCCAGAAAAACACCTTCTGAGGCACAGCATCTGTGTCCTAGCAGAGCTCTCCACACAAAAGGAGGAGGAGGAGGAGGAGGAGGAGGAGGAAGAGATGGAAAGGTGAACATATAATTATTAAGGAATTGTACATACACATGAAAGCAACACTTAGTATAATTTAATAATCTAAAACCTGGAAAATCAAAGATTAGCTGAAAAAAAACAAGATCCCTTCAAGATTGAATATTGTATGCTGAAAGTGCATGTTTCCTTTTTTTTCTGCTACCTGTTAAGAGAGTGTATTTTATAAATTTATGATGATGAAATTTCGATGTCACAGAAGCATTTTCCCAGTTTTTCCAAGAAAATGCTAACAAATGAAAATAAGGTGAGTTTTACAGACCTTTTAGGATTGTGGGTCAGATTCTCATTTTCACATGTGCCACCACACAGATGATAAATATCTTACTATTTAAGAATCAAGTTTGCAATATCATCTTAACTCAGAATTTTATGCTAAATAACTGAGACTTATTCCGCTCTACATGGGTGTATCTGAAAGTGCATTGATCAAGCACAGCTACATGAAATTGGAATAAAAATTAGGGAAAAAGTGTCTAATTTAGAATCACAATAAATAAAAAGTAATAATTATTGAAAATACTTCTTTTCCTCTAGAGAATCCAAGTGTCATAGTAGATGTGCATAGTTTTCCTGTAACAGCATCATATTTTTCTCTCCCTGTTTTCTCATGTCTAACGTATCCATAGTGGACATAACGTTCTGATTTCAAACACCCATAGATCACTCTGCTGCAGTCTGCTCAGCATTAGAGTGTGAAGATGTAGAGAATATTCACCTAATACACCAAATACCTCTGCAAAAAGGCACAAACAGCAGCTAATGAATTATCATAACTAATGTCATAATAACAAAGATTGTTGCTGTGATTATTTATGCGCTTGCTGACTAATGTGCTCTCCGATTTATTAAAACCCAATATGTGCAAACAAACTAACTGTATTTGTGAAAATACAAATAATACATTTTGTAGTCACAGGCAAAGTTAGAGGCGTTCAGTTTTCCCTTTACATTCATCTGTGTGTCTACTGAAAAACATTCTTTCTTAGCCAAAAAATTATTTTACCAGTTATTCAAATTCCTTCACTACAGAGCTTTTGGTTAGTTTGTTGTTGTTTTGGTTTGTTTTTTTTAACTATTAGAACCAGTAATTTCAGTGTCTGTCAGTTGCTATTATATATAATGTCAAGGGGAATTTTTATGTGGCCCTCAATTCCCCTCAGTTCCTGTTGTAGTCCATGCAATACATGCCTGTATTGCTTCACTCTCAAGCAGCAAAATAACAGTTACCTAATTTCACCACTGAGTGTCTGCCGGTCCCAACTCCTTTCACAGGCCACAAATTCATTGTACTGGTTCAGAAAAAGAAAAATCACTCCCATCTCTTCTGCTGCCCTGCTGTGGCTAATGGCCAGCCCGTACTGAAAATAAAAGAATCTCTCCACATTTCAGATACTGCAGCCTGTATTGTTGCAGTACTGCAAAATAACAGCTTTATTTTGTTAAAAGGGCCTAACTTTAAGTGGACCATGGAATATTTATGGCTCTCAGTAGTCCTTTGAAAGAGTTATCTTATGTTTTTATGCCGATCATGGGTCAGAGGTTCAAATCAGCACTTCTTTCTGTCACTCCTTATATGTTTTACTATAATTTACAGCTCAGCAAGAGGACTCATAAAACAAAAGTATCTATTTTACTTCAGCAACTAATTCTAGCTAATCAAAGCTTTCCAACAAAACAACCCAGCATGAAACTCTGCGTGGAAAATATGCAGAGAACAAAGCGTTTTGTCAAATAACACATCTCATGATGTAAACACATATGTCTCTTATAGGAAATTTTATCGCTTCCACATTATCGGCACACAAAAGGAGCATTCTTGTTGCAGACCTGGTGTGACTGTGGAGCCATCGTCATTGGAAACAAGAGCCTGATTAGGTTCCCACACAGATATGAATAGATTTTCTTTTTTTAGTGTAATGCTGCCTTTCTTATTTCTTAAACAGACTAGTAATTGTGGCTGTAAAAACAGTGGATTGTGTTTGGACGACATTTGTTTCTTCATATTTTTTTTAGCTACCCAATGACACCAATTATCCCATATGGTTGTCCTCTTCTGGAAAGTCTGAGTTAATCCACAGCTGTGAAGATGAAGACGCACCCAGCAGGCTCTAAATCTGGTGGGTCTCTTGTCTGTTAATAAAGTCCACAGTCTGCTGGACAGATGTTAAGAGGATCTATATAATAAGTCAGTGACAAAGATCCAGATTTCTTCTGAGGAAAACAATTAGCAAAGACATATCTATTCTTCATAGTTTTTCATTTCTTGCTTCATCTTTTGGAGAAGAAAATTTTCCTTACTCCACAGAGGAGTTCCTCAGCACGTACAATAGGTCCAGCTCAAAATATGAATGGACTAACAAACACACTGGCATGTGTTCTGAAGAAATGATAGATCTTATTGTCCACGACCTATTCCTGCATGCTGTGGCTCCTGCACTATTATTTTGAGTTCATTCATCATATTATGGGGAGAGCCTGAGTAGGTACTGTCAGCTATAAAATATTTACTTAAATTTATGACCTAATGGGAAATGTAAACTGAAGATAAAATTACCATTTTACTAGTTTTTTGTTTAAAGTTATTAACATTTTCTTTTCTAAAATAAAGGGATTATAGATAGTAATTTTCATCCCCAAGAGTCATGCTGATGTTCTGGGGGGAAAAAACAAACAAATAAAAAGCCAAAACAAACCAAAAAACCAACAAAAATCCTCACCAAAAAAAAACACCACACCAAAAAAAAAAAAAACAAAAACACCCAAGCCAAAAAAACACCCAAAAACACAGGGAGAGAATGTGCACTGAGAAGACACCTGCAGCAATATCCATGTTTAGAGCCTTACTCACTTTTTCCTCTCCCCATCTTTTTCTCATCAGGGCCTGACAGCACAGACATCCAACCCCAAAGTCTCTCTCAGTTACAGTCATTTAAATTTGGAGAAAAGCTACAGACTTAAAACACATGCACCAGTGCAATAAAGAGCGAACTTGCCTTCAGGCACATGTGCATTAAGGTGCTCTCAAGATCACTTCTGTTTCGTTCGCAAACTGTATTTCTTGTTCTTTTGACCTCCTCCTGCTTTGACACAATGAATTAGAAGCAGCCATCAAAACAGCTCTCTCTGCTTTGCTGCCTGAATGCAGGAACTCTCATGTAGGCTGCATCCCTGAGATCGTGCCCCTCGGAAATCAAATGGCTTTGATTTCATTGAATTATGACAATTAAATACAATCTCTCAGCAACTGCCTGTTCACAGCCTATTTACTGTAAAGCTGTGGAAAAAGCCAAGAAAGAATGCTTAGAGCTCAAATAAATTATCAATCACTGCAAGTGGCTAACACAATGTACATAATTTGGCACCTGGCAGTTGTGTCTGTAATATTCTGTTTGTTTCCCCTTTGAAAGTAAAGCTGATGGTTTATTAGTTTTACAGCAAACCTTGACAAGTTTTCAAGATAAAATGTCAACCCATCACCCTATGAGGCTGCTGGGAATTTTTCAAGACAGCATGAAAATAGCAAAAAGAAAAGTTTACTCTCTGCAAAAAAACAATAATTCAAAAATATATCCTGAAATTTTTATACAACTAAAGTTCAGACAGTACATTAGATATATCACCACAGAATATATACAACATTGTGTCTATTGAAAGAAAATGACTACTCAGCTCACAGAGTGTGATACTTAAATGAGAATTCCAATTTTTCTAATGTCACTGATTCAAAAATCTAACCCTGTAAAGTATAGGTACTGATCCTCAGTCCCCCAGAGAGAAAACTAAATTTCTGCTATGTCAGAAAAGAGCAAAGGGTTGGCCAAAAGCTAACAGGGGGAACAGAGTAACAGCTACCAAAACATACAAATAAACAAAACACAACCAAAAAAATGTAAAACATATAGACAGAATTGAAGGCCTTCTGTGTCAATATGGAGCTCTTACTTTCTGAAAAACAATTCCCTTGTGAAGCCACTGACTGGAAGGAGAGGCAAAAATCCTCACTGACTCGGCGGCCATGTCACACCTCATTTCACTCTTTTTATTTTTTTTTCCCCCTTTCCAAACAGACTGAGTGCTGGTCTTCTGAGAATATGATGCTAAGCCACTTTTCCTGTAGAGTTCTTAAACTGGGCCTCTGAGAAAGGGTTTGATACAATTCAATGACTGAAGTAATACCTTTGTCCATCTGAGCATTAAATGGCCCATTGAAATACAGTTTAGTTAGAAAGAATTTCAGTAAATGGTGCTTTCTAATTTTTATTATTATTATTATTATTATTATTCCTTTATCCAACAGATTACAGCCTGGACCTGAAAATGCAGTTCAATCACTTTTGGTTGCCTCTTAAGTCAGGCCTTTAGCCAGTGTTAATTAAATATAACCCCTTCAGAATACTGGAGGTTAAATGAGAGCAACAAACTGGTCATCTTCAAAATATTACCTCATGCTCTCCAAAAAGCTGTATTCTGTTTGGGAGGGCCCTTGTTTAAACACATTGGTCTTAACAATAAAAATTTACTGGGAGCAGGGAGGAGGAAAACCATGCTAAGTGCTATTTTATCCAACAGTAATCGCTAAACATTAAACACCTATTTCCATGCAATATACCATGTCCATTGTGTTTAAATAACACACATCATAAAGGAAAGTGCTGCAGCAGACAATTTAGGCTGTAGCCGCATATACAGCAGAATTTTCAACTTGATAAAGTGAAACTATAAAGAGTCAATGCATAAGTCAGACAGCTTCCATACCTAATATTCTTCCCTGCAGCTATTAGAAGTTCACATTTTTGTCTCTAGTAGGCATGCACATTAGTTTACCTACAATTTCAAGTATTCAGTCACATTTTGTTGTCTGTTCCCTACAATTTGACTAGAGCATGAAATTGGAAAGTAGCTGAAATTGTCGTTTTTTCATCTTCGTCATTTTAAATTAAAAAGGGAGGCTTTTGTGCAAGCTATTTGTTCGCTGCTTTGTAAAAAGTTTCCTAAAGCATTCATAATAATTTTACCATCAGTTGAAAGTAAGCTTTTTTACACATGGCAATTAGTCTTGTCTTTCTGAACATGACTTTACCGTAAAGACTCCTCCTTGACTATCCCTTTGTCCCAAGATTCCTTGGAAGAACGCAACCAAGCGATAATTCAGCATTATTGCTGCTCCAGTGCACTAATCACTTAAAGAGCAGTGAGGACCCTATGTTTACTGCCACAAGGCTCCTCCAGCCTCCCGGCCTAAGGCAGGCTTCCCAAGCCAGCAGCATCCAGATGTCAAGAGGAATATCCAAGTCCTGATGCAGCATGCCACTCCATTCCAGTATGGCCCCAACATCTGTTTCATCTGCTGGCGTACAACCTGCCGGATACACGGAGGCCGCCGCACAAAGCAGGGGACGGAGGGAGGCTGGGAGTGAAATGCTGCAGTTGCACAGCTCACTGTACATATCACTAAAATCTCTGTATCAAGCAAATATCAGGAAGGACAATTAAAAAAAAAAAAAAAAGCCACTTTCTACATGGCATATGCTTAGCATTTTTTGTCCTAGAGGTGCAACAGTCCATAACACATTAGCTTCTCATCTTACTAACTTAACTCTGGTTTCATTCTTTGTGGTGTAAGGAAAGGACAAAAATAAGGAAAAGCACAGAAGCACATAACACAAAATTCTTGTTGTGGTTATAGCAACTGCTCCTTATAAAAAAAAAAAAACACCAGCCAAAAACACAACTTAAAAATGAGACAAACTTAGGCATCTCCTACATATTTATAATTTCCTATAGATAGTAACTCAGGGGCTCAAAAACAATAAGCATCTTTTGTCTAAAAGAACATTGTAACAATGTAAATATTGACATTTTATCTTGAGGCATGACAAAAACAGCAAACATTTTAGTTGATCTAGATTAAGATCTGACAAGGAATAAAGGAGTGCTAACTGTTCTCATCTCTTCCACTTTGTGTATCTATTCTCTTGTATTTTCACTAGCAGCAATAATAGAATAGTTGCCTGCTCCCATGCAAAGTCTTCGAGTTGTTTATGAAAGCAAGATCAAAGCCCAAACTGAGAGTGCCTCTTTTTTCCTGCTGTATTTTTTTCTCAAGAGGAGGACCTAATGAGAGGCTGTTAAACCAGGAGTCTTGCTCTGCACTTACAGAGCAGGAGCAGTCTCACAGTGCAACCTCCCAGCTCACCCTTTTCCCGTCCAGGCTGGGGACACAGCTCACCTCTGTGTGCCAGGAGACAGGAACACAGAGAGCAGGAGGCACAGAATACTCCTGTGTCCCACCTCGGCATGGGGCGAGCACCTGGCTCCAGGAAGGAGGACTCATCCCTCAGACCTTCCATTTAAATACTCCCACCCTCTGTGCGCCTGAACAAGTTGCTATTTTCCCTGTGCTCCTCCTGAAATGTATCCACTGCTGCTGTAATACCACAGCACCTGAACTAGGTACATCTGAATACAACCATCAGGTATTCCCAGTAAAGATAGAATGTGACCATTAATAAAACCACTATTCTAATAAAATATTGTAAATATCAAGAAAAACATACTTTGTCTATAGCCATTTCCTCTGCGGGAGGATAGCAGAAATGTCAGTAAAACCTTTGTCTTAGGCACAAAGATTTGCATTCCTTCATTTAATGCTGTCAGATGCCTGATATGCTACTTTTTGATCACAATTCTCCTGTTATTTACCATGCACAGGAAAGAACAAAATAGCCTTATCGTTGTGGTTCTCCCAGATTATATATTGTGCTACACATCTTGAAAATTTGCAAAAAATCTTCAACATTTTTTATTATTATTTTATAAAGTAACTGTGAGATGCTCTGCTTAAGTTTCTGGCAGAAAGCCAGTCACGGAACAGGACAACAGCATTTGCTTGAAAAAGTAATTTCAAGTTTCCAGTAGATGATGTTCTTTGAGAAAAAATGTGAAATGTTAAAGATAAATCTGTATGTGATTTTCCTATGTTTGCCACTATTAGAATTTGCTATTGGCATTTTCCTAGCATAAATTCCTCCTTATGAAAATTGAGGATGGCACTAAAGGCAGCTAGCTCACTTAGGAAAGCAAGCAAGGACCAGGCAGCATGGCTCCAAAGATACCTGCAAACAAAGGCTCTGATGTTTTAAACTCCTTCTCTTCTATCCAAAGAAAACAAATAAGCAGTGCTTCCTTAAAGTGAAAACATAACCAGATCAAGCAGAAAAATACAAAAATATGACCAGATGGTTGCATCAGAGTGCAGATTTTTTCATTCACTTTATGCTATCTTAGTATTACCTTCTCTGGTGACGCTGTAAATCAGATTATTCATAAAAAGAATTTAAGATGTTTTCTGGTATTCTTTCAGAAGCTCTTCCTTAAAAATCTGGGATTTATTCCTTACTGCTAATACTAAATATTTTAAACAATAAATGTGAGAGGTCTATATGAAAAGCAGCTACCTTACAAATTAGGATAGTTTCACACACTTTATCTATAGAAATGTCTTCTGCACTAAAGCTAGAGTAAAAAGAAGGAGCATCTCCATGATAAAGGGAGAAAAATGATATGATTGAAAAGCAATTAATTACAGTAAGTTTGCTGAAGGGATGATAGCTATCAAAGCTTATCAAATTTTGCATTTCAGAATTTCAGATATTTCTTTCAAAAAACGTTAACACATAGATGGGCTTTGTGAGAAAAGTCAGGAGTTTCATTCAGTCTCATGTCAGCAGGATTACAAGCAATTATGAGTAACCGCTTGTTGAGCTGTGTGAAATGAGTTGGTGAATGAGTTTCCTAGTGAGCACATGTCCATGTCACTGGTATGACTGCCAGTAATGCAGACACTCTCAGCTGAAGGGGTCTAAAAACATAATTATTCTCCTAATCCTATAGGAGATGGTTGTGCAATTGCTGCTTCTAGTGTATGCATTCTAGGTCTGTCGCCCTGATGGCACACAGCAAAGCTGAGGCATAAGCAAGAGAAAAGGAAATCAGGACATGGGGAAAAAAAATAAGTGGCAATAAACCTTCCCTAGAAATATCTCATAAAATCTGGCATAGATTGGTGGGTTCATTCATTCTCTGACCATCCAGATGGAGAACTTGTCTAACATGACGATTGCAGTATTTCCTGTGCAGAGCTGTACAGACAGAACAAGAAAACTGAACGCTCACTTACCCCTGCTAAGCACATTGAGAGGCAAAAGCTCTATGATTAAATTCCTACGCGCTCCCATGACAGAGGAATGAGACACCATCGCCGCAGTAAACGGGTGCAAGTGAGGAAAAAGGAAGAATCCCATTTAAACAACCTCTCTCAATTCCCACATCTGAATCCCCATCTTGTGAGAAGATGCCGAGGCAACCCTACGTTTAAAAGCTGAATATTTGAAAGTGCTGCTTGGGATTTGAAACGGCAATGTTTTCTTACTTTTATAAGGGAGACAGTTCATGTGGTAGCTCGCAGCCATTCTACAATTTTCACTAGCAAAATGGACAGAAGACGGGGATATAATAAATATATACTGGCTCTACTGATCAGGAGAAGCTTTATCAGTCAGCTGGGGCACATCTGGGAAAAAAAGTCACTCAGGTGCATCTCTAGCATCCCATTCAATTAACATACCATTAAAAATGGTTCATCCCTGTTCAGCCTGCTGCGTTACCTGATAAGTCAACATAGTTAAAATGTATATTTAAATGCAGAAGACAGTGAAATGTTTTCTTTGTGAAGCAGAAAACAAGCCCAACTCACAGGTATTTTAAAGCATTGGAAATAATTGTCCTTTACAGGTTGCTTAGCAGATCGCTCACACTGATCTTTTACTGTATATTTTGAACTTTCATGCACCTTCAAGGAAAATTAAATAATTTCCTTATAGGAAGCACACAAAACATTATGCAAAACGTATTCAAATGGGCTTATAAAAATTACATCTAAGAAAAAAAATCACATTTGCACCTCAAAACCAGGTAACTGGGAACTTACTATTATAAATTCATTGGAAGCCAATGTGTTTTACACCAGTAAATGTGAATTTGACGTAAGATTGCTGTGCTTTCTAAACTGCAGTGGGTGTGATGGGACCAGCTTAAATAGGTTATGAGGAGTGAATAGCCTTCTAGGTGTTGAAGACAGCAGCAGAAGAGAGGGCCTGTACTGGATGAATTACTCTGGATAGTTCACAGAGGTGTTATTAAATAATGCTGTAAACTGGTTAAATCTGGTGACTTGCTCTGTGTCTAGAGTGTAGCACAAATGATTCAACTGCATTGAAAGGACTTTGCCTCTTTGATTTCTCACTTCACTTCCAAAAATGCCAGTGGACCTGACAGCACCCTCTCACTGTTCCTACACCTGAAATACTTTTTCGTTTGTTTTCATGCTTTGCTATAATTCATGCCCAACACCAAAATATGTGCCCTATTATGTCTACTTCACTAGATTTTGTGAAGGATTCCTTTAAGTCTCAAATAATTCCTTAATACTGAAATTTAAGCATGATGTGTTTTCTTCTTGTACGCCTGAAGACGCTTCTCCCTGCAATCTCTTTTTTGGGACTGACATGCAAACCTTCTGGTGTTCCTCCAGCCATATGTAGCCTTCATGCTGAGCCTTAGGAATAGACAGATGAATCCAATACTTTCTAGTTAGGACACTGTTCTAGTTCCTCAATCATATGGATTCTAAAAACATCACAGACCAAACATATTTTAGACAAGCAAGGCGCTGAAGGCCATACACCATTCCTATTTCACCATCCGTAAAGCTTCTTCAGCTTGGTGATAGCATTATCTATACACTGGTTTGAGGAGTTTTATCTCGTCTTCCATGAATTTTCCTCGTTTTCTGAACTGGGTCAGTGGGAGGGCACATGGTCTTCTAATCCAAGACCCTTGGAAATGGGGTAGGTGATGATATCTTTCCAGTCCATGCATCTCTAAGAGAATTCTTCTGCTTCCTTTGAGCACATGTGTGTTAGTTTACACCTAGAAGCTCGAATCTAACCACGCTTGTTCTTAGAACTTTTAGTTCAGATGAAAGGGGAGCTATTAAGTTTTCTTTTTCTGTAGCAATTAGTCAGGGAGGAATGATAATACTGGCATGTATTATTTTCCTTTGTGCGTAGACCTAACTTAAAAGATATTTTTGTCTTTAATCTGGTTCCTGCTTAGTTCCTAAACAACCAAACATATTAACACCTTTACAGGAAAAAATCCTTCATGTTTGTAATTTGTAGCCAAATTAAGCAGCTTGCTCTATGGTTATAGAGTATAGAAGCATAATAAAATTCCAGAAACATATTCACTTGCAGCTAATTCCTTTAAGGCACACACCATATACATTTCTAGAAAGCTTGAAGGAATCCAACTGCCAGCTCAGAGTATGCCTCACAGTCAGCCTATTCCCCAAAGGGATGCCACAGTTTTAAAAGAGCTTTAAAAAACCTGCTCATCCCCTGATGGCATTCTGTAGTACTGGTGCCTCTGGTGCTCTGTCAGTAAATGCAGCAGTAACTTATTTGCTTCTTACTGGCTTCTGAGTGAATACATACCCCAGGGAGGCAGCTTTGCAAAGCACAATGATTTTAAAATAGAGCCTGGGCTTTCAGCAAGGGGCAGCCAGTGGTTAAGGCAGCAGGAACATCTTGTTGACGCTGGGGGCTCAGCCTCTCCCAGTCACTTGGGCTCCAGCTTCTGCCTTGATATAGACAGAAGAGATGCTGGAAACCGCCTGCCATCCAGGCCAAAAGGATGATATCCTTCTAAACATATAAGTTTCCTGATAAGTGAGTTGATGTCTGTGCCACTTAGGATCTCAATGGTAAATTCTCTCTGGAACAGCATATGGGCCTGGAAGGCAGCTGTCCTGCTTGGTGTGATCTAAGGGTGCAAAAGGTGGGAATCATGCCAGGGGCCTGATCCCTAGCTGCCAGATTGAAAAGTCTTCCCTCTCGGGAGACGAGAGCAGGAGAAGGACAGGAGCCCTTCTCAAGGTGGAGGAGGGGTTGGGCAGCTGAAGGGAACAGAAAGAGAGCTGTGCCAGGCTGGGTGACAGTCTGGAGGCTACTGACCTTCCTGGAGTGAGAGGAAACACCAGCCCAGGAATGACCTGGGTTTGCCACTGCCGAGACAAGTGCTAGAACTGCTACAGACTATAGGAACAGTCTCTTTCTTAAACGTTGCTCTAAATTTTTTATTAAATAACATGACACTCTTCCAGTAAGCAAGAAGGAGTGTAACAAAGACATGCTGTTCAAAGCAGTTATTGGAGGCGCAGGGCATGAAATGGGTGAGAAAAGGCTCTTGCAGCTGCAGTGCTGCTGTACCAGGCTGATTAGCTAATAGCTCTGTTTGTCTGTCCACTTTTACCAACTAGAAGAGAAGAAGGAGACTCCTTCTCCCTGTGACTGGGGAAGCTAGGAAAATCCTCCTGGGAAAAAAATTCATCCTAAGTGATATTTTACTGCAAAAACTCTCAATTTTTAATGGGTTGTCCTTTCCTGATGAAAATCACTTTGCCAGATAATTCAGGGCTGAAGATGAGAAGGAGTAGGAGAAGATGGAGCACTAAGAAATTCTGCAAAGAAAGGAGGTCATATGGTAAAATATTGACTCCATGACATCATTTTCATTGATACTGCCACTGATATAATTCAACTTGATAACACAGATATTACATACAGAGACATAAACATTCAAGTAGGGAAAGGCACAAGTATAACTATTTCATTGATTTTAATTAAATTTTCCTGAGTATTGCAAGGTTGGCATATTTTTAATTTTATTTCCATTAAAGGGTGTGCTTGGTCTCTCAGAGCCTTAATAAAATCTTCTTTTGACCTCTCTCCTTTCTCTGCTACAACCTAAATTTCTACATAAGAAAAGGACCAAAATATGTAATTTACTACTTCCATATGCTGAAATTTGCACACACCATCCCCTTAATTTAGACCACTATTCACTGTATCATAATAAGGAACATTCTGTTAAAATACGTCCACCTAGAGCTCAGTAGTCTTTGAATGCTAGATAAAATCATTCTATAAGGCTAATGAAGACAGAAACTCTGCCCGTAACAATATTAAGTTTGTTTTCTCTAGTGATTCGAAGAAGTGAGCAATCTGTCAGTAATACATTGAGGGAAATTACTTGTCTTGTAGGAATTCCCGCTGACAGTCACTCACTCACAGTGCTGACCCAAACATCTACCCGCTGACAAACAAATTGCAGTGTCTAACTTTGAAAAGGTAACTAGCTGTTTTTAATTTTGATTGGTCTTACCAAATCTCTCTCATATTTACCCAATCCCCATTCTTCACTGTGTTAAAAAAGAAAAAAAAAATAAAGAAAGAAAGAAAGAGAATGGAAAACCCCATGGTTTTTGCATTTGAAAAAATTATTATTGCCTACATCCGAGAGTGTTATGTCAGATAAAACTGTTAAACTGTGTCTAACCAACATTAAGACTGGCAGCCCTGCCAGTGACTGACTGGGTGAGTGAACACATTACTGAGACAGCATTGTAGAAATTAATTTTCTTCAATAAAGTGATTTTTAAGGCTCATATATTTCACAATCTAAACATATGTCACTGTTTCATAAACAAAATAAATGGATTAAAATAATACATTACCAATATGCTGACACATGGAGATATTTTAATTAGAAATACTTAAGCTGCGTGATATTTAACTGCTATATTTGTTGAAGAGGAGCATGCATCATTTAGTAAGACATAAGGCAGGTACATCACTTTGCATGATGTGGTACCAGAGTGGGACCAAATCACCTCCAGTGCGAGCTCTCACTATCAGATCACTTTAGCCCTGCTGAAAAATGGTGTTAAGGTTACAGCATACAGAGGAGACTCCGTAGGAGCAGCCGTCCACTAAAACAACTTTTTCATTGCAATAATAAGTCACTCAGATTCTGGTTCCTGAGAATAATATTTCTTCGTAAAGGGCCACATTTAACGACTTAGCTATTTAAAGGCCATATTTACATGACTGTCGCATTACATTGGCCTCTTTCCTGCACATTCTTCTTGACTTACTTTGAGGACCAGCACTAAAATAGCTGAGGAAAGCAAATGTCAACTATGTCCTGAAATTTATACGTGTGAGAGAATTGGAATAAGTAGAAATGTAATATATTGTTTACTGTACCAAGTGCCCTCTGTTCTCTAAAGGTCAAAAGCATTGTAGCCTTGGAGTTACAGTTTCTGATTGTTCCCAGGGTTAAATACATTATCAAAATTAATGGTTCAAACCCCTCAACCTTCAGATATATGAGTATTCATGCCTCCATCTGCTGAACTGTTCAACTAAAAATAGCATTCTTTGGCCTTCCCTCTACTAATATTGTGCCCCTGAGGCAGGCTATGCAATGCTTCAGCAGTACACTGGATCTGCACCCAGCAGTATAAAAAAAGGTCATTTACTTTGTTTGCAATTAGGAGAGTATGGAGGAGCAGGATAAGACGGGAGGGCAGAAAAGAAATAGACAAATATGTGTTTAGTTAAAATTTTCTTCTTTTTTTCACTGGATTTTAAAAACTTCAGGTTTCAAGAACACAGCTGCAACTATAGTTAAGACTTGCCAAGGTTCATTAGTGTTATAAGCGATAAATTCTGAAGGACAAATTACACAAATAGTTTGGGGAAAGAGTTATGAACGAAAGCTTTTTTGTTTTGCTTTTTTTCCTAGAGCTCACTTTGTTTAGGAATAACTCCAGCCAGCATCATTGTAGTGCTTCCACTTTTATCAACAGTTTATCAGTCGTGGTTGAGAGAGTTGCGACACTTCCTTATTCATCTCCTAGACAGCTTTGTAGAAATATGTAAGAATGAAGGCAGGGAGGATTTTTAAACACTAAAGGGCATATAGTAACATTCCTTGTTTGAAAGTAATGACAGAGGTGCCACCTCTGCCACCACTGTGACAGAGCTGGAAAAACCCATTTCGTGATCAAGTCCACTCATTTAACAAGATTGCTGGCCACGCATCTCTAGAATCAGTTTGTATCAGTGCAACCATTTGACAACTTTTTCACAAGTTCAGGAAAATGGGAAAGGGGAGAAACTCCAGAGAAAATGTATGTAAAGAAGAGCAAAAGGAAAATTATCCAAAGATTTTACAGCTCACACTGGTTAATTAAAGCATCTCACTTCTGTTACACACAGGTATCAGAACTGTTTCCTACACCACTATGCCACAGGTGTGTTTGATAATAAACCTGCAAACTATTCACTCACAGTTGTTTTGGAGGAGTGAACAGAGTTATCTTGGTTTTTCTGATCAGAGTATACCTAGAGAATGGTTCCCTCATCAACAAGATCCCCTCTCATGCCAAGAGTCCTAACAAGACTTGGTCCTACCATGCATATTATTTAAATCTCTGGTTGGTTTGTTGAGGAAACTGCTGAGATGGGGCTGAGATGTCAATGGGAGGTGTGGAACAGAGAGTTTTAAGTCTTTTTGTCAACATCGTCAATGACACTTTCATGAGGTCAGAATACGGATCAAAAGAAGCTATGTGATACCAATCCAGTGCAGAGCAAGCCACCAATTCAGGAACATGGGCTGGCATAAAAGTGTGGTAGTTACTATTTTACTGCAAGATACTCAAAGCTACAAGTGAATGTTAATGGTATTTACCAGTAACTGATCAATGTGATCAGAAATCTAAAGAGAAGATGGGTCCAACTGGTCTGTTGCTGAAGGAGAACACTTTTACGCTTTTTTTTTTTAATGCAGCACTCATGAAAGTCAGACTAGTTACTTGAGAAACTCCTGTATATGATTTCTGTAAAGCTTTTTTAACTCATGGAGATACATAATCCACTGGTGAACACAAATATAGAATTCAGAGAAAGTACATTTTGATAACAATGTGCTGATAGCTTGAATAAGACAGGCAAATCATTAACTGGAAATTGCCCCCTGGGGAAACATCCTCTGTGGAATAATTGCTATCATCACATGATGTACCTGGTAAAAAATGGTTCTCTGTGCTATTAGATTCAGAGCTTGCATAGAAGTTGCCCTAACACACAGGAAGATGAGAAGACAAATTTGCTCCTACCTCCTACCTGGAGCATGATCATCCAAATAAAAAAATAAGCATAAGTAGAAAAAAAGGGGAGAAAGCTTGAAGCTAGCAGAATTTCCTTAGCTGGATACAGATTATAGAACGGAATTAATAATAATGCCCTGGTAAATTTGAAATGTTAGAGCTACTGCAAAACTCTTTTACTTGACATGGCTTTCCTTCCCCAGGTTCTCCAAACATGGATATTACACACACACTCACATGTAGAAACAAAGCCAAACCTGCAAGTGAATTAGCTATTTCTCCCACTGGCTGAAAGAAGCAGAGATTAGTTGTGTGATCAGTATTTTTAAGCACTTGGGAAATACTCAGATACCATGGTCACAGCATTCACGTAAATAAATAAGTGGGTGGGGTGCGTGGAAGAAAGGAAGCGGAACAGAGAAAGAAGGGGGAAGGGAAGCAAAGATGGAAAAACGAGCTGAAATGCTACACCCCTAACAGTCTTCATGATGCATCAGGTATAACAATTCCCTCCAACAAACACACCCAAATAAGTGCTCATTTAGGGAACACAGAGAATTGACACAAAGAGAATATTACTAGTAGAAGTAAATAAAATTTAGTTCAGGCACTTTAACAATCTGATGAGCAGCTATCAGCGGACATTTAAGTGCTCTGTTATTTAAGCTCTTATAACCATGAAACATTAAAGGTTTTGAAATCCCATGGAGATGAAATTCAAACAAAATAGAAAAGGGGGATGGGGAACCAAACAAACAAAATAGTCTTTTACAGCAAATATATCTAAATGGAAATTCACACCCCCAAGCCTTAATATTTCTGAATTTACTAGCACCACATTTTTGCTGGTTGTTTTCTCTCTAATTGTTCTCGTCATGTTTAACAACTCAGTCTATCATGTCTGCAAATTAATGAAAACGCATTATTGCTGTAGATTCAGACCAAGTCTGATGTGCAAATATGTGGGTCAAGTTACAAATGGATCATGTAAAAGAAAAGAAGCAGGAATGTCTGTGGTTTAGATCCCATTTCTTTGAGAGTGGTAGTGTTCATCCTCTCCTGCCTTGCAGTCTTGAGTAGGTTCACTATTTGTTTTAGTGCATTTCAAAGGCAGCAAAAAGAGTCTCTCTATTCACAAAGCTGATTTCTGCAGTATTTTCCCAACTAAAGCTAATGGGACTTTTGCTTCGATAAATAGTCAAATACTGATTTTCAAAGGATACCTGCTACTTTTCCTTTTGAGAAACTTCCCTTTGGTTTCAATCCTGTCCAAGGTACAGTCTTAACATCACATTATCACGACCCAAAACTATTTATTGCAGATCTTTGCCTGCAGAGTCAGGATGTCCTCTCTTCAATTTCTGATTGTAGGTTAGGTCAGACCTAAGATCAAGCAGTCATTCTTGTCAGCTCTGGACCACCAATGAACAGCAAGTTCTGGCCCCATTTTTGCTTACGCTAAGTTAATCTGGCAAGAATATCATAACAGGTAAAGAGGAAAGGATTTTTAATATGCTTTGGTCCCTCTAGAAAATAATATAATCACAGAAAGGTAAGGAAAGTAGATATCTGGCTATTAGCATGGCAATACTTTGCTACTCCAGGCACAATTTATTCCTACTTTGCTTCTGAATCCAAATCTAACCTAACTCAAATAGGGGTTTCAAAGGTTTACTTGCAAATAGTTACATGCATCTTTAATGGCTTTTCCTCTCATGTTCACTGTCACTTTCTTTCCACACATTTTAACTCTGAAAGCTTTTGACTGTTTCTTCATTATTTATGACATTGTTGTGTCTTTTCTTCTGAAATTAAAAACTTCTTGCCGCAAGAAGCTAGCTAATAATATGGCACATAAATCTTTCCTTCACAACATTTCATTCTATATGTGCCAAAAATAAATAAATGGCCAAACTAAGTCTCCTAACCATGCTTGGCATCTGACCAGCTTAATGCACAGAAAGGATGAGATTACCTAAATACAGAAGCTAAAAGAGTTTGCAATTTATTGTATTGTCAGCACCACACTGCCTGAAAAAAAAAAGGGAAAAAATAGAAAAACCCAATAATGCACTTTTGTTTGGATACACTGAGTGCTCCAATTATAGGTAGTGCATTGCAGCTACAGAGGAGAGACCACATGAAAATAAAGTACAAAAAGATCTTTGAACTTATCTCCCATCAACTGTTCAAGTAAATTGAAAAAATACCATTAACTGCCAGTATAAAACACACAGACAATGTCTTTCACTCACAGTATCAAGGTTGGCTGCATGTTGCTGTACTGTATGTACATAAGGTGTTAATCCTCCTGGGCTGTGCTCAAAAATTATTTAACATTCAGGCTATTATTTAGCATACAGCTGGTTAGCAGTTTTCCCCTAAAATGCTGGCTTCGATCCCACATTTTTTTGTTCTGGCACATACCTGGAGCTGTAAAGGGCTGAGTCCAGAAGCAGCAGCAGCTGCCATTGTTGATGGAATGAACTGCACAGGGTAGTTATCACCTGTCGGGAGAACAATGCGTGCAGGTTCAGACAGTGAGCAGAGAATAGCAGCAGACAAGTGCAAACAAGGCCCTAGGATTGCCTGTGCTCCACAGAACTCCTCTAAGCCTAAACATCTGCAAAAACAAAAGGCTTCGCTGGGCAGAGACTTGCCATGCTCCCTTGGAACTTTTTTTGTTAGCAGATAGCTGGTAGGCAAACTGGCAAAACATAAATATGATACTCGTGATATTCATTTTCAAAAGTGAATGTTCAAATCAAGCGTGGAAGCCTGAGCACAAAATAGACCTCACAGCCACAGACACACAGATAAGATACCCCAGAAAACCCCAGTGGCTCCCAGAGAAAAAAGTAGTTTTCACGACGTGTTTCTTAACAAAAAAGAAATCTGTTATAACTCAAGAAATATCAGTCCTGTTTAATGCAAGGTGACGTCTTTTCAGCGTCGAGTGGCTCCTGCGAAAAGTACTCAGCTGGCTCAACACTGGTTGACGTTTCTTGTTTTTCTTTGGGTTCCCTATCTTGGGACAACTCCTTTAAGGTAGTCATAGAAAAAAACAAAATTAAATCACCTTTTAATATAGCTTGAAATACAATTTAATTTTCTCTTAGGTCTGAGGGCCTACTGAAGTCGACAGATTAGACAGGTGCTTGGCTACATGAAGATTCAGGTACTAAAATTTCCAAAGTATTGTAACATCATGTCTTATAGCATCTATGGGTGTTCCCATAGATGTGCATCACACAGTGCCATTTGGACTCAGTCAACGTAAGGAATGAAAGAAGGCTGAAATAACTTAGCAGTGTAATCTGTAATATAAAAATTAATACAGTGATGGATAAGTAACGGTGATTTAATGCAATATCACTTTGGCTTCAGCTACTTATTTAAAATCAGTTTTATATACAATCTGTAAACTACATTTTAAGAGGCTGTACGTTTTTTTTATATTTTTACAATAATCGGTCTACTTTACACAAACTCTTCCATGCTGAAAGCAGAATGTAGCAGTGAGGGAAAATACTGAAATCCAATATAATATAATCAGGACATTCCAAGAACTAGATTTTTTTTGTCAACCCCCTCAGATATATAGCAATAGCTAAAGTCCTTGCAGTCACCAGATTCCTCAAAACTCTTTCTTTTTACCACCTGAAGTTCTATTGTCTCCAGCTCAGTTAAAATGTTCAGTTGTTTCACTTTTTTAATAAATTGTACATGTCTAATCCACAAGGTCTCTTTGCATCATATCCATAATACCTCATCAGGCCATTGAGCACGGTATGTGCTTGTACACAGTCCAGTAACAATTGGATTCTGATTGCATATGGAGCTCTGCTACAATGCATTCACTAACACTATATTGTACTGGTGTCCTATGGAGTAATGTTCAAAATATCTCCTCTTATTTTCCCCATTCCATGAGGCTGATTTTAGTGTGCAACGATGTTGGGGTTTCTTTTTCTTTAAAAAACAAAACCAAAAAGAAACTTCTGGATTATTTTTTTAAAGCACTAAAGCTGTCTCTTTATGGTTAAATGATTCCACTCATCTCTTTGATATTTATATGAAATTATCTGAATAAATAAGATCCTAATCTAAGTTAAATAACATTTCTTTCGGACATATCTTACAAGGTTTTTAAAAAAAAAAAATCACAAAGATGTTGAATTAATGATGCTTTAAATGGGGGGGGGGGAAATAACCATCTGACTTATCAGCATGGACTGCCTTGCAGAACATTTCGGAGGCATTCTTTCTTTAAATATCATGAATTATTCATCCCTGTTCCACACAGCAATCTCTTCTTTCTCCCTCCCCCTCCGCATACACTTTTTAAGTTCAATACCAGTTGCTTTATTTGTACTAAAACATTTTCCATGTCAAACATATTTAAAAAAAAACCAAACTCTAAAAGAATTCCCTGCGGCACTCCTTTTTCACAGCTGTCATGCTCCTATGGTTTGAAATAGCCAGATATTTTATACCCACACGCGCACACACGCACACACAGAGTTTTTGGCTTCACAGTTAATTTAATAGTATCTTCACCACACCCTGTAGTGTTCTCTTGCTCACCTGCTGGCTACAGCACTGTGTTTTGTTGCAGGAAAAAGAATAATTTTATAGTTATGCCATTTATCTGTTATTAAAACCAAATACTGTCCCTTTACACCCTCATTTTAATGTGTTAAATTATGACTAAGTCCTGGTATGTCAGCAGCATCTTTGTGCTGGGAAGAAAAATTAATACTCCTTCAGCTCTGGAGTATTTTGTTGACACTGAGGAGTAAAAGCAGAGCAAAGGTATGTCTTTCTCCCTTGAGCAAACTGAGCATGCAAAGAATGCTCTGGTTTTAATTTTTAATTACACAGGTACATAATTCCCCCTCTCATTTTCTCAGTGCAAGAATGGATCAAGAAGCTCCTCCATAGCCGTCTTGGCAAGAAATCAGTCAATGTATTGTAGCAATTTTTTTCAAATTTGTTTCTTGATTTGAAATGCTTGCGTGAGGATCCATTCTTTTAAATTTGTACAAAAGGCAAGAGAACATGTTCAAACAGGTCTGCCTTAGGTACTGGTGTGTGCTGGCCTTTGATAACCAGGAGTGAGAAGAATGCTGGAAGAAGAAAATCTGTCATGTTTTGCAAACTGATCTTTTCAATCTCCTTGCTGTGCTGATTGTCTATTTACATTTGGCTGCTGTTGTTTATATATAAATTGGTGTTTACAAGCCATGGAAAATTATGCCAGACTTCTGTTTCGTTTGTCAGGTTGAGCAACATTTCCAAATGAATAAAAGCAGTGAGCAATTGTGCTGTGTTATTCTACACAGAAGTAATGTAAATGTTTCTTTTTGTCTTGGATGAAGAGATGAAGCTTAGCAGACTTTATTTATAGGGTGTATAGACTCACCTTCCAGATCAAGGCTTTGTGAGCTGTAAGGAAAGAAGGATGTCTGGTTTTTGTGAGACCCAGAGTAGGGGAAAGGTGGTGCTTTATTACCCATCTTTCCTAAAACACAGTTGTAAGACATAAGCTGAATCTCCTCGTGTGAGTTACAAAGCTTTTGGCTTGATGATGTTTCCCCCATTTTGGGGTTGTGACTTAAAATCTGTCTCTTCACTCACAGAATGAGAGGAAATGGAGTTGGAAGAGCTGCAAGAGATCAGCAGTTCCAGGGCCCTATCCTTCTAGGCATAATGAACAGGCTGAGGAAAGAATACCTCAGCTGCTGTCAGGATACTGCAGGGATAGAGATGGCCACTCCTGCAGTATTCCCATACAGCGCATGAATTTTGCTTGTCCAGAGCCATCAGGATTGAGGAAGTTGTTAACAGAGGTCACTGGCTAAGGGAATACTTTGGAGCATCTCCTGTGGGTGATGGCACTGCCTCAGTTATGCCTTTGTCCTGAGCAGGGTTTGCTGCAACTCTGCCTTGTTGCCATTCTCATGTTGCAGCCAAACCAGTTTCCCCTACAATTGTCTGTCTGCATGTAATATTTGCAAAATTATGAAATTTGCACATTTCGGTGCAAAGTCCCACCTGACAAATATCCAGCTGCCTACCATCACTTCCAGCTTTTACATCAATGTTTAGGACTGAGGCACATACGATTGCTACAGCAAATCCTGAGGTTATAAACTCCTTGTTCCAACAGGGGACACATGACAGGTTTTAACTCAGTGCTGGGGAATTTCCATTAGAAACAGGACTCATGAAGCCATGCAAAGACAGCCAACCCAGTACACAGTGGATTTGGTGTGTGCTTCCTGTTTTCACCTGCCAGGAGGAAGAGCAGCCTACTGAAAAAAAGAATACTTGGATATGGAAAATCTAAGCCACCTTACAGCTTTAGGAAAAATTTCTGAAAGACCTGTTCCAAATGGAAATTGCAATGTCAGATATCAGAGAAATCCAGCACATCTAAGATTATGTGAGTTATATGGATTAGCTACAGTAATCAAGGAGTTTAATTAGTTTGATGACAAATATTTCAAAGTATTGGAACGTTCTGAAGTCCAGCCTGATGACAATAAGCCTGACAGTTTTGTTTGTCATGCTTTCCCTAATAATATTACCTTCTCTAGCGCAACTAGCAACAGGACAAAATGTTGACTCTGTTTCTGCCACCAGCCTAGGAAAACAGTTTCCACTTTCATGTTGCATTGCAGCATAGCAAAATCTCCTGTAATTATTTTTGTGTATAAAGCCAAATGACCTAGATAGGTAGATAAGGGACATTCCAAGAACTAGCCATTCTAATCATGGGCTATATATCATTCTTGTGTGAAATACAAAAAAAAGCTTTGAAAAGACACTGCAGCATATCACTCAACAAGCCTGTCTAAATTGAGTTTTACTCTACTCAATGTCTCTATTTGCAATAATCTTTTCCAGAGATACTCTCCAGTATTTTCAAATCTCACGAGCTGCCGTTATGCACCTGGCATAAGACCCTCTCACTCTCTGCTTAGAGCAAACCATAGCTCTGCTGTTTGAACTCTGCTTAACTTATGGTCTGGCTCCTACCCAGCGTTGATTTATATCTTTACTCCATCATCCTCCTACTTTCCTATTACCTCTTAGTCACAAAACTTGATGGAAGTAATACTTTAGTCACTGCAAGATGGAGGAGGGAGCTGTCCCTCCTAATCCTTATCTTCCTCATCCTACTCACTGTCTTGTCCTCTTGACCCAGGGCACTAAAGGGGACGTACTAATCTCATTCAAGGATACTCCAGCCCACTAAGCTTTTCCGGATGCGTGTGGTTGGCTAAATGAAGGGAAATTTGCAGTGTGAGAGGAGGTATAATGGTACCCATGTTGCCCACCAGTTCCAAGCAGTAAGTGTAGTGGTCACACTCAGAAAGCCAGCGTAGTTGCTTTGCTGTACTCGGAATGCAAAATAATTCTATTAACTGCTTAGCATCTCTGGGCAAGTATTAGCTTCCTAACAGCTGCCACTCTCAGCTTCCCACTGGAATAAGTGGCAACCCCCACAACCAGGTACTCTACGAGGCTCGTCAAGCGCCTGCAGGTCAATAGTCACAACAGTCATTTGAGATGCACAGCGCCCTAAAGTTTAATTAATCCGGTATACAGTATAAATACTGAAATATGTATAAAAAATTAATTAGGTGGTCTATGCAGCTCTGATTTCTCAATTAGTACTTACCATGCCGGAAAATTATATTACATGACTTTGAGATACATAAGGAAGCATGGGACTTTGGGGATTTTTTTTCTAATGCAATTATTACTTGTCATCAGCACTTGCTAACTTTGGCGTGTTTCACCTCCTAAAGCTGCAAATATTGGGGGGGAGGGAGCCATCTCCGTCTTATAGATTCTGCCAGGCAGTAGGAAACTTTCTCCTGTCAGGCTTTATCATAGCTGTATATCTGTAAGTCCTTGAGTTTTCTGTTCATAATGATTTGCTGAGCTCAGAAGTTCATGAGCAGCAAGACGTGTACTGGAAGGGCCTCAGAACCTAATAAATTTTCTTCTCTTCTACAGGACCTTCAGTTGAGGGTATGAATTAGTGTATTTTGTTAAAGAATACCATTTTATTCCTGCAAGGCCTGGTGTTTGTGTGCAAATTTGCAACAGGATTCAGTAACTGCTACCTTGGCATTGAACAAAACAGCCATGATATTGTTTCCCAATTTAGCCCAGGAAGACATTTCTGCATGGACACATAATCACACCCCTGCTTGTACATCAAAGCAGGACTTCTCATCCTGGCTGTCCTGTCACTGTCCTGTCACTAACACTGATGCACTGCTCCCACTTTGGGGCCGGCTTATATCTAGCCCATTTTGCAGGCAAAGCAAATTAAGTGACTGCACACACAATATTTGACATTCCCTAAATGACACAGTCAGCTTCAAAAGTACTTAGTCCCCACTGCTCCTATTATTGAAATGCCTCTCACTGTGTTTTCTGAATGTCAAGGGAAACTGGCAGGGTCAAAACTCAGTCTTGCCGACATCGAACTGCAGTGAAATGAAATAGAAGATAAACAGGCAACCTAAAAGAAAATTTTAAGTGTCTGAAGGGTTAATCTATCTCCTGTCTTCCCTCAGAGGTACAAGCAAGTCTAAACTGACAGTTCTGCAGGCAAAAGTTTCATTTCTCACAAAAGTAGAGGAGTACAGGTAGTAGCAGTCGAGTTCATAAATATTCCTCAGAAATGACTTTGAAGAACCCTCTCTATGAAAGAGTATAGCTTAATCTCCAGTTTCATTAATTCCTTAACTACCGTGCCGAGAGTGCCAAAAATAGGAATTAATCAATACCAAGTGTAGTTACAGCACTTTTTTTTATCATGATGTGTCTCTGACAGAAGCTACTGACCTGCCCGGCTACCTTTGCCACACATACAGTAGAATTTAATAGCTATATTAAAGATATAAATATTATAATTTCTTTAAATCCACTGATGGTAATAAGATTATTGTAACTTCTGGTCTTTACTAACATCTTCTGGAATTACACCACTAACATACCAGCCAATGGCTTCACTGTGTAGCAAGATATCTAGGCCTAGGTTTCTTCTTGCATTTCATTCTTCTAACTTTTGTTACACATCTCTCTTTCTACATTCTGGAAAGTAAGAAAATGCCCTAAGACCACATCAGCTCCTGTTAGGAGGCCAATAGGATCAAGTTAGAGAGGTACCTTGAGGAACACTTTGGAATAAGTGCAGAAATTTGGTCATGTTCAGGAAAACATACTGGTACTCTTCTTCCTAAGTCCTTTTTGTACCAAGAAGTCTACAGAGCCAAAATTAAAACAACATGATTGAACATAACGCCTTTCAGGGGGCAGCACAACCAACAGCTTAGTCACTAACAGTCACTACTCAGAAAACATCTCAGATTAAAATTGGAAAAGCAAGGAAAGCATGTGCTTTCTCCTGTCTGTGAGAACTAAGATATAGCCAGGGTTTTGTAGGCAATTTCCAAAACTGGCAACCCTTTGTCTTTGGCCCCTAGTTGTTGTGAGGTAGTGACATGTGTGAATAATCCTCATCCTGTGCCATCTAGAGCTATCTGCCTTTCAGAACACCAGTAACTGCTTCCAGCATACAGTGCACCAGTTTGTCAAATCGGAATACAACTTTGGGATTTTAAAATCTGAAAATAAGATAATTAGACAGAGAATCTGTGTTTAAAGGGGAACGTCTCTGGACTAAAGAGACAGAAGGGAGTGGGACAAGCGGAAATACTTGCTGAAATCCTGCTTGGCCTCACTTCATCCAATATTAAGTAAACTTGCTAGAAAAGATTCTAGGTTCAACCTGGCTTTTAATTAGCATGCTGTTTACATCATCTATTATGAGGCTTTACTTTGGATTTGACCCCGTTCCTGTTGCAGTCAACAGCAAAAGCACCACTAACATCAGTGGGAATAGGATCAATGCTTTACTTTGTTCGTTTCATATTTAATGAATAAAAAAATAAACTGGTATTTATGTCTTGTAGTTATTAGTTATCAGGTTAATATGCTAAAGGCAGCTTGACAGAGAATACTATTAATGAGCAAAATAAGGTTGCTGCTTCTGGACTGAGGTCACTTACAAAGAATGTACAAATGAAAATAAGGTTGACTTTTATTTACTTAACTATCTTCCTACATTGAATTCCTTTGGCAAAGTGTCTTTAAACATTTAAAGCCCTGTTTACAAGGAGGCTCTGAAAGTAGCTTCAAACCATTATATCCCTAATTGAATTCCCCAGGAGTCCTGTAAACTCAGAGGAAAAAAAGAAAGAAATCATAACATTTGCTAAATCATCTCGAAACATATTTCACTGCAAGGTTATGTGACCTGTTAGGAGTCTGAATGATGACTGGAACTGAACTACTGAAACCTTTCATTAACTAGATTGAAATCAAACAAAAGAGTAAGAATTTTGACACAAAACACAAATATACTGAGGATACCAGAATTAATTAAAGACATGTAGCTTTTGTACAGGGCAGACAAGATGCAAATTGCTAGGTAAGTGGGCCACTATATTTAAAGCAAATGACTTTGTGGAAATGAAGTTTAAAAAAATCATGATGTTCAATAACCAATAGTCCATCCACCTCCTTCAACCCAGAAATTTTTTTCCAAGTGGAGTTGTGAAAGCTGATTTCCAACCAGCTATGCCTGTTGTGTATCATCTGTATGAGACAGATCACACGAGAAGCTCCCATTAATGTCTTAAAATGTGCATTAGCCTCATATCCCTGTGAGCTTACCTGGCTTGTAAGTTATTCCTGGGGGGAAGAGGAATCCCTGCTGTGCTGCAGCAGCCGCTGCCAGTGTCCGCTGGTCGTGTGGAAAAATTGGGATCATGAGCGGAGGCATGTGACCCTGAACCTGCTAAACAGAAGAGAGCCTCTGATCAGAAATAGCACAAATTTGTCTTGACAGGTATTTCTCCAGCACTGATAGTGTTCTTGCGTTCACACAGTCCCACAGAACCTTTGCCTTAATGCAATCCCTGCCAAATTCACATTATCACATCAAAGACCTCACAAACATTGTTTTCCCTCAGTGTCAAAGGTGTAACAGTCTCAGTGAACTGCACATTTCCCTACTTCTTCCTGGCTCTCTATCACTTTTTTTTTTTAATATTCCCTGTTCTGGCACAAGGTAAAAAAGGTACAAAACATACCAAGTTTTTTTTTAGAAGTAGTGTGGTATGTGTTTCTATTAATTTTTCACAAGTTTTCTCATCATTGGTCACAGACAGCACAGTGACAAGCATTTAGAAGCAACCTAACGCTGCAGTATCTACTTTGATGTTCAAATTTTAGTAACCTTAGGGTAATTTTAATTCTGAGATCTTACAACAGGGTATTGTTCACATAAATACCAACAGCTCAGGTATGTTATTTCAAAATCTCACCACTGTACTAAAGAGTCTTCTAGTCAACACCACAACTCTTAAGATTTAAGGCTCCAACATCTTGGCTCCTAAATAAACTAACATACTCTGCCACACACACCTCACTATAAGATATAAATTGCTTGTCTGTCTTAGCAGTTTTATAGCTTTATGCACTATCATGAAGCTTGGTAATCATAGAGCTGCATTCAGAGACCATTTCAGAACAAAACCTCCTATATCAAATTTAATTTGACTGTAATAGATGTATAAAAAAACCACAAACTTCTACAAGGAAAAAAATTCTTCACCTTATACTAGCATTTGTAGTCAACAGATAGAGAATTATGTGATAGCATGATGCCTGTTAAATCCACATAGTAATTTCCTTAAGTTACAGTACCTGTGTTTCAGAGACTGTGGCTAAGATCTCAAAGAGTTTTTATCTATCATTCCTCAACCCCAGAAGTACCCAAGGGTTTGACTATGATTTTTCTGATTAGCAGTTAAGCAAACATATAATGCTTTATACATCAAAGCTGGTAAATGTAGGAAAAAATTGGGGGTTTAGGCAGAAAAAAAATAATTTTCCCTCATCCTACCATAAATTGGTGGAATTAAATACTATTAAAAACCTAAAGTACACTTCAAGCAATTTTTCGCATTTAATTCCTAAAAAACTTTTTTGGTCAAATCCCATATGTTGACCTATGACATTGTTTAAATAGCACTAAATTTTCTTGTCATATCCCCATTACTTTCACAACCATTGATGCAGTGCAGAAATGCTACTGTGTGTATCTATGAGGGTTAATTTACCAACAACTCTTCTCTTGGGAAAGCCCTAAGATGGAGGTTAATAAAGGTCAAGCAAAAAATAAACACTTTACAGTATTTTTTGAATCCATTCCTCAGGAAAATCAACTTATAATAAAAAGGTCTTTGTGCAATTACTGCTATGGCACTGGGGCGTGAAGGAAACTAGCTTTACGCAGCTATTTCTCTCATTTTAGCTGAGGTAAGCCTGGCTGTGTGTTTTAGGTTATGCATTAAACTTGGTCAGACTGTAGTTGATCCCCATGTGCCCAGAACAGGCATTTAGCTCTGATAAAATGATTCTGGTTTTGCTGCATGGCGTTTCTATACATTGGCTCTACAGGAGTACAGCAAAGGAAAACCATAGGCTTTGTCTGATAGAAGCAACTGTACGGGAAGAGATTCAGTGCAATACAACTTGCAAAAATTTGCAGTAGTTCCTAATTAACATCTATTCAAATGGAGCCAAAATCTTAAGAAATATCCCCCACATAAAGTATTAACATGGGGCTGCAAAGGTGCAAGACTCCAACACAATCTCACAAGACACAGAAGAGATCAGAGTGCTATGGTTTAAGTGAAGGTGCAAACATACCCACAGCAATATTTCACTCTGTTGTGTCATAAAGATAATTTGAAACATATCACAACCAAATCCTATGATACATTCCTGTAGATTTTGATCTACTCAGCCATATAGATTTTGTTTAAAGTCTCAAATAAAAGCACTTCTGTAAGTGTGGGGAATTACCATTTCAGGTTCTGGCTATCTGCTATTCTTCCTACTGAATTCAGGAGCAGGTCTTCAGTCTGTATAATCAACATAACTTTGACTAAAGGTTACATTTAGGCTGTAAGTTTGGATTTACAATTAAGAGACTTTTACAGACTGAAAAAAGTTCATGCTGAATGGCCACCATTCCCTACCACAGGTCTTCCCTCTGGCACATATGAAATAGTATTCTTATGTAAGTGTTGGTTTCACACAGAATTATTATATACATGGGTGTCCATTTTGAGCACAGGTCAATTGAAAAGCATGAATAAGCACTGAAAAGGAAGAGAATGTAAAAGTACCACTGATCACAGAATTATTAAATATATAAAATGAATGCAAAAAATCCAGTTAACTCCTTAATTTTTGACAATTTCTATTCCTCGGAGTTTTATTATTATGAAAGTGATGGGTTTGATTTTACTGAGGGGGGAGGAATTGGGAGGAGGGGTTGATTGGTGTACTTCATAAAATCGGCTACATGCCCAGAAATTTTAATTGCTGAGATGTTCCTCAGGTCTTTCTGAAAACCAAGACGGGAGCAGATGCCCAAGAAACACTCTGACTCTGTCTCTTCCCATCCGTAAAAATAGCGTATTGTTGGATTGGCACTTTCCCCTTTTGTCTCCTCTGTGCTAAGTCGTTGATGATGCCATTTTTTGCCATCTGCCCCAGAGCTTCATTAAAGATACATGAATGGACTAACTGGGCTGCTATCTTGTGAGGAACAGGTGCTATTGTTTGTCCCCAAAGACTTGCACTAAAGATCTCACTCAGAATACTTGAGAAAGAGCATCTGCAGCAGTCAGTCAGAGAGTAACTTGGCAGAGCCCATGCTATGGGCTAATATGCAGAGACACTCAGGGGGACTCATTTTCTCTTTCATGAAGTTGGATTTTTTGGGGGGTTTTTTTGGAGGGGTTTTTTGGAGGGGTTGGGTTGTTTGTTTTTTGTTTTTTGGTTTTTTTTTATGGGTAGCGTATGTTTGATTTTGAACAATTCTGCCAGTCTATATTTTTAACTGATTATATAAACCCTGGAGGAAACCTGAATATATTCTCTCCACAATTCAGTTCTGTTACACCAAGTAAATTCAACTCTTATATAAAGCTACCTCATAAAATTAATCTTTGTTTCTATAGAGCAAGCTCAGGTTTAACTGTGTTAAACACAGAAATCTGCCGAGATTAGGGAACACTTGAAAGGTAGTGTACCATTCCTTTAATATCCCATCACAACTCTGACGGCCCTTGGGAACTGATTACAGCACTTCCTTGCCTGAGATCTAAGTCAGGAAGCAACTTTAGAGCAAATCAGCCCTGATTAGCTCAAGAAGCAACTTCCAATTTGATTCTCCCTGAAATAATAAAAGCTGGTGGCCTGTTTGATAAGCTGGGCAAATCTGCAGTGCTTTGTCCCACAGTCCTGTGAGTGATAATGTCAGAAGTTGGCTGAACAATCCTCCTTGTTAAAGAATCATTGATAGTGTTGTGCATGGAAAATGTAAGCCAAAGTGATACGTTGTGCAAAAATAATGCTTTGAATTAAAACGATCTGCCTCTTTTGGATAAGGAGCACAGCATATTTAGTGAGACTGAGAAGGAAGAAGAGTTATGTCTTTAAAAACCAAAGCTGCCTCTACAACAACTAACATTGCAAGTAGAGAATAAAAGCATTCAGAGAAAAGGGTGGCAGCACTGCAAGCAAAGACGCAGCTCACACATTTCTGCTTAGCTGTGAGGATCACAGGTTTTGAGAGCAGAAGTAATCCCACCCTATAATGGCAGATGAATTCCTCTCCCTTTAGAAGATCAAACTTTGCAAGTTGCCTCTCTCTGCACAATCTACTTCAGTAAAAAGTGCCATCTTTTTGAGAGAAAGCACAACCTTTATAATATTTTATCCCTTCTTTAAAGCTTTTTTTCTTTTTTCTTACATCCAGCACTAGTATAAAGCAATGTAAGTGGCTAAATATCCTCTAATTGCCTACAATAATTCAGCATGGCTATTTAAAACCATTGCCATCCCCTTCTTCAACCAATTAAATCTCTGGACCCTGTTCTCAAACTGTGGAAATCTTGAGATTGGTTTTGAATCTAACAGACTACTCCAACACAAGTTAGCTGAGAAACCAATCTTTGAATTTTGAATTGACTTTTTTCTTTAGTACAGGATGAACAGAACCTTTTGTTGTTGTGAAGTTGCAGCCTCTGTGGGAACCTAAGTTGCTCACAGGGAGCTTTGGACTTTTCATAGTTTAAATTTTAATTTCTACCTAAGACTTTTTAACTTCCTGAGTAATTGGTACATGCAGACTACTTTAACCTAAGTCCTCACTGAGCTTTGAATTTCCATAGTAAAACTGCGTTGGAAATTTTCTAGTCTCTCATTTAGAAACTACATTGTAATAGATTTCCAGGTAATGGCAGTATAACTTGTAAGGATGGGCATTTTCAGACTGCTCAAAATATGTTTATATGAAAGAACATAGTGGCCGTAACTGATAGCTCAACAGGTTATATTTTAGGTTGATTCATTTTAAAATAAGTCTTAATGGCACTGAGAGAAGTGTTTGTGCTCCCAGAACTACTAGTGCAAGATTTTAAATATCCTGTATATGATATGTATTTACATCAGCTGCATTTTAAATAGTCTCTATGCAATACGTGGCACTGTTACTTTGATATCACAGTTAGATTTTTGTTTATTTCAATAACTACTGCTGGGCTTTGTTGTTTTTTGTAAGAGAAGAAATATCAGAAGCTTTAATAATTTAAATTTTATTTTGACTAAGTCAATTGGGGGGTGCTGCAAGAACACAAACATGTTGCATAAAGAAGTAGGGACTTCTTTTATGAAAACTTCATATGTGAAAGTCAAAGGAACTTTGTAAATGTTTAAAAGCCACTACATGCTAAGATTTCTGCAGCTTAAATCTCCTCCCCAACTCTGTCAACATCATAATGAACTCATGCCATCACTGAGCCCCATCATGGTCCCAGAAATTATCTATTTAGAATAGCTGCAGAAGGATTGTACTATAATTTTTTTTTTTGGAAGTATCTTTGGTTACAGTTGAATGGTGTGGCTGTTTTATTTGTGCTGTTCTGGTGAAGCAAAGTGACCATAAGGCTGGGTTAGCTGTCCAGTTCAGTCATGAAGGATCTGGCTACTTTGTGTGCAAGTGTGGCTCAGCCTTTTGCTTTGGGCTCAGAAATGTAACTGATAAAGTCCCCAGGCTTTGAATTAATGGCCATCAATGCCCAACATTCCCTAACGTAAAGAAAATATGTGAGAGTGGACCCAAACAATTAAGTGAGAAATCTCCTCTAGTGAATAATCCCAGGGAAGCACCTGTGACTCTGCATGAGGAGGAAAGGCAATAGGAGAAAGATGGTCTCCAGCAGACCCAAAGTGATCCCCCAGTCACTGTGTCATAGCTAGGACACTGGAAATCATGTCAATATAGCTCCCACATTGAAAATCATTCAGAGACTACTTTCTGCTCCTGCTAACAATACAGAACCACTGGAGATCTCTCTGTATAGGGGTGTATATTATGTTCTAATTTATCTGCTGCCAAATTATCTACAGTCTAATTGAAAAATGTTTCCTCTCAGTGAAAGTACGAGAGCCACAAAGAAAATGTCTGCCAATGGGATCCCAGGGGAAGTGTTGGCAAATAGACTCTAAAGAAGATACCATAGACTAACAAAGTGAGAATATTTCAGACTGGAAATACTATGGAAAAAATATGTAGCCCACTATTGACTTTGTAAAGGGACATAACTGCTATTTTCTTTCTTTTCCCCTATCATTTTTTTCCATTTGTCCAATGCATCAGCATGATTTGGAGATTTAAGTCTATGGCAGTGACCGCAACATTAATGTGAAAATTGCAACCATGACCATACAGTAAAACAGAGAATTCTTATTTTTTATTATGTTTTTTCCTCACCACTTTGAAACTTTAAATGAAATAAACTTAAATTCCATTCCCATTACTTGGGAAATCAAGAAGGAAGCAACAGAAAAATACTGCCAACATCACTGAAAACAGAATAGTTTCAAACACTAGATATAATTTCATTCCTATTAGCTTCTCATTATGTTGCCCTGTTTTTATCTAGCTCCTTAACTATCTGGAAATATAGAATTCAACTAAAGATGATCTCATGAAGTTAGGAGTATGATAAATGGTAATTAAATCTATTTAAATTGTCTGTATTTTAAGAAACTCTCACTAGGAAGGATGGAGAACATCTCTGCTATAGAGAAATAAATAAAACATGTTATGCAAAAGTGAATTTATAGTTCATTTGGAATTAGAGATCTACCACCTTTTCAATCCATACAAATGCATAATCTTGTCAATTAAATATTATTGTTAAGGTCTAGTAGTATGTTAAAATCACTTTAAAGTGCAACTAAGGAAAATTCATGTGTGTTTATTACTCCTTAAGGGTCTATTAGTGGGTATTTTATTCAGATTTGTGTTGTAAAATCTGCATAAACTCAGCATATTGTTATCCCCATGTGTGCATTTGTTTGGTTAAAGCATAACAGCAAATCTCTATTACTGCAACTTCTGGAAAAGTCAAGAGAACTAAAACAGTCCTAATTTTAATCAGATACAAACAGTTATCTCTACAGAAATGAAGAGTTGACTATTATGCAAATTGTCACAGTTAGTGGTCACCAAGCCATCACAGAAGACTGAGCAAGTCAATTATTTCAGATGTTTCCAAAGACTAGTGAAGATGTATGTTTCTCATTTGCACCTTGTCTTATTCATGCCAAAATAAGAAAAATATTGCAGCCTAATGATACTTGTTGATATTTTTTATACACGAAAGCTCCATTACTTCAGCTCAAATCTAAATATAAATTATGTTAGAAATCCCTTATTAGCTATGTTTTTATGGTGATATCAAAATGTGCAAGATTTTTGGAGTACATTGAAATTTCCTGTTTGTGGAAATATTTAGAGCAAGAGATGCTTTAAAATTTGTGTTTGCTATTGGTGCTTTTGAGCAGTTTCTCCGCACACATTTTTCGAGACAGAGTTCTTTTTTTTTTTAATACTAACCATCACTAGTTATTAACATGAAACTAATTTCCTCAATGTACAGTATAAAAAAGCCATGTCAGGCCACAAAACTGATGGTTACTAAAGGAATAATTGTCTTTCACTTTAAAGAGAAGCTCCAGCAGAGGTAGGAATAAAAAAAAAGTCTTTCAATGCCTCCGATCAAAAATCCTTCTGCACTGTAGAGGTAAATAAAGGTGCAACAAAATAGAACATATTTAAACAAATACAGAATATAACTGAAACTGGGGAAGGCACCAATGAAAACATAGGAGTTCTGGCGTTTTCTTCACTGTGGGAAGAATTTTGTCCTGAGCAGCATACTGTTTTTAAAGCTTTCTATATTTTCACTGATGTTCCAAGATTTGCAACTACATTATAATATCACTACATAAGGACTTAGATCTACTACATACTTTACAAGTATTAATTAATTCAAGCTCAAAGACCCATTCAGGAGAGAGTATTACACCTACAGTTTACACAGGAGGACTCTCAAAGAGGCCCAGATTTCTTTTCCAGTGGCAGAAGTGATGATGCATGGTGGAGATGAACCAATTCCATTCAATCTGCTGCTTGCAACTTTTACATCTCACCACACAGTTGTACCGAGAGCCACCCGAGGTGCAGAGCTATGGCTAACAAGGCACATGCTCTGTTGGAAAATCAGGAGGCAGTTTTGAGCAGACCCATGCCAGCACTTCACAGTTTAGCCCTCCAACACTCTCATAATGGCAGGATACAAGGGCAGAGGTGAGGCACAGGTGTGAAAGGAGATGCCTTTCCCATCCCACCCAGTCCTGTGGCTGGTTTCTACTGTTATTTATTATAAAGAAGAATTAATTCAAAGAGAAGGAGAGGCAAGTGTTGCTATTTTTCCTCAAGCCTAAATGCATAATATTCAAGAGACTAGGTCAAAGGAGTTATTCATATCCAGTGAGAATATTCCTGCTCCTGTATATTTTTGAAAGATATTTAATGCAGAGTAGTAACCTAGATAACTTCCAGAAATCATATGATGTTTATGGAGTGTTTAGATCGAAACACAAAGGGTTATCAAAGGCAATTATGTGGAGAACTAGCTTAATGCAGAAAACTTCTGAGTCTAGAGATCAAAGTCAAATCAGAATACTGATTGCATGCAAAAATTAATTTGTTCCATCTCTTCCTAGGATTCCTCAGATTTTGACATGATCTGACCATCTTTACTCAGAAAAGGATCCAAGGTGTGTTTGCACAGTATGACTGAGGTGATTGCCACTGCTGGTACATGGTAATTATTGCAAATTTGGGAGCAAGCATCAGAGTTTGTAAACTTCCAGTGACATTCATACAGCCTGCATGCTTCCTACAACAACTGTCTCGCTCAGGTCGATTTTATGGGCTTCTCAACCTTCTACAGCATTTACGATTTATCTACAAAAACATTGTGAAAGAACAAAATCATTAGAAAGGTAAAATAAGGCAGAAAATCAGGAAATGTTTAAAATGAGCACTGGGTATTCCTTATCCAACTTTAGGTATTAAAATTCCAGCAACAGCTATAGCTCAGATACAAAACCACACTGCTGTGCTGCCTTTTCTGCAGAGGATCCTGACACTCGAGCAGGAATGCCAATCTTCCCATTTTCTGGCTTTCCCCAATTTGTCAGAACTCCAGCGTCACTTAGGGCGCGCTTTCGGCTCGCGAACAGACCCTCGCCGTGAATCCTATGATCGCACTCAGGTTAGAGCGACGCCGCCTCCCAAGCCGGGGTAAAATTCCTTCGGCTCCCCATGGCAGCCGGCGGGAGCCCGCAGCACAGAGCGGAGCCGCAATTCCCGTTCTCCCGTTCTCCCGACGCCGCCGCCGAGGGCCGGCTCCTCCGCAGCCCCGGCGCGCTGGATGGGGCTGGTGCGATCAATGCGGGCTCAGAGCCGCGCAGCGCTCCGGGGCAATAACAATGGCCCTTTGTCCAGCTGTGGCCGCTTCCCCCGCTGCAGCCAGGCCTTATCTGCTCAGGAAATGCCTGCTTTAACTGACAGGTAGGAGATTAAATCTACAGCTGCCGAAACACAATCTCCGCTCTGTTAGATAGGCTTTCATTGAAAAGCACTACAAACACATAATTTGTTTATGTTGTACCAGCAATCTTTGACAAAGCAGACTGTCTAGCTGAGACAAATGTGGTTAAACCCATTTATTGTATTATTTCTGCTACACAGAACAAGCTCTTAAAACGTAGAAACTACACAAGGCACAAAGCTCTAGCTGTCTCAAGAAACCAAGAATAGATGACTTCTTGTTACACTAGCCCCCTTTACACAGCATAACATGTGCCCTCCTGGAAAACATCCACTGTGATTTCTTTCTTTTCTTTTTCACTCTCCCCTCCACACTAACCCCCCCCCCCCTTTTTCTTTCTTTTAAAGGGGATGGTTCAATGATGTTTATGTTCCAGGTTTTAAAGTTTCTTTTGTTTTCTCTAGCATCAATAGCTATAAAACAACTAAGTCAGTCAAAGGATGCCTTTAGTTTTAAGAAACAAGGGGATATTTTTGAGAGACTACTTCTCAAAGAAAGAATCATTTTCCAGACACACTGTCTGGTCTTCCTGACTTAATGCATGCTCAAACCAAAGTTTTGCCTGACTAATGAATGCTGGACTGACACCCCCCACCCCTTCTCTCTCTGTTTTTTAATCATCAATCACCTATTTCTCAAAACATTACTTCATTTTTGTTACACCTTCTGCCTTATTTTAAAATAATATTGCTGGCTGTTTATTTCAAATGAAAGGCACAGGGAACTGATGAATTAAGTGTTTATAAATCTGAGTTTTCAGATTGAAAACAACCTTTTCCATAATGCAAAGGCTTTATAAGTAAAACCTGTCCTTTAGCCCTAGTTTCTTCTGGCCATATATTACTCCTAGTAAACTCTGCTACAAGAACTAAATGAGTGCTATATACTGAATATGAGAAGGGCAGTGTTTGCATCTCAGAAGGAGAAGCCTCAGAAGCTCTTACTCCAGGGGAGCAGGACTGGTCCCAAGAACACGATGGCCCACAGCATTCTTGTCTTTCTGTATTTAAGGCTCCATTCTCTGCTGATCTGCATATGCACCCCAGTTAATGTTACTGGGAGTTCTGTACTCACACAGATGTGCTCAGCGACTGGCATACTAAAACATCCCTTCACTCTAGTGAAATTCAATAAATGAGCTTTCCCAGTGTTATTAATACAGATGCTCAATAAGGAAGATCTTGTAAAGCACCAAATTGTTGCTCTAATGGTTAATCATAATTAATTAAAAGGAAAAGAAATAGGAAGAGTAGTCAACACCTTAATCTTTTACCATTTGCTTTACTTCTATAACCTTCCTGCCTCTCCTGGGGCATTCTTTTCCATACCCTTTTGCAACATGTTGGTTTCCATATTATTTTATTTAACCTTAATCACGGCATTCATCTCTGGGTTTGAGAGGAAGCTGTAACGGAGCTACCCTACAAGCTGCCACTCAGAACATTCCGTTTGGCATAAAATTAAAAAAGTACGCAATAAACTGGCTGAATCCATAGGGAATCCCTCAAACAGCATGGATAATGAGGGGAATCCATAACAGACATAAACAAACCCAGAAAGATGTCTGGGGCCAACATCATTATGTAAGATATATGCCCAAGATGTATGGGCATATGTTTGAATGTTCAAACTAAGCCTGTATTAGATTGATTGAATCTCAGCATGGGGTTCAGTTAATAAACAAACCTTGCCTTCAGAAAATATTTGGAGCTGAAATCATGTATTATAGCCAGGCACCTACTACATGTGGCACTAAGATGCCCTCCTACCTTAAAGCTTTCTTAAAGCAGGATGGTAAAGGAAATGAGAGAACCGCACTACCAGAGGAACAGATACAATTTTCAGGTTAAGTGGCACCACTCTAAAGGCAGTTGTTATCCACAGACTGTATTTCAGTCTGTGCACCAGGGGCATATGAATAGAATTCACATTAAAAATTAGAGACCGTTTTGAATCTTTGGGCTTTGATTCACACTTCCCATGTTTTTTAAACATGTTACTCATATTCTCATAAAGGATACAACAATAATGCTAGCAAATCTTCTTGGTAATTATCAATTTCACTGTAGAATAGCTTTTTTGCTATGCTTGGCTTGTTAAAAAAATGCATTTTGCTCACCTCGGGGTACACCATTAGCTTGCATATTTGCTCTTTTCCTTTTTTCCAGGTTTTGTTTAAATATTCTTCTTAAACCTGTATATTAATCACTGCTCAGAGGGTGAAAGAATTTGCAGGAGCAGCTGAAGTGCTACTTTTTTCCCAAAGTAGGAACTAGTTAGTGCTGACACTTTTTACTCATTGGAAGATGCATGAAAGAGAGATAGAGAAAGAAAAAAAATTGAGAGTAAGGATGAGGGCTGACTTGATGGTAGAGAGGCCAACAGATCAGTCTAACAAACATAATAAAACCTTGCAAAACTGTGAGCTGCAATGGCATGTCCTCGTGACAGCCAGATCCAGAAAGTTACCCTTGTTGTAATTTTGATCATTGAGTCAGGTAATAAGGAAACAAGAGAAGGAACTGTGCAAAGATGCCCACCCAAATAGACTTCCAAAATCAGAGCAGAAGACAAAAAGCTTCTTTTAATAGTTCTGTTCCAGTTCTTACATCTGGGTTTACCTGTAGACTACTGTGCTCCATTTTGAATCTGTGTTTTGGTGTTAAGCTACAGAGGAAACAACTGCAAAATATTTCAGAGTGTGTACCTGTAGCACCTTAGTTCTCCAGCACCATGTCCACAGGTGAACCATGTTTATGTACACTGAAGATGACTTTAGGGAAATTTTTTTTCTCCTAAAAAGTGCACTGTGGAAGTATGTGTGTAGCATGTGCCATGATAAAGTCACACATCTTAACAAGCAGAAGCTTTCCTATTAGACATTTTCTTAAAATGAAAGTGAATATCTCTTTCTCTCTGTATATGGATTCATAAGTGTATAGCTATGTTTATATATTTCATGTCAAAAATATAAAAGCAGATTCTATATATACACATGAGTACCTATAGAATAGATTCTATATATATATATCTATAACACATTTCTATACATATTTTTTTTTACAAATAATCTTAAATATGCATATATATATATATACACATGTATGTATGTAGAACACGCTTTCCTTTTGTTTCCCAAATCCCTCACTTGGGATTTCTGTGTTCTAAGATCCATTTGTCTATCCAATTCGCCTGCCGTACTCCTGGATAGTCTCCATTTAAATTACTTCCTGGGACACATAAAACCTGTGTTTCTGCAAAGCTTACTCTGGGCAGAGCACCTTTATCAGGAGATGCACTTTGAGCATGATACATTTAACAAGTTTGCTGCTGAGTGAAGAAGTCAGCAAGCCAGATGGGCTAATCATAGTTACTTGAGTAACAAAAAGAAAGTCTTTCTAAAATCATTCTATCACTCACATCTATTATTGCTGGATTTCTTTCTGTCTCTTCTATTTATCAAATAATTTTTTTTCTCCTTCCCTTAATCTCTTCACTCCTCACCTTCAGTCTCTTTACAAAACTCTTAGCATTAACTCTCACTTTGTCTCTTTTGGGGGGTAGGTTTTGTGTATGCAAGGTAGCTATCCAGCAGTAAATTCTCCTTTTTAGGCCAGTGATACCAAGAAAGCAGCGCCCAAATGTTATCAATAAATTTCCATTATAAGGAAGGAGACCATACTGAAGTACATTTGGCTTTCTTGTCTTTAGGATGGTCATTGTCACGAATTCAGGAAAAGCTTAGACATAAAAGTAGCACCACATCAAGGAAATGAGGACACCTGTGAACATGTGGTTTTTAAGATAGACACATGCAGCTGAAACAAATTAAATTTGTGCTTTTTTAAAACCCTCCTACTGCATTCAAGCATCTTCAGAGTAAACAATTCTCTTACCCAAACTCCCTGTTTTGTTACCACATGTTTTTCTCCACTGTCTTTTCATGTAAATAAGACTTTTCAGCATTTAATTTTCTATTTCTGTTTAGGTACTCCTTTGAAAATACTTTTTAGGTTGTTGGGGTTTGGGGGTTGTTGTTTTTTTCTCACTGTAAATCAGTCTAACTCCAAAACTGCAACAGAAGAAAATACAAGAAAATAGGATACCACTGTAGGATTTCTGAGATGTGAGGGCAAATGGGCTGAACAGGATTAATGGGAGGTGCACAGACCAGCTAATCCATGTGCTTATTTTTGACCACACTCATATTGCCTTTTTAAGGGACATGAAGGGGAGAGGTGGGGTAATGTATTTTAGGAAAACAGAGGAGGGGGTTTTGCTTACTATTTGTCAGTAATGTGTAGAAATTATTTAATGCTTAGACCCAGAAATGCCCATCCATGCTTTTTAGAATAGATCTGTGATATTATTCCTATATGTCTGCTTTATTTTGCAGCTGAATAGAGCAATACCCACTGCATTTCCACCCTGCATTTCTACGTGCACCCCTGGTATAGCTGCCCCACAGGTGGCTGGTGCACATGGGACTGTGCTGTTTGTGGCTCTGTTACAAACAGCAGTGTACACCCAACTCATCTCAGTATTCACATTGTATTTTTTCAGTGTACATCTCGATTCTCCCTCCTGGAAGTCTGGACCATGTTCAAATCACTCATTCGTTTTCCATACTCACTGTCTGACTGCCTTTTGCTGTTACTACTCACTGCTATAACCTCTGTGCTATGCATAATAAAAATCTTTCCCATCTGAGTTGTCTGCCATGGTTACTGGAAATCTGCTGTATGCAGCATTCCCAAGAGCAGGAAATGGAAGGTACCTTTACTGCAATTGGATAAATATCACCTTTTCTTTAAAAGGGACGTTTACCCGCACTGAAACCACATCTAATGGTGACTGCTAAGCTACCCCCACCTCTGCAATAGAATTCCTGTTAATTTGCATTTTACTCCTTCTGGTGTTGACATAATAACTGGAGTATATGCTCCTTTTCACTTTTCATCCCTTGCATTAAGAAAAAAAGACAATTTCTCTAACATTTCACAAAATTTCTCCAGAAAATATAGCTAGGGTAAAAACTATCTTATCACTGCCTACTTATGATGCTTTTTAACTGAGTTTGCATGTTAATTTATTGCATGCTTTGTTTGTAAATGTGCTTCTGAAATAAATGAAGCATTTACAAATATGATTAATCTACAGATTCAGAAGCACGCAATAAAGAAACAAATTGCTGAGTGCCCTTGTCCTTTTACACAGAAGCTAAAATACAACTTTCAAATGTCTAAGACTGCCTAGCTTTATTTTTTCTTTCAATAAAGTTGTTTAAAATGGAAGTTTTCAGCAACCAAATTTTTACTAAGTTCCTGGTTCCAGTTTCATTTATACTAGTGTAACTCAGAAGCAACTGCAACATATGCTGTAAACCAACACCAGTGTAAACACTGTGTAGATGAGGTCAAAATAAGGCTGTTATTGTATGACTTTTAGAGTGCTCATGTAGATTAATATTCTCACCCCTTAACAGCTTTAGACACATCAGCATGAACACAGAAATGCAACAAGTTGAAAATTCAAAGTACATTTACTAGTGTATTTTATGCCACTCACATTTTCAGTCAGACCACCCAGAGCAAAGAAAAGAAAAAGCCACAACAAAAAAAAAAGCCCTCTGCATTGTTTGCAATAATATGGAAGGAAATTGAGTGTATATTCTCTTCTTCCTGTATTTTCCAGCTAGATTAAGCTGTTGTCTTCACAATTGCCTCCCAGCTGCTGTGACTTGTGAAAACAACAGACCCTGCTCTGTTGTCTGCAGAAAGCCTGGATTGTTATGAGTAACTTTATTGCAGGCACATGAGTGTGTTAAGACTTTAAAACACGCTCAAATGTCATGTGCACACCCAGTGACGGGCAAGAATAATTATGAAAAAACAAGAATTCTATGTCTACGAAACAGTGTCAGACAAAATGGGCCATTCATTGTGTTCCTTTGGGAATGCTTGGACTCTCCAGCCAGAAAACAAAAAAGGCACTTTTTTCCTGCCGTAGGCTGAATACTTAGCTTTGCCATCTGAGCCCTAAGAAAACATGGGCCCCCTCTCTAACTACTGGCTGGCCCGCACACAGTAAAAAGTATTAATGTCCCCCTTTTTTCCAGCAGTTCCCTCTGTGTAGGCTGCAGCCAATGTAAAGTCAATGCAAAGACAAAACAGTTTGCCTAACATTAGTAAAAAAAACATAACTCTTGTGCAGTCTGAAAATCCCTCTGACACACAGAGGTTTTATTCTAAGGCATATCCCCTCTATCCTTCGGCGAGTTACCGTAGCTACTGTTAATGCTTTTAGCAGGTAATAACCGCTGCCTGCTGCTCCCCTTCGAGCTTTCCAGAAGTCTATGGATGAATCAAATTGTGTGCAATTGTTAAACACTATCATCTAATTGCCTCTTTTGCTACTGTCCGTTTGCACATTTGGTCTTCCTAAACAGAATGCTTCTGCCCCGGGAAGGATTCACAGAAACGGAAACATAACATGGCTTAGATCAACATCAGGTCATTTTGATATCAATTTTTTTTCCTCACAGGTGGACTAACTCCAGTCTCATCTGAAGAATGATAAATTACAAGCAAACGAAAAGCTTTTTGTGCTCTTTCTAATAATAATTTCTGTGACAGACACAATTTGTCTAATGTATATTTTTAAGCTATGGAATCACATTTGTCAATATTTTTTGATCTAGCATCTACTCAGAATATTCAACTAAGCATTGGTACATCTTTAAAAGAGGTGACCATACCAATTCAGTACTACATTGGAGCAATGTTTTACAGAAATAGAAACAACCCACAGTGACTTGGAAAATCCTTGTGTGCTATCCATAAAAAAAGAATTATTTTTTATGAATTTGGCCCAGTTTCTGGATATGGATTTTCAGGTTATTATTTAAGACACTTAGCATGGATTCTACCTTGCCATGCTCAAAGCAGGCCAGGAAATGAGAAAACAATGGAACCATAATTCTGAAGGGCTCTAGTGCATCTGTATGTTTGTAAGGAGTGACAGAAGGAAAAATGAAGGGCAAATTGCAACTCCCACAATTTTCTGGGTTGCTATTTTCTTCACTAAACCCTCTTACTCTAGATAACATAAGTAGATTACATCTACAGCATTAAATGGGTTTGGAAAGGATATAGTGGTTTAACATTAAATTCTTCCCTTCTTCAGGGCATGAACTGTCCTTCCTTATTTGTACAGTGTATAAGCAGCACCTACCAGAATATGACAGTGATCCTGACTGGGGTCTCAACCAACTGTGCAAATATTAGTACTTGTAATATTATAATAGGAGACCATTATGGTTAATATTGGGTTATGCTGAGATATCCCAGGGGGATACATCAAAGATGAATGTGCACAGGTAAATTGTCTTGTCCTTTTGTAGAATCTAAAGGAGAAGGGCTTCAGACCACTTCTTGTCACTCCTAATATGAAAGTACAGGCTTAGCCTCAAACATGTATTTAAATCAGAAATATACAGTACTATGAAATGAACCATCAGGCCATCCATGAATTTGTTTTAACAATCCAACAACATCACCATTTCTCATTCATCCACTTAGCTTAATTTTCCTACCATCACTTTCATTGCTGAGGTTGTCTCTATTAAGCCATTTTTTGTGCATCATTAACTTTTAACCAGGCATCCATAGCTTTATTGTTTAAATTGCGTATGACTTTATTTAACGTCAGCATTTCTTCTAGCTGCTGACATGAAGTCACATTTTATAACTAATTAAATTGATCCCTGGGAAGCAGAAGCCACTAAACGGAATTATTCGTATCCAAGTGTCAATATATTAAATCAAAGGGCTAATGAGTTGGGTCACTGCTTCTTTTATCTGAAAGCTACTGCAGAATAGAATTCATACCAACCTCTACTTTCTGCTTTAACAGTCAATTTTATTTTAACCAAAGGTAACTAATTAATAAATTTTGATATAGCTGTAAATAATACATTTAAGCCTGTTTTTACCACTTGCACACGTGTTAAGCTCAATTTTTTAGGAAGAAAAAAATGCTTTGTTGATATAAACTGTCTAAAAGCATATTTTTTGAACTCCCATGTGTAAGGAGCATTACTTCTAGGTCATAAGAAGCTTCCAAAATGACTTAAAAGGTGTTCTGTAAGTAAACAGTTTTGAGAACTTTTCAGTTTTCAGCCATTTCTATTATAGGCGTAAATCAAGATGAAAATTTGCCTCTTGGAACTGACAATACCGCCTAACGAAAGTGATTAAGAAATGACTAAATTTGTCATGTCAGCTTTTCCTTTAGCTCTTGCAGCTGCTGAGTAATATTTTGGATGCTTTCACTATTTACATCTGGACACTACTTTTAAAATTCATCACCTAATAATTCATACCACTCACAGATTTTGTCATAGTTCAGCTTTCTTTGACAAAAGGCATGTAGATGGTTCAAGAGCTATCTTTACTGAAGTTATCTTCAACCAATCTGTTTACATCCAGATTGTTTAAAAAGACATTCTGAAAACCTCCCATGCCTCAAAACCACGTTTTAGCGCCTATTTGTTTTGCTTGAGAACCAATCAATTTCTCTTATTTTATAACCTTTGAAGAGTTCACCTGTGTGGAAACAGCAAGTGCACTTTGACTCTCTACTAATGTTTATAAGCTATTTATTAGCTATAATTAGACTTGAAGTCAAAGGGCATTAAAAAGAAAGGAAAAAGTCAAACAAAACCAGGCTGGGTGCCATTGCCATATTTGTTTGAGTGGGGAAGCAAAGATGGGCGACAATACACCGTCTTGTAGCAGCCTAAACAACTAAATTTTTGATACAGCCTCCCATATGCATAAGGAGATCAGAAAAGTTTCTCTCATTCATTCATCCTTTTCCCTACAGCAAATAGGACCCTGAAAGGAATGTGACTGGGGCACCACCAGCTCCCCAATCTACATCTATGGCTGCACCCCTTACACAAAACAAACAAAGAAATTATAAACTGGTTTCAAATAAATACCTGAGCAACCATTGAGAGCAAGGCTGTGATTGTTCACTTGAAACTAATGGTTATTTTAACACATAATGGTGAATTAAAAATAGGATGGCAGCAAAGTCCTCCTAAAGCTCAGGTGTTTTGCCACTAAGATCAAATGCAACACAAGGAACACAGATCTTTTTTAAAAATGCATGTTCTTGTACCAGCACATCATTTGCTTTTTCAAACAGTAAATTAGGGGTTTTCGGCTGCACAGTGGTTGCCTTATAAAACAACTTTAAATAGTCACTTTTATCCATTTATAAATGGATATACTTTGGAGGGTCAAGTATGTGCTGTTGTTCCACACCACAAATGTTTTCTTTCGTTTCCAATGGTTAAATGTCATGAGAGCGCTTGACCCCACTACAGAACATCATTCAGTGTCTGGGGGAAACCACAAATATGGCTGTACCTGTGGCTGGCATGAGATCATTTAAAAATAAAAGATCATTTCAAAAGTGGATTTTGTAATGGTGAGACATTTGCACCTACAAATATTTATTAAATATGGACTGCCTCAATATATATATTCTGTAGTCTTTATTCTTCTCTAATGTAAGGGTTTTTTTCAAATATATAAAACACTTGGAGCTATAGAGACTCTGTCTCATGGTTAGATTAATGGGATACCATGACTGGTCGTTGAATATATAGAGAATTTTTTTTATTTTCTCACTTAGATGGCTCAGGAAAAAAATATCTTTTTGACGAAAATGGGAAAGTTCTACACAAGTATTCATGTCTTTGGTAGAAATAAAGACTAATGCCCTTAAAGAGAGACATAAAACACAATGGTGCTACAACTCTGTCAGCCACAGTTTCTGTGCAAACACAGAGGGAATTTCGTGTAAAGAATGTTTCAGAATTGTGTTGCAGACTTATGTTGCTGCCTGAGTTCACTGAAAACAAATTGCAGGCATGATGCTGGAGATGCACTGGAAATAAGTGCTTTAAGATAGACAACTGTAACAAAATCCATTCATAGTATTCCAAAACTCAGGCTGTAACTGCTGCACCATCGGCATTTAAAAATGGGACAACAGAGTTGAAACAAAAAGAGAAGTTTGATTCAGGAAAGGTTCAAGTTCTCGTCAGTTACAACGGCAACTGTTGGAAAACATGTGGGTAACAGAGGAGGAGGAGAAGAAAGTATTGTTTTCCAAAGGCAAATGGTTCACTGCACATCATCCAGTTAATGTTGTCCAACCAATATTATAGTTAAATCACAGAGAAATCTGTTTCTTCAGCTAGGCTACCTAGCAAAGATCTTGATGATATATTTGAGGCTCAGTACTGCCCATGAGAAAACAAAACATGTGAACAATGTAAAATCAACCACTAAATATTTAGTAGTGGCCAAATAGTATTGCTGGGAAACTTATCTGTCATCACATTCAAAAATTGGTTTAGCTTACGGGTTTGGAGAGTTCTGCAAAACATAAAAAAGAATGGCCCTTACTACAGATATTTCCAAATTCTTTTACATGCTTTCACCAATGATTGTAAAATGATCTAATTAATTTATTTAAACTCCGATAATTTTTCTTTTATTTTTAGAAATTAGCAAGCTGGAAGATGTGATTAAGAAAGAAATTTAATTTCTCATGGTTTAAAACAAAATCACTCCTTTTTATCTGATCTCTTCAGTTTCTGGAGGAAAAATGTATAAATACTAGTGCCAAATAACTTACATTATGGGTGTCAGTATTAGAAAAAGTTATTCAGGATTCATAAGGGAGTTGGAGATAGACACATAAAATCCAGTTAACACACCACCAGTTGGGTTTTGGGGAGAAAAGTGGGAAGGGAGGGTTTGCAGATGTTAAACGCAAGCACAGACATTAATAACCATTAAAATGGAAAAAGAATTGCTCACTAACATGTTAATGCCAATACTTTAAAAGAATTTTTCCCCTAGTTTTTGCCAGTGATTTCACTGTTATGCCATTGCTGTTACTATACTCCAGTGGAAAGTGATTTGTTGATATCCCCTTAGGTCATTCCAAGTTGTATGGAGCCTACAGCAATTAGCTGCTCATGTTTCTGTCAGTTTTCTGGTACTAGACCTTCCTTTTCATGACATTTTTTTCCCCCTGTTCTTTGCATTAGATGCTTGTGGCTCTCTTGCTCTGAGCTATACAGATAACAATCAAGCTGAAATGCTCAAGACCAATACAGTGTTCTCTGTACTCCAGAGCTAGCACAACAATTTCAGAAAGCATCTAATATACTGCATGAAGAAAGGCAGAGAAAATGTGGTAAGAAAGATGAACTATTTATGGACATTTTTATGGTTTATCTTGGCAAATTTTTGCTTATGATTTTCTCTAAATGAGAGCTCTTGGATGCCTACATATACAGACACAACTAGCCTACATGCAAATTTCCAAACTGATGCTACATTCAAAATTGTTGAAGCAAAAGGACAGACTATCTTTATCTCTTCACTCCTTTGGAATTTGTATTTTAAATTCTGCCTATCTATATATTTGTGTGCATCTATTACCTTTTCTCCACAACTTTAATAAACACAGTATTTTATGATTAGTTAAAAATGAACAAACTTTTGGGATCCACATGTTTTTGGTGCAATGAAGTGGGGGTTCAAATTTTTAACCCAAACACTTTGGTGCCTCATTTGCAGGTGTACTTTGGGATTATATGTCTAAATGTTTTCCACTTCATCTGAAAAGAAGTTGTTGGAATTAATTGCTCCTGCCACAAGCTGTGCCCAGGAAGTTGGTAGAGTAAAACCAGGCTAGTCTGAGGAGTATCAGGACATTAAAATACGTCAGTAAGATGCTCAAGATATTTTATGAAATTTAGGAAGCAATAATCATATTGGATTTCTGTGGCAAGTTGAATATACATCTTTCTGAAATATACATAACAGTTATCATACATGAAATTTCTTTTCATCCATTCCCTGAGCAAAAAAAAGGATAATTAAAAAGCGGAGCTCTAGGAAACTAGGATGATTTCATTTTTCAAGGATTTGTACAACCACTTCTTTATTTTTGTGTTGAATTACTCAAAGTGAAGCAACAGCTAGCTGATCCAACGGCAGAAGTCATGCCAGGCTCACACAAAAATCACTTTCAGGACATTTAAACACATTCTAGTTAAGTTTGAAGCGTGTAAATTAATCTTGATAAGGGTGAAATTAAAATAATTCCAGTAACAGATTAGTATTACTGGTTGAAAGAGTAGTAGTGATAAAATATTTCTCAGCTACTACAGAAAATCATAGGAAAGAACTGAAGGCTTAGACACACTCACTAACAGAGACAATTTGGGATTTTGCTAGTGCTAACAGGCATGCAAACAATTTTTCCAGGCCACTTTCCAAAAGCCTCTGAGAATACAGCCTTAAGTGAGTATAGTTTTTCATGAAGGATAACAAACAGACAGCCTAAGAGCTGGAAAACTTATATGCAGGTACAGAGTAAAAATACTATCACTAGTGGGAAAAAAAAAAGAAAAAAACAAAGAAAAGAATGGATCAATGATAGTAAAACTTAAATGAAGTGATGATATTTCATCTTTGTCTTTATCTGCCTCTGTAGCATATGGATTTTGTACTTTGCATGAATCACAATGAAGCATCAAATGCAAAAGTCAAGTTCACTCTACACTTAAAAAGAATTCACAAAAATTACTCTCTTTCTGTTGACTGCTCCCATTCAAAGGCCTGAATGAACAGGCTTTATAAATATGGGGTACTCATGGAAGCCTGCACAGCCAAGTATGCCTGCAACCAGATATTTCCTATGTGAATAACTAGACAGGGAATTTTCAAAGGCTTGTAGTAAGCAGTTTCAGCAGCAAATTCTCTCAGCCCTTAGTCACATGTTCCTTAAAAGGAAATTATTAGCAATCTAAAAACTCCCTTTCTTTAGTGTTTTCCATTGTTTGCTCAGTGTACTGAGACACACCAGAAGTGATATTAACCTATGCCTGAAACAGCAACCAAGTTTATACTCTCCTAGAAAATACCATGCATATCCACTGAAGATATATTATGTACCTAGCATGTTCCCCAGTTCATATCTCCCATGTTACTCAGTCCCTACTTAATAGATAATAAAGCCACATTCTAAAATATTTTCAAGTGGTCTTCTGAGCCAAGCACTCAGACTCAGGTTATCTGCGTTCAATTCCCAGCTCCACCCAGGCTTCCTGTGAGACCCTGAGCAACTCACTTCAGTGTCTGAGTTTCTTGCCTGTAAAACAGGATAAATAAAATTTCCTTTTTATAACCCTTCTTTTGAGTCTTATCTAGCAAGATTTTGCAGTTCTTTAGGGAGAGGAACATCTCTTGCTTCTTAGAAGCAATAGTGACTGAAGAGTCTAAGATAATCCATACCATGACAAAACATGCAAGACATTTGAACAGGATTGACTCTACTCCAGTGCCATTCCAATAGCCTCAGTTCAGCTGTACCAGTTACTTGCAATTTATTGTAGACTTCAGTATCTGATATTTCAAGAGGAAAAAGATAAATCCTAGAGAGAATAAATGGATTTTTGCTAAGTTTTAAACGAAAGGATTATGTATTTTTAAAGCAATTCAGTTGCTAATTTCAGCAGTGAACTGAGCTCTTTCTTCCACATTTCCTAACCAATTGCTCAGATTTTTAAGTATATTGAAAAGAATCTCAAACTTTTGCTTTTTATTTCTACATTCTTTCACTGGTACCCACTTGCTACATATAACCAGAACTACACACACTATTAAACTGTATTTTTAATCTTGTTTTTCTGGTGACATGTAGGAACCTTATGAATCGCTCTCTTTCTCATGGTTTATATTGTCACCAGTTAGCCCTGATAAAAGCATGGTTTGATAGAGTACAGCTGGGCAAAATTTATGCAGTGTATGTGTATGCAAGAAGTAAGATTAGATGTGCTGTTTGACCAGTCAGGATACTTTAGGTACAAGGTAGAACTAAATGCTTGAATTGGGGGATGATTGTATGAATTAGCTGTAGCTATTTTTTTTTTCTTTCATTCAAGAAATAAATTATACAAAAAGGCTATTTTAAAATGAAAGACCATTAACGACAAATCTTTTTGAAACATCACTGTGCAGAGATTTCAGTTTCTTCAATATTCTTAGACCTTTGATTATACTTTTGATTTTCAAAGCACTTTTAAACAGTGAATGAATCAAACAACAGTGCACTAACCACCTTTTCCATAACTGTGGCTACGAATATTAAAGAAAAAAAAAAAGGAAAAATGGCCGAACAGACTAATAGACAGAGGAAAGAGGATTTCTCAAAGATGCCCAACACAGACTTGTCATGCATACACATCTATTTCCCACCTTTACATTGTCTCTATGCATCACAGTAAAGTTCTCACACACTTTACCTAAAATTCTCCTCCTATTAATTATGAAATTCATCTGAAGAAACTCATGTTCTTGTAACCATATAAGACTAGAACTACTCCCCAGTAAAAATTTCTGTCAGCATAAAGGAATGACCTATATAAATACTGTATTTTTTATTATTCAGAACTTTCTTCATTTTTTCCACTTTTTCCCACCACTCTACTTAATATTTCTGCATGTTTTTTGCCAAAACAAATTCAATATCTTTGATGCTATGATGTGTGTATAATCCACTTGTGATTTTTCAGTTAAAGAAGCTATCCCAAACTCAAGGGTGTTATAACTTTTTTCTTCTGCTACTCCATATTTTCACTTATACCCCTGTGTATTGGCATATGCATTTTAAATACTTCTCTAACACACCAATAATCCCTCTTTGAAGTACTGAATGGAAACCAAAAGATCAGACATTTTTAGTTCATGACTTTTCTCTCACTACAGGAAGCACTCTGAGATCATAATTTGACAGCAACTTCTCTTGTCTTCCAGTCTTGAGCTGTTTTCCATAGTAATATTTATTCCAAGTAGGCAGATTTTATTTGGAAGTGCTATCAGGCCACAGGTCATAGATCAACTGACAACAGTGAATATCTCCATTCCCTGTTTGCTTCTGGAATGCAAACTGTTAAAATAAAAAGGAACACTTTTCTTTTCACAAGAGGTTTCACAAGTTCAAGGGCAAGCACAGCCAATGGATTTGCGACTTTCAAGCCTTTCACTCCGCTGTCTGCTGAGGTGAAAGCTTCAAGTGAAGGTTTTCCTGTGATTTTGGTGTTAATAAAGACTCTGCCCTTTTGGATTCTCTCATTCAACAACAAGTTTTCACACAGGTACTTTTCATGTAAATGTACATTTAAGAAACCCAACCTCTCTGAAGGAGTATGGTAAAAAGTCCCTCACATCAGTCTAGCTGTCTGCTTTCACCAAGATTGTGGGAACTTAGTTCTCTTTGAAGCATCTGTTTTGCTACCGAATTCCACTGAAATCCACCAACAGGCTGAAAAGTTAGTGGCACATGCACTTCAATGCACATGGCAGAGCTGCAGAGAGCTCATTCCCAGAGGCAATCAGGCTAACAATACAAATCTGGTATCTTCCTTTTCTACTCAAATTGCACACCTGACAGCTCTAAAAAGTGAAGCTCCTTTTGCTCTTGTGGCCATGTATTACAGCAAGGTCTTCACAGAACTGACTATAATGCCACAGACAACACCTGTAACAGCAAATTTCAGAAGGAAAAAGATGAAAATTCCTGCAATTAAACTCCATAGTTCTGCTTGCAGGATGCAACACCTCTCTCCTCAAAGTGGAAAGTCTTCCCACCCCAGTGGTCTCTCTGCAATGCCTCTCCTTTCCCAGACACTTGCTCCCATGCTTGCTCTCCTGCCAGCCCTGGTGCCTCTCTTTCTGTGAAGCTATTTTACTCACTAAACTGAGAGTGAATCAGATCACGTAGCTACTGATGTCTGCACTTTCTGCTGAGATGAACAGAGATTTCAGGAGTTTTAGGGCTTCCTTTTCCCAGAAAGGTGTTTCTGATCTTGAGTACCAGTCCAAGAACCACAGCAAATGTAAGATGTGATAAATGAGTGAGTGCTGGGTAAAAGAGTAACCCACTAATTTAAGTCAGGCCTCGTTTAAACATGAGGGTTAAAACGTCCTGCTGTGCCTCTGTAAGACTGAGCCTGTGCTCACGTGTTTCTTACACAGCCCTGGATTCAGGCTGAATCCAAGCAAAGTCTGGATCCCATGTCAGGTGGACACTGCTCCACTCCTCTCACATCTAGGTCTTCCTTCCAAGAGAAGCCAAAGGAGCTGAGCAGGGTGTATTCTGCGGTGCACACCAACACACTTCCCTCGTGGGGGTAACACCACCACAAAGCTGTGGGGGATTCTTGCAGTACAGTCACATGGATGGGATATAAATCCTGGAAAGGAGCTAGGAAGTTCATAAACTCAGCCAACAAAGAGTTTAGAACTATCGGCCCAAGAGAAGAAGCAAGTGGCTTCCTCTGAGTGTTACGATATAGTTTTTAAGATCTTTCACAATACTGTGTCATTTTAAGCATCATGAAAAATAAAACAGATAGATCCCCCAGTCATTCCTCAAATACACCGCACTTTTCCTGGTTAGGAAGTTTGCCCACCTTCCCTAGCACAAGATCACTGAATGCAGGTGAGTCATTATGAGGAACTGGACTGCTGTGGTTATAAAATGAGGAAGCCTGTTACATTAGAAACAGGGTTGATCATAAACCTATCAATGAGCACATGGGGAAAAAAGTACAAACTGTCAGGAGAAAATTATGGACCAGAGATAAAAATTAATAGTGAAGTACTTGACACAGTGCCAGACTTTGTCCAGGCATGGTTGTACCTCCTTCCTAAGATACACAAAAAACAGCTCAGTATATTTTAAGGCAAAGAGTTTCTAGCAGAAAATTACTGAAAAATAATTTAAAATTTATGGATTAAATGTGGAAGCTACAGATCTGTCTGAAACCCCCTAACTATAGTGATACCCTAATGAAATTAAAGCACTTCTCTTGATAGTATGTTAGATAGAGCACTTGATCCCTGAGTATGGAGTATTACAACAAGGAATAAATGAAGTGAAGCTTATTTCCAAAAATATAATTTATGTCCCCAATGCACCAAGACCTTAATTATTTCAGTTGGTTCCATAAATCTAATTTAGATAGGACTATTGTCAGCAAATTCACAGTACTGCCACCGAACATTCAGAAAGCATTAGTTTCACAAAAGCTCATGTGCATAAAATGGAATACATTTTAACTATGCCTCAGCAATGCCAGCATAACAAAGGGAAGAACCTGAGAGCTACAGCAGGTGACAGATTGACTGTTTCTTTAGAGCAAAATCTCCCAGTAAGATCTTTTTTCAAATCGTGCAGCATATACCAAGCAAATCACTGAAACTCCAAACAAAATGCTAACTGGTAGATTTGCAGAAAATATGTAGGCTGGGATGAAATGTATCACCACAAATGAAATCTTTTTCATTCTCTTTTCCCGGACATGTGCAGACCTTCTGCAAAGAAGGAAAGAGAGCATTACTTTGCTCAGTACCCAAGGCTCTGTTTCCATGGGAAGCATGCACCTATCTAGAACAAGTAGTTTAGTGAGAAATGTGATTTGTGAATGCTTGTTTCCCATGGTTTTGCATGAGATGCAAACACAGAGTTTTGTTTCTCTACTGCCTATTAAAGTATAAACCCAGATCAAAACTTTGCCTGAACTCAGGGCATTTTAACATCTCTTTCCCAATTATATTATTCAAGCTCTAATATGAGGAGAGCTTAGTCTAAAGCCATTACTTCGAGGACAAGCTAAAAGGCTTTATCAGGGCACTAAGTTTCATGAGACTTAACTGAATGCCATACTTTTTAGGCTTTTTCCTATATCGCAAATGCTGTTACCTAATTATCTATTGTGTCCAAAAACTCTTCAGCTGGAACTCTGACAGACAGACACGCAGCACAGCTATTTGAAAGTTCTTTCCTTAGGAAATCAAGGTAAAAAATGCTTTGGTTTAAGGGTTTGTGTAAATTTTTTTTCTTTGAACTAAATGGTCTGATAAATACAGGAAACAAACAGGCAGATTGACTCTAAAATTTGCACTCATTATGAGCATTTTATGAAAGTAAGCTGCAAAATAGTAATAAACCTCCCATACAACAAAGGTGGACATTGGTAAATACAGAAAAATATCTAAGAAGTGGGGAGAATTGCAACACTGAGTCAAAATGTCAGGTAGCAAAAATGTGAGACGTGTTGATTATTCCTTCTTTCTTCAGTAGAGAGTTACGCTACTTTTACATGATTAACATTTCATTCTGGTAACCAGACAACAATGCAGCAAAGGAATAAAAGTTCATTCTTAGCTGGTAACAGTAAGCATTAGTTCATCTTCTTTTTTTCTATTGTAAAAAAAGCTAAGTTAAGTACGGTGGAGCCAGAGCTTTAATACTCTCCCCAGCTCTTCACAAAAGCCTCAATGAAATCTGGGTCCTGTCATAGCATGACAAGAAGATAATCTGTGTGGGACCTTCCTTTTAGATTAGAAGGTGCTTTCTCTTAATCAGATGGAAAGAAAGTCTCTTGGTAAGAAACCCCTCCTCCTCCAGAAAATGAAAACAAATCTTTAGAGAAAGGCTTAGTCAGAATCCACATGGAATCCAGGTTAAACCATTTTCCCTGGGCCTTATAACTACCAAATATCCCTGCATATATGTAGCTTCTTAACTTCTTCTGAACCAATGTTTTAATCCAGGCAAGATTTCAACCTGCAATATAGGCCTTTGTAGCATTAATATCTTAATGGTCCTGGATGCTGCAGCTCATCAAGTGTTATGTACTTTGTCATCTCTAGGGAGCAAGGAAATAAATGGGCGACTCTAAGTCTTGACAGCTGTAAATCTGTCACCAGGATGAAGAAGGCAGAGGTACTGTTTCTATTCTGTGGAGGTATTTCTGATTTGCCAAGGTAAGTAGGATCTGGGACAGGTTTGTGGCTTCCATCCTGTCAGAATTCATTTATTTAGGGAAAAGAAATAGAAGATTATTTACTTAATAATGACTTTAAAAGAGCAAACCCTCTCAAAAAGTGCTAAGGAACTCTGTGCTCCTCTCTACTACTCTTTTTCTCTTCTTCAGCATGAAAAAGCAAAGCCTGGAAAGAGCAGATAAGCCAAGAGTCCTACATCCTGTTCCAGTGATCCATCATGCATTCCATTCTTCTCATAATAGAAATGGATATTTTCCATTTAAAATGCTACCTCTAAAATCTTTAATTCTTCTTATTGCTAGAGGAATGTCTACTCAGAAAAGATTTAAAGCATTTAAAATTTTGCAACTAATTTAATTCTTAGCATTTTTCAACCTGTTTTTGTGCATTTACCATCTTCCTATATATACAACAGAAGCTCAAAGAATAAAAGCTGCTCAGTTAATTCTATTAGGATACCTACTTGTGTTACCTAGATTATGTAATGGATATACTGAAAAAAAATAATGAAATTAGGAAAAAATTATTTCTCTAATGCTTTTTGAATTACAATTCTTTTATGTAGATCTGAGAGACTGTAAGATTCTCAACTAATTTCATAAACAATTCTGATAAGTATTATCATTATGTTGTAAATAAAATAATATATTGGCTCTGAAGGGGGAGGGCATTCAAACTTGAAATTTAAAATAAGGATATAACACAAAAATCACATGACAAACTTGATCCAACAAGCAAGTTGCTTCTACCAAGGTCACTCTATAATTTCTGCTGTTGTCTCAGCTTTCACAAGTGTACATGTGCCATGTCCTGAGCATGGACTACAAGGTTTGATGCCACTCATCCCAAAGCCTTCTCCTATGCCATGTTGAAGCCTGTTCAGTTGATGACTTCACAGAGCTATGGGAAAACACTTTTTTCCACCTGTTTGAGTTCTGATTTTAAGAGGATCAGTATGTTCTGATTGAGAAGAATCAAAGGGGCTGCCTGTTTCACAAGGGAGTTTCCTGTTTGTTTCAGAGTAGGAAATAAGCCTGAAACCACATAGTATTTCTTGACAAAGTGCTTTGCCAGTGGTGACCACAACATTTTCAAACCTGTTGCACTGGAGTGGGTCATCTTTCTCTCAAGGTAACAACAGAGTTTGCTAACACTATCCAAAGAAAATAACTGTGTTTTCCACATTAAAAAAAAAAAAAAAATTACATCAATCTGTCAAACTACGGGCCTGTTCTCCACAGAGAATGCCAACTACCAGTAACACAGGAGGCACCTGAGCCCCACGTTGGAAAAAGGGTGTAAAAGACCTACTTGTAAGGGGTAGCACCACAAGACTACTCCGAAGGCACCATAAAGGTCTTCTTACATATTTAAACACATAGTCAGACATATTTAAATATGCATTGAAAGGCTTATAAAAAGCATACCACACTAGACATGTAATTAAGTAAATATTAAAATGCTTTACATATGCTGAACCATTTATCTGGACAATATTAATTATCATAGTTATATAAAAGCAATAAGCACTAATGACAGCTCCTACTACTATATGTGAGAAAAGGAGAGACTGAGAAATAAGAGGAAGACATTGGAGATGCAATTTCTCTGCACATTTTGAAAAAAAATCTTTCCAAGGTCTTAAAGACATGGTGGTTTTCGTTGCAGACTTGAAATGAGTGCACCTTTTTTTTTTTTAGCAAGCAGGACTTTTAAAAGGGCAATTTTGCAAAGAGAAATAACACCTTTGTACTTTTAATGTATGTTTATGTAAAATGAAAGTGGCAGTTCCATGTTAATAAACCCTGTTTAGGAAAAAAAAAGAAAAAAAAATCAGTTGCTGAACTATGGTGAGTAATTAGGCCCTTAGCATCCCCTTTCTCCAGGAATGCTTCCTCCTGAGCTGACCCTTTTAAATAGCTCCGGTCCTGGCTGCCTTTGTTGAGCTTGGAAATTGTGCACATATGAGAGAAATTAAGCCCTCATTTAGCAGGGACACATGTCTGTCAAGTCCAGAGGAACAAAGGCTGGTCCCTGGGGGCTACTCAGCTCCCTGAGGCTGCCACTCATTCTGTTAGCAATGCTTACCCTTTACAGATTGTGTATAAAACCCAATAAATCATTTCATCTGCTCTGGTTAATATACACATGAGCCTGGGACTTTCTTCAAAGTATTTTTTTTCCTTTTGCTTGCAACTCCTCACATTTATTAAGAAGTGACCTCTCTTTTCCAGAGTTTAGCCAGGTTTTTACCTTTATGTAATAACATCAATGTCTGTGAAGTAAACCTGAAACATTTACTGTCAGAAATAAAGACATTTGATGCTGCATCTATTTCACACGGGAAATGTTTTACGACTCTTTAATGGTCAATAATCATCAGTGTCTATTGTATAAATTACTAGTATATTCTGCTCCTCCTAAAGTTGTGCCTAAAATGCATGCATATTTCAAATGATAGCAAAAAACAGGGTAAATAAAATTACAGATTTGTAGCTTTGCACAGGAAGAGACTCTTTTCCTAATTAAAACAAACCAAAAGGAAATTAATAAAGATACCATTTTAGTTTTGCTCTTTACAAAGCGTTATCGCGAAGACACATCTATATTGTCCTGGATAAAACAAAATAGAAAGGACTCTGATGATTACAAAAAAAAACTTAATTGCACAAAATGATAACTGAAGTAAATACATGCAAGACAAAAAATATTCACATGCAATATATTAGCTGCCTCCAAGCTCTCTGTGGTGGATGGACTCACACACAGAGCAGAGGAATATTTTACAGGGAATTTAAAAAAAAAAGTAAAATGAAATGCTGTCATTTCCATGTGAGCTCTTTTTGTATTTAAAAAGAGGGCCTAATTCTGTACTTCTAGTATTAGACCGACATAAGTGGAAAGTACATGAACAACACCAGCTGAGGAAATGGTACCCTGCACTGCATTCAATGAAACAAAACTCTCACTAAGTTGAGAGTGAGTTTTCCTTATACTTGAGTGTAGGATTAAGCCAATACAGAAAAATTACTGGTGTAGAATAAAAACAAATTAAAGTGCAGAGTTGTGTCTTCTTTCCCTGAAATGGTGAAAGCAATATTTCAATGCCTGCTGTTAACAGGGGCCTTTTTTTTTATTTTGTCCACTCCGCAGTTTTTAGCTAACACATTGAAAGCCTGCCATTTCTCAAGCAACAATATTAGGCTTTGTATTGAAAACCACAAAATAAAGAGGGCTGACTATTCTGACAGCTTTAATCCTGATGATACTCGGAGACCCAAGTAAAAAGAAACTGGTACAGCATGGCGTTTTCCCTGCTCAGCAGGCAGAGAAAAAGCAGTTCTGGATTTGATAAGTAAAACCAGATATAGTTGATGGTTATATGCTAAAGCCCTGCAATTAATGGGAAACATCAATGGTCCAATGAGCTTGCATATCAGTGGGGTCTTTAAGAAGGCCTTTTCTCCCATCTTGTTAAAAACTCATCAACTATTCAAGTCAGGATTTTTATTCTTTTGTGCAAAGATTTGTGCATGTTCCACTGTTGTCAAAGGGGAAGACATAAAATATCAAGACTCCAGATCCCATTTGTACATTAAACAAACCCCTGTGCATGTTATTATTGATACTCTTCACTACAAATTCGTGCCACAGTAGCAATGAAAAGCACCAGGCAGGACTTCGACATGAGGAGCTTTACAAATATGGAGACATGGCCCACTTGTCCTGAAGGATCTGACAGTCAGAAAAAAACTGATGTAGTACTGGCTCATTTTTGTTAAAAATAGCAACCACAGTTAAAAACCATCCAACCTTGGACTGTCGTCAAAGGCTACAATTCAGTGTGTATTAAAATCGAGGTATTAACAAATAATAACTTTATGAAAACAAATCTCTATAAAGAAAACATGATACTATTATACCATGCCCGTGCAGTCCTAAAAGTGACAGACCTGTAGTAAATAACCTATTTCTTAGTAATAAAAACTGTACAATGCAGTGTATGTATTTACATTGTTCATCTTAATAGAGATCTACACCTTCCCCACACACACATAAAACGCTTTTCTGAATAATTGACTGAACAGACACCAAAAAGGAAAGTGACTGTGCCTACTATGCAGCTGCAGTAACAGTCAGGAATGATTCTGAAAGTGTAAGTAAATGAAAAGTAAACCATTATCAGCAAAAAAAAAGAGTGTCATAAAAGTAGTTTTCGTTCTGGAAAGAACCTGGCTAAACCTGATTTGTGTAAGAGTCAGGTTCAAATTAAAAACCTCGGTTCACAAGACAAAAAACAAAGTAAAGGCTTTCGTTTGAGCAGAATTTGATTCATTCCTCAATGCCCAGATCAGATTTACCTGGTAACAGAAGATCAGTTTCTAGAGTAGGCCATAAGAAAGCATTACACCAGGGTGGATTTTTCCCCTTGAGCAAAAGTGATCAGAAACTCTGAGCCACTTCATCCACCTACTCCTTACAGATCAAAATGCAAAACGTTGCCGTGAAAACAAGGGAGAATATGCAAAGGTGTTATATGCTATGTATGCCACTGACATAATACTTTAATAGGATATGCTGTAATTTCCTGCAATTAATATCTTAGCAGAGCTATAAAGGCTTTTTTCCAAAATTATACCATTGCATTTACAACACTAAAATTAACGTTGTGTCAACCTTTCCATTATAAGCCCCCTTTTTCAGAGGTTTATAACTTGGCTGTAAAAATATATTCTGGCCTAAAATGTGGCATTTAAGATCTCCATTTAGAAACAGCCATTTTGATTAAATAAAAAACATTATTTAAGTCTGTTTCAAGTAATGCTCTACAAAATGTGTGAGGGACGGCCAAGAAATGTAGGCATTCTTCGAATAAAAACTTATTTTTCTCTCCACAATAAAGCCACTGTTCAAAGGATGTTTCACAGCCACGGAATTTGCTCCACATCTGTAAGGAAAATATGTGGATTTGGGAAACTACAGACTTCAGTGAGAGCAGCCTCTCCACTTGCCTGTTTCTGTGTGACAATGGCTGTACTTCTGGTCAGCAGCTCAGCCACATGGGAGACTCAAGCTACCCAAACTGGTTTTCACTTGCGGGCGGGCAGCGGGTGAGAGGAACATATAAATATTTCTCTGTGTGGCTGAAGTGGATTCACTCTGGCTAAAAGCTCCAACAGAGTAAATTAAGGCAAGTGAGAAATTGATAGAAAGTCATCATAGGAAAAATATGATCAAGATGGTAGAGAACCACCCTACAGATACTGAAACCACAGATTTCAACTCTGTCAAATTTCATATAAGAACTGGATTGAATCACTTCGGAAATTTAACTAAGGTGCTTAAATTAGGAACCTCGTTGTCTAATCAACAGAAGGTAATTCACAGCACCTGGACTGCTTTATATATGGAGCCAAAAGTCCTAATTCAGTCACCCAAATTAGATATCTAAAATTAGATGCCCCCAAATATCTATATGCTTTTTATTCAGCCTCAAAAGAGTGTTGTGAGGATAATACACTTCAGCTTATGAGACACTCAGATATGCAGTTATAGAGGAGATGAGTATCCTGAAAATATATCACCAATAAAATTCAATGAGATGGAAAAGGCAAAGCTAGAAATGTGATAGTAGCGCTCGTCATACCAATCACTCCTTGTCAGAGCAAAAACAAGTGCCATACCCCCTCTTTTGAGCAAGGTTTAGCTCGATGTATTATAGATTATATACATTGCTTTGTCAAATACAGGATCTCAGTCTATGCTTAGGCTATTAGGTATGTATTGCCCTATTTTGTTACCTGTAGCAAGTAGCCACGCAACTCATTTATCTACCTGATCGAGATTTTAAGCCAGATATATATTCCTCCAACTGGTTAATCTCTCATTTAGAGAATAAAAATGCCTAATACATTACTTTAAAATAAATACTCAGAAGTGCCCTTCCACACTGTGTGACGGTGATGTGTCTCAAGATGGATTTCACACTTCGCCCTCAACTCTGAAGTTCTTTGCTTTTCTTATTTGGTGTTACAACTTCAATGGTTTCTTACACTGTCATTTTGGGTGGGTGAATAAGATTAATTCAGCATTTCATAATGCTCCATTGTATACTGTTTACATCATTTATTTTCTTTTTACTGAATGATTACAAATTTCGATTTAAAGTTAATAGCATTTTGTGGGAGTTACTGCGTGTGAATTAACCGTGGTGACGTCAGTGCATCCCTCTGGAATTTAAAAGATATTTCACTGTGTTATATCATGTGCTGCACAGTATATCAACTTTTATTTCCCATCCCTCAAGTATGGAATGCACACTGTGTAACTTCTAGATTCTCAATATAGACATAATTTACCCAAGCTGTGCAAATGCCCAACTTGCTGAAGATGATATATGCAAGATTTATATAAAAGACTAGTTCTTTCAAGGAAGCAAAAGCCTTGCATACTACACAAGCCAGTATATTATCTAATTATTTGGGGAGAGGGCTTTTTTAATGTTACAGACAAAGGGAAATAGCATGCAAACTGCAGTCATAAACCAATTTTTCCTACTTTAACAACCTTAAGATTAGATAGGTAAATACCCAGGCAAGGCCATTTATCTTCCTTGAGAACTATGCTTTGACATTTTTGTGAGTGCCAGGATTAGCTGGTTGCATAAGACAGCAAATATTAGAAATATTCATTCACTTTACTTTTACTTACATGCCATCAAGTGTATACCAAATGTTAAACAGCATCTAGTTCGCTCATTTGCTGGATTGCACATACTACTACTTTCTTTATGTGAATTCATAATTCCTTAATGCATTCAGAGAGCAATGCACTTACTTCTTTCTTGCTGTCATGATGTTAAATATATTAAAAATAAGTTTTTATGCTCAAATTGATTCAGTAATACGTTTACATTCTGGAATATTCCCACAATTACAACTAAAAAATGCTTTGATTCCTTAGGCCAGGATTTAGTTCATCTGATAAATTTAACTTTTTACTGTAAGATTTCAAGAAGTACTTTACAATTTATTTGCTATACGCTTTTGGCCTTCTTTATGGGGAGCTGTACTTCATCATTTTCCTCCAAATACCTGCTTCTGCAGACAGAAATTTTGACCTCTGATATCACTACATTCCAGCCTTATATCTTGCCTGTATATCTGAATATCTCCATAAATCAAGTCATTTCAATACTAACATTTATTAACTATTTTCTTTTTTCAGTATCTCCTGATGAGTGTGTCAAATAGTGGAGGTGAAGGGGGTAAAAAAAAAGAAAAAGCAATGCAAAACCTGATTGTTTTCCCTCTTGGCCATCACATGGTTGTCAATCATAAAAATTATCACAGAAAAAGTACCTAATTAAAAATGAAAGGCCAATATCTCAAGCAGTTTCTATGAGTCCAGGAGTATGTTTCAATGTAACACTGAAGTAAGACATGAAAAAAGCTGGCTTGCCCAAATGGTTGCCTGTTTTTTCCAGCTACATCTGTTTGTCTAATAAAACAAATTACATTCCCTGAAATCCCTGCCACATTTATACCTTTGATATTCCAACCACAATACCAATATCCTAAGTCCTTCCTTGCAAGAGGTGCTTGCTTCTGCAAAGCCCAGTTATGTGAGTAACACTTAGTGCACAAATCATCAAACACTGGCTGAGCGGGTGTTACTCAAGCAAATAAGACTTCAGAGGATCAGTCCTGCTAGATAGGCTGCCAGTTGGCACCATTTCCACTCCCAGCTATCCATTTTACTTTGTGCACATGCCACTACGGAACGAAACTGGTTTTGTGTTACTATTGCATTACTATTGCATTATCCCAAATATTGCAATATTGAAAAGAGTACATCATGAGACTGACAGAGGGGGTGATGCCTGAGGAATAGCATCAGAGAGGTTCAGAGGGGCATCACCTCAGCCAAACTCCTTGAGAGCTAGACCAGGGTGTCTGGCTCAGCCATGGCAGTCACTCCACACCGGGTTGGAACAGGCAGAGCACCAGCCAAGAGTGACCCCCAGGCAGCAGCACAGGTGGGCAGCAAATATTTGCTTGATCCTCTGCTGTTATTCAGGAGCTGGTTATAATCTGCCTCTAAATTAAAAGGGCTCAAATCATAGGCTCTTCTGTAAGCGAAGCCTGTGGAAGTGTCTGGGCTGAATAGAATCAATGGGATTTTAGCCCCTGGCTTTGGCAGAGGCACAGCTGAGAACAAGTCCTTAAGCCACTGGTGAGGACGCAGCACAGCACGCCCCAACAAATGAAGCAGCAGGACTTGAACTGGGGATGTCTATGTCTTCATTTCCAATTTTAAAACGCATGTGGGAGAGGGAAAGTGGGAGGACAACTTCTATCATTTTCTGCACCAACATGAGCCCAAGAAACAATGACATTTACTTTGGTTTAACTAATTTCCACACATCAGATCATGTTCATCACCCGTGTGCCAAAGTCCTATTCTTCAAGTCTGTTGAAATACCACTTTTCGAAACATGTGTGCTAACATTTGGCCAACATCACCACAAGATCATTTTATTAACTTGTAGCTCATTTCATAGACTGCTGCTCATGTTGCTAACATATGCTATTCTACCATTTACTGCTCTATAATTAGAGAAGTCATATGAAAGAGATACACAAGGCTTAATTTTTGCATTAAATACAATTTGTTTAGACTTGGGTAGGCAAAATAAGAAAAAAAAAGTCATATAATGAATTAGAAAACTGCAAGACAGCTAATTTAACTCTTAAAAGGTCACAGAAAAATTTTTTTAAAACACATCCTCCCCACCCCCCTCATGACTGCATGCAGTTTTAAGAGGCAAATCCAGAACTATATTCTGCTCTGCCAGGATAAAACTTTCCAGGGACTGAGGGCCTCAGGGGCAGGACAGCTAGCAGGATCCTTGCAAATGGGGGACCAAGGGGTAAGATCAGAAGCTTACAAGTAGCAGAGGAGTATGAATCTTGCACACACTGTGTCTTTTTTGCCACCACCACTTTGTTATGTCAAAGCATTTGTAGTTCAGAAGAGGTTGAATAAAGAATAGAGAGCATCACCAGAATACTTATTATAGCATGTGCTACTCAGAGAAGGCAAGGATCCTACATCACTTCTCTTCCCTCACAGCTGACAGAGAAAATTCTAAGCCAGCCAGCCATGAAGAAGATGCCTTTTACTGGGAAAAGCTGGCCTACAATAGATCTTTTGCTTGAGTAATTATCACATAAAGACTTTAGAACTCATTAATAAGCCAGTATGTGATAATAAATAAAATATGAAACATTTGACTTTGATGTTTAGCATATTTGTCTTTCCTCCATTGGATCAGTTTCAATTTACACCGAGCAACATAGGAGCTGGACAGGAGCCGTGGTGCCACACCTACGGCAGAGCCCCGTGAAGTGGAATCAGCAATTTAGCAGCCAGCTACAAGTTGCAGGCACATAACAGCATTTCTCTCTTCCAACTGCACACAACTACATTGCAGAAGGGAGTTGGATATATATTATTTTTAATACTGAACTGCTTAAAAAAACAGTTAAAATATATACCAATGATGTCTGGGAATCAACTCACAAGCAAACTGGGTTTTAAGGGAAATGCATCCTTTCTACTGTAAATTAATAAACTCTAGCTATAGTTTATTAAGCCACCACAATATTTTACATTTTCTCCTGCTATAATCTTGCCTGCTTATAAATTACAGTACTTTTACCTATTCTTTAATCCAGAAACATCATTATTAAAATGTTTGAGGGAGGCTGCAGTGCATCTATCATTACTTGTAAAAGTTAATTAGATTAGATAAAAGAAATAATTAGATTTGCATTTTTATCCTGGTTTTAAACTTCCAAAGAAGATCACAACAGTGTGCCTGTGGGCAATTAAAAACAGCATACAGCAGTGAAATATAAAGGCAAAAAAGGTCTGTTTTTCCTGGCTAATTCATGATTGAAGATACAATTACAAAATATTTTAAGGGTTTGCTGAAGCTGGGGGCTATTCCTAGACTTCTAAGCTTTGTTTATAACTCTCTCTCTCTTTCAAGGGAGTATCTGATCTGCGTACCCTGCCAATAGAAGTATCAAATTGCTTTCAATGGCTTTATTTGGTCCTGTGCAGAGTTTGCTAGAAAGGGATCAGTTATATGATCAATAAAAAAAAAAAAAGGTAGGGGAGAATATTCCCTGGCGCTGGAACAGTAGCACTACCATTGCTTTTGCTTGTCAACACTAAATAGAGTTTACAAAGAGAGACAACCTCAGAGAGCGTAACTGAGCTGACAATAACTGGATTCCAGTTTGTGCATTTTCAGCAATCTCTCTGCAAGGAGCCTCAACCTGTCTCCAAAAGGCAATACATGAAAGGTTCAGCTCTTAAAATTGGAGGTCAGTTACATACTTAATGATGAAGCGTATCTTTAAATCTATTTCTACTATTATTATCCTAGCAAAAAATTAATTAACCAGGTCAGGGAGGCTATGAAGGCTAATGTGGAATGTAATTATTCCTGATCTTTAGACATGTACTTCACATAAAGAGATAGTCCTTATTCAGCTCACCAGGTACCTCAATTGTCAGTAGTTAATCATGGATAAGAAGAGAGACTCGTTGGTTCAGTCTCTTAAGTTTTACTTATGATTCAAATGATTCCTATTCAAAGACAGTTTAAATAATTGCAATTTTATGTTACTATTCTTTTGTCTGTTTACTATCACAGTGGTCTCGTACACCCTATTTGAGGAAAACAGAAAATATAAGACCATTTACATGGAAGTAGAACAGCATGAATGTAGAGATTAAAACTAGAAAAAAGTACTATTAGGAGTAATTTCTAGTGGCTGAATTTAAACAGAATACTTATGAGAGCAGAGGAAACCAGTTTTTCTATGCAATGGAAATTGTACTGATTCAAACAGAAAACTAAATGCTTTGCAATGGCAATAAGCACAGTAAAGAGGAATAAGGTGAAGGGAAATGGACAAAAGCAGCTTGGATCATCTTTCACAGTTATCCTCATCACAGATTTCTGCAGAAAACCTCAACCATCACTGTCCTTTTTAAAGATTTTGGCCACAATTTGGGACTTGCTTGAACGAAACCTACTCACAAGAGGAGGGAAGCCCTACAAACTTTCATCCCTTAAATCCACACAAACGCCCATTCTCAGAGGGAAATCCTGGAGCAACAGGCTCAAAGCATCAGTGGGATCCACCTCTTTTCCTCAGCTGGGGATGAAGGGGCTCAAAAGAAGTCTCTAACCCTTATTCTGAAAGGACTGAATTCTGGTAATGAGGCACAGAATTCACAGGGATTTCAGGACCACTAGTTTGGAACCATTTAGGAAATGCATGTCTTCTCTTCTTCCAATCTTGTCTTATCTTCATGATGTACTACCAAATTCCTCCTTTAAACAGCTTTTTCACTTATTGATAGAGATTTTCACTTTCATAGCACAGGCTAAGAGATGTTCTTGAAATAGTCCAATTTTGAGCCCTTGGCTTCAGAATGAATATTTTTTATTTAAAAAAAAAATCTTTTAAAAAATCTTAATCAACCTGAAGGCTGATCTGTGAGCTCTTATTTGCCCCACATTACCTTCTCAACTTTAATTTACACTGAAAGGAATGATTTCTCTGCACAGCTCTGCAGAACAAAGAACTTAATTTGGCATACTAGATTTCCACCCATCTCTGTGGACTCCTCTGTAGAAGAGTGTTTATGAAGATTGTGAACATTTGAGCTGAGAAGTAATAATACACTGCACTTATTTGAAAAATTTTCATTTAAGATTCTCAAAACATTACAGCTGAATTGAGGAAAAGGAAACAATTTGCCAAATTTCTGGTAATCAGAAGCAGGACTGAGGAGAAGTCCAGATTCCCACTCCCTTTAGGCAACAAAACTGCTTTCCCCAACTCATACACCCTGAAAGAAACATTAGCCTCACATAGAAAACATGAGATGATTATGCAGAACATTTAATTACCTCTGTGCTCTTGAAATACCTGTCTTTTTTCATACACTAAGCCTAGCTAAAGCACTCTTTGCTCATAGATTATTGACAAAGTTTTGGATGCATAACAAGTCTGGAGTAAGGTGTTCCAGTAAATGGTCTCAAAAGTGAAATAAAACAAACAAAAAAACCCTTTCACCAATTAAATGAAATAAGGTGTTAAAATTATTAAATACTACATGCACAATATAAGTAATAAATACTAGGTAATGTAGATTCTCAGTAAATTAACCCAGTAGTTGTCCAGGGGAAACATGTTTTATTTAATATAAATAATTTTAACTTTTGTATGCGGTTGACATAAATCCTTTAAGCCCCTTCTAAAGCAATTTCTAATAGTTTAAACAGTTACACTGGGTGCACTTATTCACAGCAACTCTTGTTCAGGAATTAACACTGCACCTCAGGAGAGGACAGCTGACACACTCTGTGTCTCATGCTGAAAACGTTGCATCTGCAATGCCCCTCTCCTGCATCCTGGAGAACACGCTGTACTTGCCTCGAGTATCTGTGCCATGAGTAGGCCCCTGCCCAGGTGGAACTGGCACCTGTTCTTCAAAAGGGGAGTGGCAGGGAAGGGTACTATTGTTTTCCCACGCATACAAAGTACAGATAAGAGCCCACACCATTCTGTGTAGGTAATCACTGTTTCCTGAAAATGGTTGCTCAAGAGTGTCTTTGAACAAGCCTTCTAAACAAAATCAAGTTATCGGGGACAGAGCTGCAAATTCTACCAGGCCCAAAAACTAAACTGAGAATGTAAATATTTAATAGAAATTTTGTTTCCCCTTCAAGCCACAGAGAGCACAATTCACCTCACCTCGCATCAGACCTCTATACTAAAGCCACTGGGATGCATATCCTTCTTATTAATGGAGATAAGCAGCCATTTTAGGGAACAATGTATCTGATATATTTTAAATACCTACTTTAGTACGAGACAAATTGCATCCTAAAACTATTCACTTTGCTTCTCACTGCTCACTACAAGAAAAATCTGGATAATTAACTGAGACAGAGTCTGTACTGCAGTTACCTATTTTTGATATGATGAATCCCACCCAGAATCACCAGTGTGAATTCAGTACTAGTGAGGTTTCTTGGGAAGATGGTGGGAGAGGACCTGGGAGAAACAGCCCAGCACTATTTCTGTCTCCTGTTTTGCCTCCATCCCAGCTCCAGCCCTTAAGGAACAACATATCTCAAACTGTAACATTCATAACCAATTCTACAGCAGCAAAAGAACACTATGGACTGCAGAGGCAACTTAGCAACTAACTTCTCTCTCAAGCAACTTCTGGCTGCCAAATCTGCCACAAAATTAAGACAGAACAAATAAACAAAGCAGAACCACTTGGCTTCCAAGCAAATGGACTATGTAAGCTGGTGTTTAGAAGACAATCTTCCAGCAAACTTTCTTTTAGTAATCTCCCCATAAGACCATTGGATGTTTGAGTTGGCATCTGCCCAACATGCCTAGAGCTTCTCATTGGAGCCTACAGTGTTCCTCGGGCCATGAGATGCCCACTACCAATCTGGTTGACCAACTGGGAGAAGAAACAGTCCTCAATCCTCAAATACACTGATTAGACTCATGTAAATGTAACAATCAAAAATAAATAAAGAGGCCAAACCACTGAGGAACTATGGCATAAGAGTACTATATATTGGCAAGAATTTGGAAGCAAATACAAGGAAGGGTCAACAAGAACTAGTTTAGCTCAGATGAATAGAATAATCATCAAAACACTTCCTTGCATATACATCTAGGAAAGGATGGGAAAGAACCTGTGGAGGGTTCAGCACTGTGTAAGAGGAAAGATGGAAGTGAATGAGAAAATGAATCTGCAATCTATGCTGGAATGAATTCTAAGACCACATTTCCCTGGAGAGAGTGGAAGGGTAAAGCTACTGGAAAGTATTGACTGAAGTGAAACATGAAGTACCTTTGAACTTTTTACTACAGAGCAGATACTCTCCAGCCAAACATACCTACAATTCTCCAAGCAGAAACAAAAAATACTTAGTTGTAATTCTTCTTTCATAATTCTTTAAAGGAATTTTTAAAATTAGAAATTTCTCATGCAGATAACTCTTCTGTTTTGTACACTTAGCTAGGTTTCAGTCTTAGATTTTATGCCAAGTAAAGATTTTTTTACATTATTCTTTGCTCTCTGAAGTCAGACTTGCAAATAATACTTAGAGAATATGGTGCATTTCTTCCTTTCACTATTCTTAATATCTCTTCCATCCTTGATGCACACCTAATATGAATACACAGTCTTCTAATAGGCAACAACAATAACAGTGCTCTACAATTCAACTGTGTCTCTCATACGAGGTATTAACACATCTATATCTGTTAAATAAACTCCTTAAAAGTGTAACTGAAACTGCATTACAACATTTTCAAAAGCATTTACAAGCATTCCTTTGGGATGAGGGAAAGAAAAACTTCAGTTTTGGCATCTAGTAACATAGCAATCAGCTAATTAAGGAAAAGAAATGGGTAGCCCAAGCTTATAAGTGATTGGCAGCACAATCATCTGTCAGACCAAATTGAAATATTTCAATCAGTGAATAGGCCCATGGAAATGCTTTCAAAGTGGGAAGCAGAGAAGGTATTACAGTGACATGCCAACAATGCCTCTACATCCATGTCAGTCCCTACCCATGTATACTTGCACAAAATTGAACCATGTTCTGCATACAAGTACAGATAATTAAATATCTCCAGAATACTTCCAGATCCACAAGGGTATAATTACTCCAAAGGCACCTGGAACACATACACCTGTGGGTCTTTGTACATGAGCACACTGGTGCCAGGGACTTAGTACTGCTTTGATGTCTCAATTTTGTCTTTGTAAAACACAGAATTCCTCCAACAATGATTGAGAATCTGCTTTTACTTCACACAATACAAGTCAAACTGATTGCAGATTTCAGAATTATGACAAGATGGTGAGATTTAAAAATAGTCCATAACTATCAGAAGAAAACTTTGCCTATTAAAGTTCTTTGCACCAAAAAAGATGTCTGACAATAATTTTCTGGGATGCAAGGAACTCCCATAAAGAGCATCTTTACTGAGGCTTGTTAGTAAAGCATGTGGCTGCTTTATTTTAGACCCTTCCCTCTCCCTAAATGGAACTTAAGTATAATCAGAAGAGAGCAATAAAATACACTGACCTGAATTTGCTGCTGCAGTAGATTGATCTTGTGCTGCTGTTGCAGGAGTTGCTGCTGTTGTCTTGCAATCTGTTACAAATAAAATTTCTATTAAATTAAAACAGCAATATTAAAATGTCAACACTATTGACCAAAACCCATAATATTTGTTATTCTTTATTATATTTTTATTAAGCATATTAACTTTTTTTTAAATGGGGCATCTTTTAGAGGTAAATTTAAATGCAACATAAAAATCTAGTTAGCGAGTAAGAAATATGTATTTTAAGCACTGAGGCCTTGACTCTGAAAAGCACAGAAACATAAGTTTATTTGTGTGCCTGTGAATAATCTCATCACTATTCAACAAAGCATTTAAGCCTGTGGTGATCTTTAACTATGATGCATTACTGTTAGTTACAATGGGAATGAAACACATGCTTAAAATTAAGTGCTTTTCTGAATGGGGATGGGATTACGCAGGCGCTTAAGGTTAAACATACATTTTCCTGCTTTGCTGAACTGGAGCCTTAGCTAGTGTTTATAGATGCTTCACTATTCAGCACAAGCTCCTAGGGTAAGCTTCTCTGACTCCCTTCAAAATGAGCAGCATATTATTTCTCTTGCAAATCTCAAAAATCATCCTTGGAGCCGCTTAGGGAAGCAGAGCCTTATTCTGTGTAAAAGCAGTACCTGGTGCTCAGTAACTCATCCTCCACACAGCCCTATGAAATATGTAGGTATTCTCACCCTCATTTGGTAGATTCATTAAGGGATCTGAAGGGTAAAATTCACTCTATCCCTTCTCTAACATAGATGGAGAAAAGCAAATATTCAGGGTAGGGAACACAAAGACACTGTTGAGAATTTGCTACAGATACCCTATCTACCTCCCTGATTCCAACAAAATCAGCATGCTAGAGCAGAAGGGAAATAGGCTCCAGCCCTCAGACCACAGAGTTGCTTCTTGCAATGAGTGATGTGGATGGCAGCCACAGGGAAGAAGCCACAGTGAGCTGGGGGAACAACTGGACTTCTGCTTTGGAAGGGTAACTGTGCAGCAGACTAAAATGAGGACAAGATTTGTGTTTCCTGGAAATCCCAGCCTCAGCACTTCTGCTACCTTCATTTCTTAAGTATAATTTCCCCTCCTATAAATATTTATCTAGAGCAGAGGAATCACATAAAACAGCAAGGAGTTGGTGACAAAGGTATTTTGGTCACTCAAATCCACTGTTTTGGTTTTAGCAAAAACCCTCCTGGTGTCCTTCCCCAACATCTTCTGAGCACACTTACTCAGTTATAAACAGAGAAAGTTAAGTAAAATATTTTTATGATAAAAAAATGGTAGGAATGTATCAAGGTTGGTTTGGAAATAAACAATCACATCGTTTTAGTGAAAACTGTCCAGATTAACTCATAAGGAATTTGCAGTCACATATTAACAGCTTGTAATTGTGCACACACAGAGACTAAGGCTGTCATTTCTTTTCTCTCTCACTGTCACATGGAAATAACTCTGTAATTTTTTTCAGTTAAAATTCACTTTTGTAAGAGAAATCAACACAAAATTCATACATATTTTAAGTCTTGTACAAGGCCTCAAGGAGACAAATTAAGGTCCACAAGATTCTGGGGCTGGATGAAGGCAAAGGGCTACAAGAAAATGGAGTCAAGCAAACCAATGCCTGTAACAGAGCTCAAACTCCTTTTAGGAGCCTGGTGTTCAAATATTTCTGGATGAACCTCCCAAGCAAGTCAATAAAATGCAGTGAGTGAAGACTGAAAGAGCAGACCCTTGTGTGTGAGTGAAAAGGGGAATTCAAAGAGATCTGGCAGTGCATGTGCCCAGGTAGCCCAGGGGCAGGTCCTAGGGCCTCAGGTATCTGTTGTCAGCACAGTGGCCAGATGTGGTGTTTGTGCTTGGTGAAACAGCCCTGATGGGGACAGTGTTAAATGGAATATTTAAAACCTGTATGAGAGCTGGAGTTACCATTTTTAATGAGTAACACACCAATTGTGTGACTCCATCCTAGAAGTGCAGTGTTTGTAGCTAAAGATGAGGTCTGTGAGGTTTATGTCCACATTTCCCCTACTGCTAAAGTCTCAGCAAAGGTAAAAGATGATCCCGATTTGCAGCTTCACAGTGAAATGAGGCAGATCATGGAGCTACATCATGGGCCATTCTGTATCAGTGCTATATCATTCTTTCACAGGTACACAGTACTCTGCAACCAGTATTGTTTGGAGCTGCTGGTGACCTGGCTGCAGCTTAACATGGTAAACTATAGCCAAGACAAAGAGGAGATTTTTGTTTACATGTGCAAAGTAACTGATCTGCCAGGGTTCTGACTGCTTGTGAACAGCTTTTTGTACCTGCCTGTACAACACAGCACCATTTGAATAGGCATTTCCTGATGAAAACAAGAAATATACCAGGGAGCATCTAATCTCAAAGCTTCCTCTTAGCTGGAGCAGCACTGTGATAGGAAATGTACCCAAGACCCTGCAATGCAATTACCATAGCACTGTCTTGATGTATAGGCTTGACACAGTAAAGTAGGGTACACAAGCACCATGTGGCTCAAATTCTGAATTTTATTTGCCTATCGGTTGAGCTACATGCTCGCTTCATTGAGCATGACAACCTAGTTTTAAGTGTCATTTAATTTTCATTTTGAAATATAATTACAAAGTGTTCACTGTAAGATATCACTCGTCTGCAAATGTGTCAAGATTAATTTGTGCTAGCTTATTCACAAGTGTCAATAGTTAATTACTGTGTCATCTCTAGATGGCTAAATGACATTCTAACTTCTGATTTTTTACAGTGTTCCTTTATGTTATTTTCCATTAGGGGATGAGTCCATATTCCTACATGTGGGCAAATACCCAAGCACATAAAATACCAGACGTCACAACTCATTAAAATCAACAGAGCATACATTGCTGTATATATCCTATAAAATATATTTAACTGAAAAGATAATTCAAGTAATAATGCCAGATTCCTAAAAACCACACATTAATTTGGATCTGTCTGATCTAATGCCTGGGGGACTAGTGCATGGGATCATTGTTGTTGCACTTTTGTTCAATGAGAAGAGGACAACTCTTTGGACAACTGCATCTTTAAAACAAACAAATAATCAAGAAAAAAGCAACAACAACAACAAAAAAAAACAATACAAGAAAAACCCTCCACAACCTGAACAAACAAATCAAACCCTACTTGTACAAGATATTTGAAGGTTTGAGTATGCTTAAGGGGTTTTTGTTTAGTTATTTTCTTGTCGAAAAGAGAAAGAGTTAAATAGTGGTTACAGTCTGGCTTGTTCATAACTCTCAAAATTGCATCTCAGTGCATGAAACAACTGTCAAATCTGTCATCCATTCCTCCCTTCTTGTTTTTTTTTTTTCAGGGTCCTATAATATTTCCTCTTTCTGGAAAAAATATGTAACTTCTGTGGATATTTAAGCTCTTTTAACAAAAAACATGAAAGGAAGCAACACCAGGCAGAACAGTGTTTGTGCTAAGCATTCTGTGTGAACCATTTTCACGGGTTTCTTTCTTGGAGCCTCACCTGTTCTTGCTGTTGGCGAGCAAGGTCCATTTGCTGCCGTTGTTTTTCAATTTGTGAGGCTGCCAGCTTTTTCTGCTCATCATGGGCAGCCAGGAGCTGCTCCCGTAAGCTGATCAGCTGGGTGATCATAGTAGAGAGCTGTCGCTCTTTTTCTGCCAGGCTTTCTGGTGTACCTAAACGTGCAGGAAAGATGTACTGTAAATATGAGGTAGACAAGAGTTACAAAGCAATATTTCCCCCCCCCAAAAAATGGCTGCATCACCAACGTGCTTTTTGTCAAACAGCAGCTTGGATATGTTTTCTACTAACAAATCTCAAAAGAATGTAACACATAGATTTGCTGTGCTCTAAGCAGGGGAGGAGCAGAAATGGGAGCAAAAAAGGTGTAGAACATTTCCTTTTTTCTGACACGGATTTTTTCTGGATGAATCCCTGTATCCTCTCCATCTAAATCTGCCCACTGTGATAAATACATTCAGAGTTTATTATTTTCCCTCACTTTATATATTTTGTTGTTTTTTCACCCCAAGTATGTATAAATGATAAAAAAGAATTGAAAAGATGCTGTTTGGTGCAAGAAGCAGTTTAAGAATTTTTTTATCATTTCTCCAAAATACCCACATACCTGCTAGGTCATTTAGGTAAATGCAAGTTTTGGTTGTGGAACGTGTACTAAAAATGAGCTTTACTTGTCCCCAAGAGAAATGGCTAACCTGAGAAAATAGCTTAAGAATTTTCATTTAACTTTCAAAGTTTACTCTACAGAGAGCACTTAATTAATATGAAACTACGGTACATTTATTCTTTGCACTAATGATGCTTAATGGACTGTTTATGGGTAAATTGCATGGGTCTCATAAGTGGAGAGTACAGGGTCCTTTTCCAAATCAATCTGAAAATATCCCATCTTATGTAGGAATACATTACTCTGTCAGAAACAGCAATGTCAGTTCCTGTATTTGAACCATACAATACATTTCCTTGTGTGAGCACTTCAGACCCACAGTTCTGTGAGAGATTGTATAAGTACAGCAAGGTAGAAGCTCAGGAATATTGGAAGAGGATCTGAAATATGTTTAGAGTTGGAAGTGGGATAAGTTAAACAACTGTATGTTGTACAGCAGAACTGAAAATTAGAGAAGAAGAAAACCAAATCAAGAATTATTCAGGTCTGTAGTCTGCCACAATGATAAGAGAAGCAGTACAAAAGAGGGTATTCACAAACTTCCTTTCCTCTGCTCACAATGGAGGACTGTGATAACGAAGTTACAGCACTTTCCAAGAGGAAGAAAATGTGTGAGGAACAGGACCTGGGAGAGAATGGAGAAACTGTCACAAAATTATGACTTCACCTTCTTCCCAGGAGTAAGATGGATACCTCCTAGGGAAGAGAAGAAAGAGGCTGACAGGTTTCATAAGGAGAAGGGAGACAAAACAGGCATCTGCCAAGAAGGTGACAAAGCCAAAATTCTCTACTACTTACATTGTGCTATGATAGGACCAGTATGATTCTTAACACAGAATTTCATTTGCAAATGCAGCATACAAGAAAACCTCAGTCTGTGATTGCTTTATATGGAAAAAAAGAAACTGCATGGCTTAAGTCATTCACTCTAAACAAAGCAAACACCCAGAAGCAAAGGGTACCTGATTTTCTGTACATCTATTAATTGCATTTAGCAACATGAAGCACTAAAAATATTCAATTTCTTATTTGTTATTAAGTATCTTAGTTTTAAAAGAGTTTCCAACAACATGACATTTCCCTACCCTCCAATGCCTAATCTTCATTCAGTATACATGTGACACAGGTCTCCAGAAGAGGAAAATTGTGTAACTTCTGTTGTAGTAGAAATTCTAGAAAGGGTTTTTAGTGATTTCTTTAGTCACAAGAGGTATGATGGATGCATGAAGCTGAAGGACACTCTACTACCCAGACCGAGCTATTGCAAATCCTTAGTGTGCTATGAGTGACTGAAGCAATAAAAGAGCTCTGTGCAAAAACCTGTTTCAAGACAAAAACAACAACAAATTAATTTTTGAAAGTAAGCTTAGGCAGGCATGTGGCCAGGAAAGTGCCTGCACTGAAAGTACCGCCTAGCCAGGAGCCTTTAGCATGTACCAAGCTCCATGCTGACATCTGTTCAATTACCTGCAACTTCAGTATAGACCCACCTTAACTCTCCTAAACTGAAAATTTTTCACTATGGTTCAAAGGTTATTTAGGTGGTTTTGAATCCATTTCCATGGATAAAAGATTCTTCAGCCAAAGAAAAACTCCCTTGCCCATTGTGACTTGAAGAGATCAACCACTCCACCCACCTATTCTAAAAGCCAATGGGAAACAACCTGCTGTCTCAAATGATACTTATTGTCCTCCACTGCCACCCAGGAAAGAGGAGCTTGAGACTTTCACATCCATCAAGCAGCTTTGGCGTCATAATGCAAGCCCCTGAGCTTACAGTCATAAAATAGTTTACATGCCCAAAGCAGATATTAATCGCTCACTCCACTTCCATATTGTCCTGTGTAGTTGTACTTGCTTCATAACATGAGTAGAAAACCACCACAAGACTGCCTGCTAAGGCTACAAAATATAATTGTTTTGTTAGGGTTTCTTAGAACCATTTCATAAAGTTGCCACAAATTTATAATCTTTTTTTTTTCTTCTTCTTTTTTTCTTTCCCTGATTTTTTTACAATAGCAGGCAGAAGTTACTGCTCTTATTCAGGAATTCACAGCAATTGTTTTTCTTTCCTTTTTTCCCCCCCAAGAAACACATCTGAAATAAATGACCCCATTTAAAGTACTCTGCTCTTTAATTTGTACCCTGCTATGTAATCCAACAACAGAATAGAACTGATGACCACAAAATGTACACTGTGCTCCTGGAAAATCATGAGACCTCCATGAAGCTGCAGGACACCTAACCAAGCAATGCTCGAGACGAGAACAAGCATAAGATGAGAATGGTGTTGTATGAACAGTGTGTGTGTGTGTGTGGAGGGGGAGGAGGTATAATTTAATTTTAGAGTGGAAAATCCCAACCACTATTTTACAGTTTAAATACCAATAAAAACCAACTTGCTTAGAATGCAGACCAGATTGAGCTGATCTGGCTGGGACAAGAGAGGTCATCAGTAGCTGTGTGCCATCATCATCTGTTTTGCATCCACTTACTGCAGCAAGCAATGAGATTCCTAAACTCATTACCAGTAAATAAACTTCTGCTGCTGACTGAAAATATCTATAAATAAAACAAAAATACAGCTATCTGTAAAATGTATTTGCCATAAAAACAGATAAAACAAAAAACTTAGTAAAAAATAAACAGTAAATATGCCAGCTTCCATAAAATATTATATACCACAGCTCTCTCTCTGTTCTAATCCTATTCTCTTACTCCAAAGACAGCAGTGCATTTTTTTCCATGGGGTCTTCCTTATCCCCAAAACACATCTGTCTTGAGTTTCTCTCAGATTTGTCAGGTGGATCAGTGCTCCCCAGGGCCTGCTCCATCTGAAGTATTTTAATTTGACTAAACACCTGATTTATTTTATCTCTCCGATGAGAAAGGCAGTTTGTCTTAATAGAGCCTGTCAGCCCACAGTCTCATTCACAGCAATTTACAGGCAGCTAGAGATGCTGGAAAAGAAGAGTGCTGTGATTCTGTATTTTATCCTCCTCCAGAAAGCACCTAAAAGCAGCTATTCACTGCTACTGCATGTGGCATTTTAGAACTGAATTAGCTTTTTATTCAAGTAACTACACTTGTTGTGAATAGCTTATCTGTAAAATTGCTACATTCACTACTGATTTTATTAACCTTTGGCTCTATCACAAAATGGTCTTCAGTTAGGAAAGACCTTTAAAATTGACACATTTTTCTTAGGGGCCTTTATTTCAGTGACGACAGATATACTGAATTTGATCCATTGACTCCCTTTACCAGCAGTATTTAAAATTTTGAGTGTTGGTGGGAAGCTGATAGTGTTTAAGGACTTCTTTTTAAAATGAAAATGTGACAGTCTCATCAAAAGTTCAGGAAAAAAATTGTTATTATTTTTGATAGTACTTCAGTTGTATATCCTCACCTTTGTGATTATAATCTGGTCATAGTAATATTTTAATTTTTCCCTGTGTGCTTATTATTTTACTCTTTATTTTGCATTTCAGCACAAATTGAGATAAAATACTCAGATTGAAGAGAACTAAGGCATCAAAGAGAACTTTTGAGAAATTCTGGTCATAGGTCAATCTAACCAGGAGAGGGAAAATAAAAAGTAGCTATAAATCTGCTGAAAAAGAGAGAAGAGTTCAACTTGTGGTCTAAAATTACATTTAGAAAAAATTCTGCTTGTGGCAAAACTCTATCTTTTTAAAGCCAATTAGATTGCTACATGATTTCTGTTACATAAAGTAATAGAAAGAGCATCATGTATCTTACAGTGCATTTTATAAAAATCATAAACCTCATCCTGCATTTTATCTACCTAGATTTCTTTAAGTAGTGAAAAAAAAAAAAAAAAAAAAAAAAAAAAAAAAAAAAAAAAACACACAAGTATCCTGTAAGCTTAGATATACAATACAATGATAGTTCCTGCATCAACCACTGGTTTGCCACCTTACAACACTCCTGTTACCTTTTACTACCTATTCAGTCTATATACCAATGTAACTGCATGTCAGAAAACACTGGAGGCTTTTCAATGTTAAATTTTTTACTGTCCTTGTGGCAAGCTGTCATGAGGTGGAGGCAGAGCAATAGCTGCTGGTAAGGGGAAAAAAAGAAACAGGCATAACAAAAAATAGACTTCTAGGCTTACACAGCGTAATTTAAACTAATCTCTCTGACACTCAGGAAAAGAAAACTAGATAAAACCACATATTCTATCAAGTGAATAAAAGACAAAATACTGGAGTCATAAATAAACCAAAAATTTTATAGGCATGATCTATAGCTTGCTAAAGCAGGGTTCTTAGCTGTGACATTAAATTACTGTGGGTTCTTGAATGTGCTTGCCTTAGTTTCCCAACATGTACACGAAGTAAAACACCACCAATCAGAGGTTTTTATGCCTGGTTAGTTAATGTTTCTGAAGTGCTTTGAGACCTTTGCATGGAATCTCTACACAGCTGCAAAGTATTATTGGTTCTCTTGAATTCTGTGATTAGTGTAAAGCATGACAAATAACATCCTTGTTTATGCACTGCATCTAAACTAACTTTTGCTCCATACGCTTACAGGAAATACAAATTAATAAATCACAAATTATTACTCCTGTTATGTTTCTAGAACAAACACATAGTGTGACTTTTATGAAATCAGGAGACAGTAATGCAAGAAAGAAGTGTGGACTTTGCCAAACGCTAAAGTAGGGCTTTAAATCACATAACTGCAGTTCCAAAGTATCATCAGCCAAAGCAGTTCAACCAACGATCAAAAATTATTTTGAATTGAGTTAAGAAATTTCAGCTTTTTTTTTTCTTTAAAAAAAAGCCTTTGTGACTCAATTCCTCTGTTAGGTTGGAGGGGATTTTATTACTTTATGGACATTGTTTGAAAAGAAAGCAAAAACACAATGCTAGACATAAAAGAAAGTGTATTTGATCTTAGCTTCCCAGAGATAACCTGGTTAAACCATTCTGTCTAACACTGAAGTCTGCAGCACACATCAGATGGGCTGTGATGTTTCCACTTCACAGGCTCTGTCCAGCATTTAGCATTTACCCTTTTTTGATTGGGTCACCTTCTAAATGCCACAAAATAGGGCAGCAAAAGTCAACAAAAATAAACAGAAAAAACAGAAGAAAGTAACAATCTAATGGAAGGGCTTCAGAGATAAAAGTCACTTTGTGAGGGCTGCCTGACTAAGGAGCCCCCTTGCCATTGCAACAGCATCTAATTTGAGTTCTAACTCCAGCAGCAGTTTAAAAAGCTTCCACTCTAAAGGGCCCCAAGTGTATCATAAAGATAAAGCATTTCAGTAGAAAACAGCCACAAAGACCCCTATTATCTTATCAGTCTTTGGTTACAACAGCTGAACCAATATGACTAAGTTCTGAATGACTTTCCCCCCCCCCCTTCTTTTTATAACACTAGAATACTGGAATTTCTTTATTTCATGATCAGTTAGCAATTGTTGGTGTTCCCATATGCTACTGTCCTGTTCTTAGTCAATAAAAAGTTTTATAAATGCTCCCATTGTGCTTTGTAGCATCCCAGTGCAGAAAGCAGCACAGCAAACATGTCCAGCATGCAAAACACACCGGATAGCTTCTCTTGGGAAGGTGTAAGATCCCTCCTCTCCCTTTATGTCTCAAAATGATTCTGCATTTTCAGCTTTGAGCAAGGAAATTTTATTACCATATGTCCACAGACAGTAATGGGAATTAATATTAAGAACTACTGAAAATTTTCTGTAGAGAAAAATGTCAGATTTTAAAAACAAAAAAGAGTTTAAATTAGTTATACTTTATGAGAAGGATGAAAATGCTTTACTGATAGTCCACAAGTTTTCTCCTAATTCCATACATACTAAACCTCAAACGTCGCAGCAATTTCTTAGGTGGGAGCAATTTGAAACATGTATCATTTGCAAAACAGCAGACTTTTAAAACAATTCTATACTTATCATGGTCCTGTCTTTGTTTAGCCAGAAAACATCTGAATAGCTGAGTGAATATGAAATCAGCTCAGTGAGAACATACCAACCCTTCATTGTCCCATGTCGCTGTGGCCACAGACAGGCGAGGACAGGGACCCTCCATACCCACATACATCTCCCAGGCTCTGGGATCCTGCACCCATTGCCTTTCAGTTTGGCTCCTCCCAAGGCTTTCATCCCGTCCACACACCCAGATCTCTGCCTGACACTGAGCTGGAATAGAGTCAGCAGGCCCTGCCCAGAAGTGCCCTCACAGGCACCTCTGAGTGTTCAGGTTCAACTGAGCCCTATCTGACCACCTAAAGTGTCCCGCTCTGATGTTTTTTCCCTTCTAAAAAGAATTTGATGGATTTATCCCTTTCTTCAGACATCATGAATCACCAAAACATTTACACTGCATTAAGAACAAGTCACAAGAATGTCTATAGTAATCCAGTTGAATATTTCCCCTAAAGATTTGCCATCACCTGCTGGCAACTGAGGCATCAGTATGTCCAGCAAATGCTCGTACCTTAGCTTTGCTCCTCCAAATAACAATTTTTTTTCTCACACGTTCATTGGACTTCTTGCTCTTGCATTGTTTCTTAGCAATTCTCAAGTGTTTCCTGAGTGATGCCTTATATTCAGAGGTTTTCTTCCTTGACTGCTTTTCACAACAGTTCCAATCAAAGTGAACCAATACATTCAAAATAAAAATAATGCAGCGACTGAACCAACAGAAACTGCTCGCAAGTTACTCCCAAACAGCTCCATAGCTGTCAAAGCAAGGTGCTAGGCAAAGGTTTGGATTGAGAAGTGCCTGGTCAGCTCATGGAGCAGCACAGTGAAACGTTGCACCGATTTTAGCAATGTGATGAATCTGCAGTTGAGTCCTAAAATGTAATCCACGTCAGGAATGCAGGAAAGAATGTGATGTTAGCCAGAGCTTCAACCTCCCCCTCCTCCAAACCGGTGCCCAGCAAAAAGCAGAATTCCAGCAAATCTCTTGGACTCCTTACTTCCTTTCACACACATGAAAAGAAGAACTCTATCTATAAGCCTTGGAGGACTTTAAATATGTTTAGTGATTTTGTTACTATCTCACAGATACCATTCTATTTTACTATTGTCTTCTATTTTAAAAAATAAAATAAAAAAAAAATAAAACTCACTTCAGCTCATTTCTTAGAATTTCTCTTAAATCCAGAAGAACTTGCAGATTTACACTCTAAATGATATTAAAAGTACACACTAAGTGTTAATTCATACATGTGCACATGGAAGGAAGACAATGATTTTTTGAATAAATTATTTGTAGGGTTTTTCAGCAGCAAGTAGAGATTTGGTTGTGAATAGTGTTTTCATTAGGTTTAGTAAAGCTTCATATGTAATCAAAACAAGCTGTTCAGAGTCTATGTAGCAAAAATGTGATATTGCTGGATATAAACAGAGAAATGCATATTATACATTTCAACTACATCTCATAGCCAACGTGTTCTTGTTGAGTTAGAATATAATGATATAGCAGAGGCCACAGGCTGTGAGTAATCTGTACAGCAATACAAACACTAAAATATGAGATAAAGAGAAAAATGAGTAGTTTTGTTTTCTTAACTGAGTGGACTGTAGCCCAGGGCATATAGCACATCAAAATAACACAGTGGCATTATATAGAGAGAAAATTCACATTATTAATATTGTTATTGACTCTAATGCTCAATTCCAATGTTTTTAAAGAAAAAAAAATACAAATTAAAATAAAGACAGTCCCTATTTAAGGCACTCACTCAGGACTTGGGAGCTGAAAAAATATCCTGACCTTCGGTTTCAGATTTTCCCATTTAAATACAGATGACAGTACTTCCCTAGATCGTGGAGGGGAAGGGGAGGAGGATGCTATGCTGACGATAACAGTAAAGACTACAAACCACATTTTTGGGCCATATAATAGACAGAAATAGCATATTAGAAAAAAAATCAAGATAAAAGAGGTATTGAAAGTGAAATGACAAAAAAAAAAAAAAACAACAAACAAAATCTAAACATCATTTACTGATAGAACAGTTCCTCTTCTGGAGAAGAATCCACACTGAGATATCAGGAACTGTGCTAATAAGAATAGCAAAAATACTCAAATGTCATAGTAGGAATAAATTTTCAGGATCAGAACCTTCTCTGTGAAAACATCCCCACACAGATGATGTTTGCCATCTTTTCTTGTGGACATTAATATTGTGAGTGAAAAAAGCACAAGATTGGTTTTGTTTTCCCTATCAGAGAACGCACATTAAGCACAAGCAAAAATAGCAGGTCAAAATAATGTCTTCCTTAAGAAGATGAACTTCATAAACATGGTTTGAAAGTTAAATGCTTTAACTTTTCCCATTTGCAAGGGATGTAAAACTAACTTCAACCCAATAGTTCTACAAGGATTTAAGTTGTCATGTAGCAAAAGAGGGGAAGACTCATGGGGAAATGGAGATATCCAAAGGTTTTCCTTCTGATAATGGGACACAAATACTAAATAGCAGAAAAATCAAGTCCCTCAGTAATTATGTTCACAATGCCTGTTGCTTCTTCATTACACTGGGATTAAAAACTCAGCAGGTGTAACTCTCCCTTCAGATTATCTACACATACATGTAGATCAAAAACTTCAATAGAAACACCCAGTATTTACAATGGCATGAGAGCTGATCCCCATGTTCCCATAAACACTAAGGGAAGCCAGTTGTTCACCTTTCCTATTATTTTATCTCTGAACCTGGCCCAAAACACAGGAATACTTTCAACAGCTTTGGCTGAATTTTGTAATTACAGAAGAACCAATAGCAGACTTGTCAAAGAGATGTCAAAAAAACCTCACCTCAGGTTCTAGAAAACTCACTATATTGGCCATGTAGAAACCTTACTAAAATCCCGGGTTTAGGTCTGAGACTGCTTTTTCCTGACAACATCATTTGGCATAAAAAACTGTGTACTTAGTATTAGACATTTTAAATGCACTTTCTTATCAAACTCTCTCCGTGAGCTGTTTACAGCTTAATGTGAAACTACAAATGTAAAACTGAGAGTGAAGTGCTTACACAGAGAAATACTGCCCAACCTTTTACACCAGCTTCCGAAAAATTCCAACACAATGGCATTTTTTCCTAAACATTATTTTGTTTTATGGATAATTTTTTCAATTTTTATTTTTCTCTTCTGATTCCTAATATTTGCTGAATGAAGTTCTGCTGCACTAGTAGTCTCACTGCATCGTAATTAAATTAAGCAATGTTTTAGATGTTTGAATTCAATAGAAAATCCCTAAATTTCATTTCCAGAAAAGGAGAAAAAATATTTTATTTCTAATATTTGCCCCTGTGCCTTGATGGGGAGGATTGGATATATGACTGCTAACCCGTCTCTAATATTCATATAAAACATTGCAGTAAAATGTATGGTAAGACAATTTTTGTGACATCCTCTTTTAGATGTGAAATGAGATTTTCTTTTGCTTATATACAATCATAGGTAGTGTCTTCTTTGGAATTACAGTGTTGAGAGTCATAATGGATGACAGTCTGGAATAAGTAGGACCTTATCAAGTAACACAAAAAGATTGGGAGTCTGCTGAAGAAAGAAATTTAAATGGAGAATTCAATACTGATTTTGAAATTGCCCCATTTCATTGATTGTTCTTTCCTAACAGCACGGAGCTGGATAAAAGTAATTTTGTTTCCATATTCAATTTAAACTTTAACAAGTGATTTCTGGGTGCTACTAATCTTATTTTTACATTTTGTAAACATGATAGAATTTCAAGAAATACACGATTTTTCATTCTTTTAATACTAGTATTTCTTCCCATGCAAGTGCAAAAAAGCACTTATTTAGAAGGAAGAGCCCCCCCAATTAAAACTTGTATTTTCAATCACAGGGATAAAGTGAATATCTGTGCTATCTAATCTTATTCTGGAAAGAGAATTGTACATGTACATGTATAAAAGTAGCTGGAAGGAAGCTGAGTTTAGAGGAAGTTTGCTTAATGTCTCATTTGATGAGTACAGCTCATATGAATTAGATGACATTAATTTCCTTACCTAACAGGAGCTAGTTACTTGTGATTTCTTTAGCTGATTATTTATCTTTCATTAAAAAGGCCCATGATGTAAAAGAAGCTTTTGTTTGGATTTTTTCACTCTTCTCCATTGTCTAAACTATGGATTAATAATGAAAGATAAAAAAAAAATTGTATGTTTTAATTGAGTTTTCAATTTTAAAGAGCAAGCTACAGAAAAGGAGAGCTTAAAATTTTTTTCCGTTCTTTGTCACAGTATTGAAGAAATAATGTGATTCTTCTCTTTAAATAGTGAGGAGCACTTTACTTTAATGTCTACAAATACATCCATGGGGTGATGGAAAGAAAAGGGGACAGTTGAACTTCAGGCAGCTTTTGTGTGTAATTCTGCAGCTGGACACATGCAAATCAGGTGAAAAATCCACATCTCATCACTATGCCTTCCTGTGGGCCTAATCTAGTTTTAAGGAGCAGTGAAGCTGACCCACCTGTGTGCCAGGGAGGGCTACGAGAACAAGGGTAGGAATTAGAATTTTTCTCTGTGGGTGCAAGAAGGGTAGAGATCCTTTCCATGGGTGCCACTGCAGCTTTTCTATCAAAAGGTAATTGATTTACATATCAGGATTCAATTATTTGGGCTCATTTGCCTTAAAGCTGACACTGAGGATCACACTCCAGAACACTGCAGCAGACTTGCCTCTTTTCCTATACTGAAAATTGTAACCCAAATGCATTTCTTCTGCTGCATCCAGAATGCACAATATACACAAGAGAGGAGATGTGCCCCTGTGAAATGTGCCCTGACTTCTGATGTCTTGCAGTTACTTTTTATATCTTGTTAAATAAGTTACTTCCATGAGTTTCTAGTTAGTAATTATTAGCTACACAACTCAGAAATGTCTAAATATAAATATGAGGAGTATTAGTACTGCAAGATTTATATACTTAAAATATAAATTTTAATTTTGATCTTAATTACATGTTCATCTTTCATGTCTTACAAATACAAACAAGTATATCAATGAAAAACTTATATTTGCCTCTGAAGATTTTTATTGCCTCTGGTGATAAGTAATGAAGAAGCAAAGTTTATTGCAAAACAAGGACATTAGCATAGCCTGTCTATCATAGAAGCTGTAAAGAAGAAACTTCCTACCTCATCTGAGAAGAGACAATTTAGTTGAAAGCCTTTGATATGTATGGTAAAGCAGCAACATTTTATACATTTAGAATGTGCCCAGAGAAGTGAGTTGAAGGATTTACTCTCATTTCAGTGGGCTTTGAAAGAGGTCCATTGATATGTTCATTAATAATGGCATTAGGTGGTCAAAATTGGCAGCTTCAGGCTCGTGAATCTGAATATTATTTTAAATTTAGTTCATAATCAAAGAGTTATAAATTGAAAGTGCTACTTATCTGCTGCATGCAACCTAACAATCTGTAAAACCAATTCAGCAGAGCCTGTTTATTCTACAAATAAGAGTGGTCTTGTGTCTTTTGAAATAACCACAAGCGCACTGCTTGGGTATGAGAAACAAAAACCAAACAAGTAAACTATGCTCTTGTACGCTCCAGGTTTATTTTATAAATAAATAATTAAATGAAAATAATGCAATCCAGAGCAAATTAGAATTCTATGACCACCTTGTTGTGCTCCTGTAAATATAATACAAAATTATCAGACAAGTTTTCTACCTAGAGAAAAACCTCCTAAATCACATTAACCAGAGCATAAAGGGGGTGGTCTACATGTGCAGGCTGAAGTTCCACACATATTCCAAGAGTGTTCTGAAATAATTATACTCTAACCACAAGCATGAGTGTGTTTAGCCAGATGGTTCTCAGAAGCAACTAAAGGGCAGTTAGAACTTTTCTTAATTCAATTTATTTGTATACCTAGTTGATCACGAACCAAAATATTTAGCACAGCCCTTTGCTACAGTCTTTGCTAATTAAGTTCTTCACAGTCCCAACCCAGAGTGGTATCAGGTTATTTTTTGTGCTTTCATAGGTATTCTACCACTCAAATAGGATCACGCAGAAAGAAAATGTAAACACTGCCTGCTCAAAAGTCTTGATATAATCCAATACTCAAAGGCATAAATTTGGCAGAACCTTAAGCACAGTGTTACAACAATTCACAATAAAGCTTGAAGCACTGGGAATATGCAGAAAACATGCCAAGAAGTTTTAAATTCTGCTATAACAGCATTCTAATTCAATATATTATAAATAGATCTGGGGTATATTTAAGAAATCAGGATCCTCTAATTGTTTCTCTCTCCTTAAGACAACTTAATACTGTCCAGGTTACATTTTCATTATTTTATTTCTACAGCAGCCACAATTGCAGCACTATTTTTCCTTCCTAACAAGGCACTCAAACTAAAAACACAAAGAACAAGCAGAAGCAGGGAACACAGATTTCTACTGAGGCTACTCTCAGTTGCTTTTGAAAGTTAATCATCTTCCTTTTAAGTGTCCTATTAAAAAAAAAAAAAAAGAGTTTTGCCTGGAAGAACACACCTATTGCACTTCGACACAATGTTTCTGAAGTGTTTCTTAAAGTTACTTCAGAGTAACTGTGATGCTGAGATAATGTCTTAGATGAGGGCTAATTGTGACTGCAAAAACATTTTGAACTCAAGCAGTGTATTTTGTGGTTATCTTCTACCTATGAATTTTAAAGAAATTTTAAATCAAAATTTCAATCTCTTTGCACTCACAAAAATCTCAGTTATTTTTCCCAGGGGTTTCTCAGATTTAGGTGTCTCTGGGCCAGGTCTTTTAAGAGATTTGGGCCTCTTACTATTGCAAATATCCCTACGGTCATGTTTTCAAAAACATTTGAAGCCATAAGACCCATTGACTCAGATGACATTTTAAACTATTTTTTAAAAATGAGATAAATGTGTGTGAATCATGTAACATCACCTTTAAAGTTTTCAGTTAATTTGATCCTGATGTTCTTCACACAATGGACACTAGCACTGTGGAATGTCTTTCTAAATGATGCTGGCTCAGAGTTTTATATAGGTTCAAGGGCAGACTGGACAGGTACTTGGAAAAGGGAAGAGGAATCTATTTGACTATTTCAAAATACACAAACCCCACCAGGATCTGGAAAGCCCCAGAACAGAAAATAGTCAGAGGGAGAGATACTATTAGTGCGAAGGTACAATTTTTCCCCGTTCTTCCTCATTCCTGTGTCTGAATTTAAGATTACTCCTGAAGTCAAATGGCTATTATGCTGGTTTTTCCCCTTTATGCCACAGACCTCCCTTCTATTTTTTCTCTGAGTTCTTTTGTAGCAACTTTAGCCCTTCAAATACAGTACTTGATGATTTTTTTTAAGACTTGTTTTTCCTGTATGGAAATTCATGCCTATGGGTCAGCCAACTGTCTTTCCTTAACACAGAAGTAGTTTCATTTACTTTTCTGATGTGCAACACCAACTAGTGGACATGACAACCTGGATCTGTGTGATAGTCTATACCTTAGGCTTAGGGCTGACAGGTTTTGGTGAAAACCTAAAGTTGCTCACTTTGAGTTTCACACAGGTAATAAACTTAGGACAGCAAATGTTTTCAACCGCATCCTTAAAGTAACTTCTAAAGTATAACCATCAATACATTGTGCTGCTTCAGGGTATTAAAATAAACAGAAAAATAAATAGAAATATTGTTGAAAGACTGCTGGAGGACTTGGGATATTTAGATAACACTTTCTAGAACTCAGTAGCACTTTGGGAACTTCCAAGTGGCATGAAGTTCATTCACGTGGAAATTTTCAAATTCCTCCTTGGAGCCTTGGCTGGATATGCCATAGGAAAGATGAGGTTTCCCTGCTCTTGTGTACCCTAAATGTCCTGCATTTAGGAGACATCAGCAGCCTGCAGTAAAGCTAAACCCACAGCTTCAGCTCTATCATGGACTCAACATATATATAGACAGAAGTCTGCATAAGACAGCCAGCTTGCATAAGTGGATGAATGAATACAAGACAACACATTTAAATGCATTTAAAAGGCAACACTCATACACACTCTTGCACATTTCTTTCCCTTTGTGAAAAAAAAAGGTCAAGAACTCATTATTGCTTTAGTTATTAATTTAGCTTAGGAAGGAGTAACCCTCAGTTGCTTAACCAACTCGACAACTCTACACCTGCTATGACATAGCTAACACTGACAAAAAATAGCATTACTAAGCCTCTAAAAGCCGGAATAGGTACAGATGGCAAAAGCATTACCTAGTTTACCAGCTAACCTAATTCTCACAGTATCTTTTAACGGTTTCCCTTCTTTTAGCGGTCAGTCAAGATCATCATTAAACAAATATAACACACCTTGAGTTCTTGAACTGCAGAAAATGAACTCTTTCAAAACTGAGTCTGTGAATGTTATCATTTTGAACAGGAGCCACCGTCTCAGCCTTGGAAGTGGTGATGCCAGCTGATCTGCATGATCTGACTTTGATAAGAGCAGTGCTCTCCTTCAAGAGACCATAGAAACATGGAATGGCTTGGGTTGGAAGGGACCTCAAAGATCATCCCATTCCAGCACCTCTGCCGTGGGCAGGGACAACTTCCACTAGACCAGGTTGCTCAGGGCCTCATCCAATCATTCTGTAGGTGTTGGAGTGAACCTATTGGAAGGAACACTTTTGTCCTTAGCAAAAACTATTCCATAGAAACTAGTTAAAACCACTCACTTTCAATACATCAATCTTCAGTTTTCCCTCACTTCCAAACTTGAACTTTGTATTAATTTCTATGTTTTTAATATATTTGAATATTTTACACAGACATAGATATCATCATGTGAATTTTTTATGGCAGATTCAGCTGATGAGCAATTAACACATGTATTCTGTCATGGGTTATTTGCTGCTGATCACCATAGCTGTTTTCAGTATTTGCAACTATAATTCAGAAAAGAGTTTTTTCTCAGTGGTTTTGAGCACAATACACATGGAAGGGAACAGGAAAAGGCAAAGTGGGAGAAGAACCTCACCTATCTATTAAGTTAACTGAACTTTAAGCTATGTGTGGAGATGACTATGGTTTTTTCCAGGTCAGCAGAGGGAAAATTTTCACTATGTCCCACTCAGCACCCGGGGCTGATATCTGTCTGATGGTGGGATATGTTTCCTGAGAGTATGCAGAGACACAAAGTGCCTTTGTCAATCATTGCTATCTTGAAAAATGGCAGACCTTAACCTGATAGGATTAAGTATTTCTTTTTAGAGAAATCCTTATCCTTCAGAAATGGGCACCCTGTGTTTGGCTGTTGAGCCAAAGAGACCCAAAATTACACTATAGAACCCCTGGGAAGGGAAGAAAACAACAACAACAAAATAAAGACAGATAAGAGGGTCAATTAATTTATTAATGTATCCTGAAGTAGAAAACCTCTGTTCTATACAGCCCCTAAAAGAACATCCACAGTCATCCTGCAACTCTTGCAGAATTCCAACAATCCATAAGCAAATGTGTCCTGGCACCAGAGGAAGGCAGTGAAGGTAAAACTTTCAATTACAAGTTAAAAGACACTTTATGATTCTTAAGGAATCTGGAAAAACAAATCCACAGAACAGCTATGCCCATTTCGTTTTCTTTACCTTCCTTGATAAATCTGTTATTTTGGTGTTATCAATCAAGATTTGACATCTGTAAATTTCCCGACATTTGGAACAACTTATTTGTATAAGCCTGCATAAAATATCTGTATACACTATACTGACTTCTTAAATCTTGCAACCTGAGCATGCCACCTGCAATTTAACATCAGATTTTGGTTTAGTGTCTATACTAAGGGTGTATTCCATCTCTCAGGGAGAACTACAATTGTCTACTAAACAGTTACATCAAAGATCAAATCCCATAATTAAATTTCAAACTACAGTGAAGCATAAATAATTTTCTGATCTCAGGGTTTAGAATGGGGATCTTATGTCAACAGAACACTTTGGGGGCATATATCAATCTACAGTATTTCCAAGTCAAAACAAATGCAAAAGATCTATCTTCACACATAGTAGTGTGTTTAAAAATATCGGAAATGTCAACCGCTTACATACTTTCATATTATCCCTAATTAATACAAATTGCATTTAATTTCACATTTAGTAAAACATATTGCTGCCCAAAATAAGGACTATAATTTTTATCAGCAATTATTATTACTGATGTATCAACACAATTATTTAAATTCAATGTATATAGAGGCAGAATCCATGCAAGCATTTACAGTTTTTGTTCCCTCTGTGTTTCTTCCCTAATTTTTGTGGCTTGGAGTTCCTCCAGATGCTGTCTCTGACTTTGTGGTTTTGTATTTGAGATCCCATCTCCTGATTCATAGCATTCTTTGACTGACAAACAGGTTCAGATACGAAAACAAACAGTTACCTGTACATAATCTGTGCCTGACAGCTGCACTGCTAAGTTTTCCCTTCCTGGTGAACCTACTGTTTCAGATTTGACGCATTTCTTGGGTCTCTGAGTTACTGTGTTTGCTAAGCTATTCAGTATCTGGTGACATATGTGATGTCTATACTGTAAGCCGCACTTAAGACTCAGAGGATTTTCCTCTAGTTCCTCCCTCTTCATAAACTAAATTATTTTAAAAGAACATTGGGGTTTGTATTTCCAAACTGGTGTGCCTCCTAATTGAATGCAGAACACTTTCAAACTATTTTCCATTAGAGGCCCACTTTTTTTTCTGATTTTAATGCACAATATAATACCTTCATTGGAAGACTAAAATTGTTTTACTAGAAGTAAAACCCATTATTATATGCTTTTTTCGTGGTTTTGTGTTGTATAATGTAGGGTGAATTATGTAAAACATACCAAACAGGATACTCTACAAGCTGCTACTTGCATGCTGCAAACAATCACAGTTTCACTGATAGACTGGGACTTAGCATCTTAAAATTCCTGTGGAAATCAAGTGCATTTTAAGTATTGGGTTTGATTATTTAATCAGACAACTTGCATTTTGCCCTGGCTAATTTGGAAGGCTGATAATATTTTACTCATAAAGTAATTGTGCACCTGTTGTGATGGAAACCTGTTCAAACAAATCTTAATAGACATGAGGATTCATTCCCAACATGAGTGTGTTAGCCTCTCATTACCATCTATGGGGCAACAAATTTTAAGCAGCTATTGAACAGGTCTCAGCTTAATCTTGGATAACTCTTCAACATTTATGATAATATGTCTAATATTAAACTTTGTTAAATTACATCAGTACAGGCTAAGGTAAATATTAGGATATGTGGGTTAAGCTAACAGCAATTTAAAGAAAAAAGGATAAGAAAGATACGTCCATAATAACATGGTTCTAGGGTGAGAGCTAATGACAAAGAACCAGATCTGATCAAGCTGCCTGGCTATAAATCTATTAACATTATTATCACAGAGGGTAATACATATGATGAATTCATGGGACCAGGGCAGGCTACATCCTTAATAGGTTTCTGTTTCCTCTGTTCAGACAAATTTTTATGGAAAATATTTCAATACACCTATTTCCTTTAAAATTCATATGTTGATATTGATTGATGGGACTTCACATTTATACTGTTTGAAAGCTTTCTCTATTCACAAATCATGCAAGAACAAAGGAAAACAAACAAACAAAATTGGTTATTTACTTTAATCCAACATAAATATTTGAGGGAGAAACAGAAGAGACATAGTGAATTGATATCAATTCACACACCAAGAAAGGGGACCCTATTGTCAATGACCTGATTAGAGCAAGGGGATCATCATTAACCTGAAATCACTTTAATGTTAGCAGGAGGAGGTGAAAATGAGGAAAATGAGCCCAGTTTTGCTAGATTTGCCCTTTGGCAGAAAACTGTCAGATGTCATTGGTGAGATCCAAAGTGAGGTGACACAGTTAAACAAATCAAGATATCTTGAAAGAAACACTGATAATTAACCTCTTCTGAAAGGTCAACTTGTTTAGAGGGGACAGGGACAACCCTTCTTGTATTTCTTCTTCTATTCCTCATTGAGCTTAGGCTTTTGAGGCAGTGGCTGTGTCAGGTTGCATATTATGTTCTTGCTATTCTCAGTTGCAGGGGAGTTACTAAACGTGCTCCTACTTCATTTTTTTCTTAGTACTAATTCTATCTATGTGCCTTGAGTTTTACAGATTACATTTCTGACTTGCCTCAGGGTCCACAGTTTGTTGAGTTCCCAGTAAGGTATTTTTACGTATCTCTTCAGGAAAAAAAAATCTGATATCTTTGATATCATCTGGATATCCTCACTACTACACAGTATCTACACATCAAGATCCCACTTCAAGACAAAACTCCCTATTCAGAAATGGAGTTTAAAACCAACTGAAGTGAAAAGAATTACCACAAAGGTTCTCATTAATCAGTGCCAAAGTTTGATGCTGCTCAGAAAGTCATATTTTATGCAAGAGGTTTCTTTCCAATTTAACTGCAGAGAAGGCTGAGAACAGTGGTCAAAGTGCAGAACAGCTTTCACACAAAGAATAAATAAATATATTTTCACTTTTCAACCTGGAAAAGAGACAGAGTAACAGAGAACATGAACACGGAACAGTTCATTCTAAAAATGTCCATTCTAAGATCTAGGGGACACCTACAAGCTACTAGGTGCAAATATACAGCATATTGCTAACTGCTGAGCTTATCCCCATAGACCCTGCAGCTGGCTGTTAAAGGGTTCAAAAGTGATTGGACATGTTCATAGATGATAATTCTATCAAGGGTCATTAAACCCGAATTACCACCTCTGAATCAAGCAGCCCATTAATCATATTTCATGGGAAATTGGAAGAGTATACTGAGGAAATATTAGTGTATGTTTGCCCTTTCCTTACACCCTTCCACAGGTTGAACAGTGTCCAGGGACAGGATGCTGCAGAACAGTGTGTTCTTTATATCTGACACTTAAAGTTCCCTGAATACAAAACATCCATAACAAAGGACTGATAAAAGTACATGTAGAGGTTTCCACATAATCCAAATTGACCAAATTCAGTCCTTTCAGTACAGTGCCTATATGTATTTTTCTAGATAAATGCTAACATTCATCAATTTGTTAGAATTTGACTTTGTAAGTCTACAGCGACAAAAAGCCGAAAGCACTGAAGCGTGATGAAGCAAGAAATGGAGATTCCACTTTTGTTTTAGCAGTGCAAACTCCTGCATATGCATTTTCTTTTCCATAAGAGATTGTATATGTGTCTTCAGCAGGAGTTTTATTTTGCTAAAGGTAAGAAACTTCATTGGCGACTAAGCTGGGACTGGAGTCAAATGGAAATTTGCCACTGACATCCACTTTCAGAAGAGAAGGTGCTAAGTTCCTAGTAGTGATACATTCTTCAGTATAGAAGCCTTTCTACTGCGGTTAAAGGCTCTGTATTTAGTGCAGAAAGCAATGACTGTTATACTGAAAATCAATACATATATATATGTATATGCCACCAAAACAACCTCCCAACAGAGGAAAATGGTAAATTTTTGAGGAATAAGTGGAGAAAACCGGCCTGTAATTCTTAGTTTATAGGCAACCTCTTTTCTGCAGAAAAAAAAATTAGATGGCAGTTGAAAATAAACACATTTTAATATGATACATTTTCTTGTCACTAATTGTAAAAATAAAGAATAGATCATATTCCAGAAGGCAGTCTGTTCTGATGTGCAAAAGAAATGTATTGCCGTTTCAGTTCCTTATTATTAGCATCATTATCCATCTTGTTGCTTTTTCTCATGAACAGTTGATACTATTTCTTACTACATTATTTGGGACACATTTCACAGAACCCAGAATTCAAGTGAGCTGTCACATTGATTTCAGTGTAGTACAGAGTTCATACATTGACCTCTGAATCTTTCTAAGCTTAGAAATATACACTGATAAGGTAAAAAACACAGATATCTGTGATTGTGGTAAGTAAAAAATTCATTGTGTACCTGGAACTAAAGGACATGCATCCTGCTTGATGATTTTTATAAAATATATTCAACAATATGGAAAACTTGATTTACGTGAAAGGTGGATTACAGTGTAATTTATAGTTCTGGAGTTTTAAGAACTAGAAATGGCAATTGCCATTCACTATCAATATAAGAAGCAGGCATGATTGTGAGAGGTGCTACTGAAATACAACCCTCTCACCAAAAGACTATAGCAACAAAAAATATTTGGCTTTTTTTAATGTGATAAACACAATTTCAATCCTGCCAAGACTTACATGTACCTAATTTAAATACTAGCACTATGTACAGTGAGCAGTCCAATCTCTTCCACAGAGCTACCCTCTGTCTGTACAGCTGGGGATATGTCTGTTTAAATCCAGAATCTGAAGGAACATACTTCATATCAAAAAAAAAAAGACACAAGAAAATATAGTTTAGTCTATTTCACACTGCTGATTAGTCTAAGAGTGTTGGTATCTTGACCATAACAAATAGATACTATGGGGCTCGGTAAGCTTAACCAAAATATTTTCGGTTTTGGAATCCATTACTTTCTTCAAGCAAATACAACTAAAGGGCGTGCAAACATTAACTGTTGGAAGTGCTTATGAAATATTCAGGCATTCAAATGTTTTAATTTAGAAGGTCAGGTTAGACCTGGAAGCATAGCCCTTGCACCATGTTACACAAAAGCTGAAGTAATGGCAAAACAAAAGTATTGCTCTGATCTGGAGAGCTGCAACACAAAGCTAAATATATCACTTCATTGGATCATGGCAATAAATTCACTATGAGAAACCTTTATAGCCTGTGGTATATTCCTAATCAGGACCAATTTCTTGAGGATTTGGGTGTAGGGGTTCTGGGCTGTGCTGTTTTGTTGGATGTTTTCATTGGTTTCACTAATTGGAACCAGTTGATTCTTTTTCCTGTGTATTGATTTTTTAAATCCTAGCAGTTAACAATGATTCTAATGTATCATAACACTTTAGACCTTAATCATATAGTGGGGCTTCTGCTTGTAGCTTTTGTTTGAGTTTTAATTAAGAAGACCTTGTGTCTCAAAGCCTGAGCTGAGTTTTTAATTGCTAGTATGTATATCACACAGACTTCAAAAGAAATAAAATATGTTTTTAACAGAGAGCACAAAGGAGAGCTTTGAAATGTCTATAGCCATACAAAGTGATATAATTAAAAACCTCTGAATGCCTCTGTGATATAAGACTTATATATATTTATTTATACATATTTATGAGGCAGACTGTTATATACCCTTAGACTTCATGAGAAAGAATTTTCAGCAATTATACTGAAAAATAATTACTGCAAATTCAGACTACGGTGTTGATCAGGGCTAAAGGAAAACAGATTTATTTTCCTCAAAATGGACTTCACATTTGATATAGTGCAGCAAGAAACACCTGAAAGCTTATCTGTGAAGACAAATTTTATAAAATAGAAGCAAAAATAACATTTTAAAATGTTTTGTAAATCATGCATGTTTTAAAAAAATTAATTCACTGTAAAAACCACAACTTTCTCGAGGATTCATTCATGCACAACTCTTTCCAAGACTATTCCAGAAATGGAGAGTGTTAAATTACTAGATTCAAACAGTTGTGCCTCACTGTCCTCTTCCAGTCATTAATACACACAAAAAAATGCTCCTAGAAAACACTTTCTCGCATCTCTCCTGTTCTTATACCAGGGAAAAATATCCTTTCCAAAATTGTTTGTGGATATCTTGCAAGTAGACTATCAAATGGGTGAAGTTGCTTCATTTTACTAAATTCAACATTTCCTGGGAAACAGGAATGCTGCCTCCCACCTACCCAAATAATATGAGGCCATTAAATGTGCACATCACACAAAACAGGGAGTTTAGAGTCTTATTAATAAAGCAGCAAATACAAAAGGAGAAGGGATAAGCATGGGAAGCATAATGGAAGCAGCCTTCTGTGTTGGATAAAGCCATGGACATCAATCACTCACCTCCCCAAAATAGAGTCTACTGTACAAAAAGACAGCATGTGACATTCAAGTCACAATGCCTATAAATATAGAGAGTTCCAGTTGCAACCACCACCAATGGAAGGCAGAGGACTAACCTGCAGCACAGTAGCTGGTGACCCAGGAGTCACTCTCCTCTGAGGTTGCTAGACCAGTTCTGACCCTTTCACAATAACATCATTGCTTAAGTTACTTAAAGACTGACCTTTCTTATTTGATCTTCAAAGACTCTGCATGCTGAGAAAGACCATTGCTGGCTATTTCAGTAGGACAACTGCCTGATGCATGCAAGACCGTGCTATTCCAGAGATTTATATTTGGAACAGAAACAGAAAACTTAAAACAGACTCTGTATAGTGATAAATGATGCTACTCTGCCTAGCTGTGGCTGCTGAAGAAAAACTAGATAACCAAGCAACAGAAATACATGCAGTGAGGGAGAGTGAGGACAGAACTCTGTGCACCCAAATATCTGGAAATAAAGAAAAGAACCCTGCCTCACTTTGTTTATTCAAATACGTAATAACAAAAATCAGGATGAAAAGTATTTCCTGATCTTAATTTATATACGAAAGAAACCAAATGCTGAAAAAGCCAGATGTAAGCCTAACAAATTGCTTGTATACCGTAGATAAATCTATTTGCATGCACCCCCTGGCAAACAGCATACAATCAAATGATTTGCACAGAGTGCTCTGGGGTTTTTTCTCCAGGTGAGCAAGGCATTTAACTCAGGTCAACTGCTTCAGAGACCTTTGAAAATTTGACCTATGTGTTTCATTTATAAACATATCAAATGAACAAGCAGACTTATTTAACCACTGGAATTTGACTACAAAGCATTCTGCCAGATTCTCCTCAGTTCCATGCAACCTCCCTGAAGTCAATGGCTTGTTTGGCTGGAATTCAAGGAAGAATCTGGACCATTATCAATAACTGAAATCCTAATAAAGAAACTCAGAAAAAGCAATTTTACAAGTGAAGCACACTGTGCAAGAGTAATTGTGAGCAGGAACAATCCCACACTGAGAAAAAATGAATTATTCACTGTTTGTTACTTTTGTATTGGCCTCTATTGTCTGAATTAATAGATATAGTTTATAATTATATCTTGATTAACACTATTGTGTTCTAAATATAGAAGGTAAAGCAAGAAAATACCGTTTTTATTTGTTTCTCTCAGCCAATTATCTTTTCTTCTTGTCTGTGTGCTTCCCAAACATGAATAGAAACAGTTTGTGTCAGTGGTACATTTTTTTTTCCTGCTTTCATCCTTTTTTCTGGCACTGATTCTTAGTGAACTGCCTTCCCACAACCAAGATGCTAGTCTTTCACTGAAGGGGGAGGGCTGTGGTTGTGCAGACACAGAGGAAGAATATGTGCTCAGGTTATCCTTAGTGAGAACAACGCCTTCTCTCTAAAATAAACAACTCCCAGAAACAGTCAGTGCAAAGAGCAGTAGCTGTGGTTCCTCACAGGACAACACCTTGCTTCCTTATAAGCAGGACTTTTTTCCCCTAATGAACACATTTATTTATTTTTACTGCATCCCTTGATGTCTTTATGTTAGGCTCTCAGTAATATGAACAAAAATTCTGCACAAGGGCAATTAAATAAAATTATTTAGGATCTAATGGAAATTAAGGAAAAATATATTTGACCTCACAAAGACAACAGATTTTCAAATGTAGTTCTTTCAGATCCCAGAATGCCCTGCCAGTTACCTTGCTGGAAATTCAACCAGCACTATGAAAATGACCTTCATGGTTATGAAATTTACCACCTTGAACAATGAAAGGATTTATTTTAAAGTATGCTTCCCCTACTTGGTTTTGTTTCCTTCATGTAATCAGGTTTTCATGCTGCCATGGATTAGGTTGTTATTTGTTTGTGGTTTTCTTTTTCCTTTCAGAGCTGATTTAAGGTAAAAAAATGCTAATAGGAGTTAATACCAGACTATTGTGTTAATAGTGGTTTTATTGGCTCAGAGGTAACCAGCCTGGAGACAATGGTTGGGCCATGGTTTTGGGAGCCCAAAGGAAAGGATTCCAACTTCAGACCTGCCCTTACTCAAGCTATGTAACTCTGCACCTCATTTTCTTCTTCTATAAAACAACACTAATGTCTTTGTCAAGAGGTTTGAAGTGTAAAGCACAACGTAACAGCAACCATTATTTGTCTTCCATGCTGGTTCTATTTTAAAAAAAATTAAATGCAGCTGCAGTAGCAAAGATTCAGCATCTAGTCTTGCTGGAAGCCAACTAGCAGCATGGATGAATACTGCAGCTACTATAACCATTTACGGACCAGTTATACAGGAAATGGGCTGTGGAAACTGACTGAGGGACTAGCAACATATAAATCTGCTGAGCCTAATCTGATGATCCTTTTTATACAGCTAATAGGCTATTCCCCTGGAAAAGGTAGCTGAAAATTCTTCCAAATCGGAGTGAGAGAGCTTTGTAGGTAGATGAGAAAAAGATGAGAGGCAAGAGCTCTACCCACTCACTCTGCAGATAAACAGATATGCTAAGAAAATAGGAGGAACAACGTAAATCCAGAAAAAACAAACCTTTCTTTTTCAATAAATGAGATGCCATTAGAAGGCATTTTTTCCCACATAAAATAAGAAAGAACATTATTCTGCATTGTTAGAGATGCCACCTCTTTTACATTTGATTCGCTAATAGCATTCAAGTAGTTTCCATTTAAAGACTAAGTAGCTATATTTTGCAATTAATGGACAATAATAATTCAACTAGCATTCAATGTTTTCCACACTATTAAGAGACAATATAGCTTTAAATAGATTGTGATTTCAAGACATAATTTTTTTGGATTTTATTTCAGTCAATTTTAACATGTTCCTGCAAAATTGTATGCTATGTTTCTGTCAGTGATATTACTATGGGATTTCTTTCCTGCCTAACATATATGCATTGTCATAATTCTACCAGAAAAATCAGGAGAATCCAACAGATTTTTGGTCCTGAAGGAACCAATTATAACTTACTTATTAAAAAGACCCAATCTTTCATCTACTTGTATAATAAAAAAAAAAAAAAAAATTGCACTATCTTGAATTTCCTCCGTGGAAATTTAAATCCCTAAGCATCAATTTTCATCAAATAGAATATATATTTTTTTTACATTAAAGAATTTTACAGAAAATATTTATTAATAGGATGAACATGACTCTTTGTTTCCACAGCTTTGTAGTTGCAGTTTAATAAAATTATACAAATGAAGAGAAATAAATCTTGGGTACTTTGTGTACTCCTTAAACCTGCCTTATGACCCCTTCTCACAGCACAAAATAAAAGCACATTTTAAATTTGTTGCTTAATCAATAACACTGAATTTCTTCTCACTAAGAAAACGCATGGAAGAATTGATGCGGGGGGAAAAACCACTCAAAATTTTTTACATAGTACTTGATTGTCAAGAGAATTCCCCTTTTCCTAGGATGCTGGCTCAAGAAATCATGAAAATACTGGAAATTATTGTCCACATATACAACAAATCTTGCACTGATTTTGGTAAGTCCCAAATTTTATCCAGTCCTGCTCTTTCTCTACATAATGGGATTAATAGAAATACTTCTTTTTAATCTTTTTTTTCCCATTTTGAATCAAAGATTTAGAACAGCAATGACACAATTACCCCCTTTTATGATCTGAAAGCTGTTTCTACACACAGTTTGTGCAACTGGGAAGAAGCAGTACCAAGTACTGGTAACTCCACATTTCTTCCTCTTCCTCTGCTCAGAGATATATAGCTGATGTCAGTGAACTAATGTAAGTAACCTGGTGTTTTGTGATAACATCCCTGATAGTGCCTATAACTGATTGTGACATACTCCGTTTTTTTGGCACACTCATCCATCATGTCAAGATAAACCTTAAAAAGCAGGGTGAGTTGACTGGAAAGAACGCCACCCTCTACAGCTATTTCTATTATTTTTTCTGAACTTTCAAAAATCCTCAATCCCCTTCCTAAAATATATGCAAACATTTAAAATTTGATCTAGTGAGATACCTTTAATTTCTCCAAGGAGATCACTTGTGTTTAATTTTTCCATCTTCTCCTTCCAGTCTTTAGAAAGAAGCTTTTCCATACAGGATGAATCTATTTAAAAAAAAAAAAAAAAAAAAAAGGAATTATCAAACATATTCTTACAGGAAAACAGGTGCCACCTTCATTTTAAAACTGTTCTCCCTGTACCAGTCGAATCATAGTTTAGAAAGGAAATGAACTTGCAGCCAAAGAGAGTTCTTATTTAACTGCATTTTAAATCCAAAGTAATTCCCCTGAGGTTAATGGACTTACTATGGATTTAACAAGGGTCTAATTGAAAGAAAAACTTCGTTGAGGATTTATGCATGCTAACTGCCAATTTACATGCATAGATTGCCAATGTATATACGAATTCTGTCTTTCATTTGAGAATGATTGTACACTCGAAATTATACATGAAGATTTAGTAGCTTTTTTTGGAAATTTGGCACACAGTGACATCTGAAACCCATTTTTATACCCATGTCAATGCAAAAGTTATTCATATAATGTCTCCATGGAATTCATGAAAGCACTCTACATATTCGATGTTCACAGTATCAGAAATTTTCTCAGTACACCATAAACAACATGTAATGATTAGAAGATAGGCTTTCGTCATATGAACTTCAGAATACATTTCAAGTCTTTGCCCCAGTCTGGGAGGCCTTCTGTAGGCAAAACTGTCACTGAAGTCATTACACTTTGGAGAAAGTAAAAGATTGGGCCCAGTAAGTTTCCTATGATCAGACCCCCATTCCACTACAAAATTTTATACTGAGCATAACAGACTTCAATAAATTCTAACGGTTTTTTTCAGTTTCTGAATTAAACTAATTGGCTCTGAAGTCTAAATTATAGATAACCTTGCAGATACATACAAAAGGTGATTTTTAAGATAGAAATTATTATGAGGAGAGCCTGCAAGACTACAAATTCTCCTGGAGGGAGCCTACAAGAAAGATGGAAAGAGACTATTTACAAAAGAATGTAGTGACATGTCAAGGGAGAATGGCTTCAAACTGAAAAAGAGTAGGTTTAGAGTAGATATTAGGAGAAAATTATTTACTTTGAGGGCAATGAGGCACTGGTACAGGTTGCCCAGAAAAGCTGTGGATGCCCCATCCTGGAAGTGTTCAAGGCCAGGTTGGACGGGGCTCTGAGCAAGCTGGTCTAGTGGAAGCGTCCTTGCCCATGGCCATTCCATGACCCTGTCGTGGATGTGATATGGGTTTTTATGACTTTTAAGAAGCACAATTCGGATTTCTAAACAATTACCAAGAAAACTTTACAAACAACTGAACACTATTCCTTCCCAGTTAGTAATAATAGAATCTCTGTTAAACTACATGTATTTACTTTCACCTGTAGGCAGACTCACCTACAATGTCTGTGCTAAACTCCTTGGAAACCCTTAAGCTGAGTTTGCAAGATATCAAAATCATTACCTACACGTAACTCTGCTCCCAAAACAAATCTTTGCAAACGGCCTTCGTTGTAAGACCACACATCCCTCTGGGCGTTGCTGGTCCTTAATGCACACACTGGGAACAACCACACACCTTCTCTTCCTAGAAGCTCTCGTAGCAAGGGGCCACTTGTTTTAGAAGATCAATTTACACAATGATTTCTAAGTAGCTAATAATACTCCAAATTTTGATTATTTTTATACCGGTCCTACTCCAGTCACGAATTAACAGTGGATTGTATGAGAACGCCGCATTCAGTCTTAACTTAAATTCCACTAAATTACTGGCAGATTAAGGTCAAATCGCAGCTGAAATTCTCATTTCAGCAGTCCCAGCAGAAGCACTCACACATGTGAAAGCAAAAGCAAAAGCAAAAAGCCCAGATTTAAGAATGGCAACAGAGATCATATCATTGCAATGGGTAACAGTTTGTTCCACTTCAGAGAATTCCAAAAATACTCAGAGGGAGGAGAGGCATTCAAAGGGGTCGCAAAAGGAGGAGTTAAAGATTTATGGAGAAGTTTAAGGAAGAAAATGGTCATATGGCCAATCATATGTTAGGGTACAAGTCATTTCAGCCTAAAAATTCATTAGCATGACTCATTTGACATAAAAAAACAAACAAACAAAAACCCCAAACAAAACAAAAACCAGTTGAAAGCAAACCAAACTGTAACTACCAAGAGATCAAAGATCAGGTTTTAATTGCAACACATTTTCACCGTGCAAGCCTCCATGGAAAGACAACACAGCTCATAAATATTTTTGAAGTAATATTTCGGCAAAAAAGCTAATTTATTTACTAATTATATCTTTCTATGAAAGAGGCAAAATTAAGGAGCTGTAAGTTGCAATAGGCAGTGTTAAAATACTAGTTATATAATAACAATTTACTTTTAACAATAACAAGCACTTATTACTTTTATGAGTTCTGGCCTGATAATAGGAGAATCATGAAATAACCATCAATTATCAATAGAACATTATAATTTGTTCTTTTTTGTGATATCATGATTAGTTTAAAAAGAGGTTTCTGTGTTTCTCCCCTGCCAAAATTTCAGACCCCTCATCCCTGAAAAAAGGCTTTAGAATTTTGTTTTGCTATAAGTTATGTATTCCACTGCTTTTAACTAAGATATTTTCCTCAATTCACACAAAGAAAAAAAAAGATTTCAATTAAAAAAGGACAAAAAAGAAATAACTAGCATATTACTGGAGTTGATAAAATACTTTCCTCAAAAGCGCTTGTTTTATTTCTTTTCTCACTGTTCCTAAGAACACCCGTGCTTATCTGTAGTGTTCTTATATTATGTAAGGGCAAAAAATGTATTTCTAAAGACAGACTTGGAAAGAACTAGATTGGAAAACAGGTCTATTTGTGTGCCTTTTTGATATAATCACATTGCTAGTTAGAATTTTGCTCTACAAATGACTGAAAAATTCCGTAAGAAAGAGTTGTTTTAACACCCCTATCTCATTCAAATTCTGTGTTCTAGATCTGACCACACAATTTATAGCTACTGTATTTTGCTATTGGGAGGATTACAAAAATGATTACACAATGAGCATTTTAATAATTTTTTTTATAACATTGTAAAAGTAGCTCTCTAGAATTCCTGTAAATTTTCAATTACAATGTTTATTCTGCATAATTTTTCAAATTTAAAATAATGATATGTGATTAAAGCCCTCTGGAGGTTCTCCACATTAGACCCAAAACTAAATATAAAGGCTTATACTTGAAAGGCACATCTCCCTTCAAGTTCTGTATTCTGTGTTCACAAACACACGTCTTGAAAGGTTTGTGAATCAGAAAGGGATTTTTCTTCTTTCTGTACTGAAAATTAATTTTTACAGACACATAAATTCTACAGAGAGATCTTCTGACATCAGTAAAACATCTTCATCCATACTGATACATTTTCTGATTTGATTCATTATAGAAACAAAACATCGACTTGGAATCCAGCACTGAACACCGAAGAAAGGAGCCCGAATTCACATCTGCACTGCATCACTCTCCCTGCACTGCCTCAGCACCATTCCAAACCTTGTGGATCCCGACATTTTCAAAATTCAGGGGTATTCTTGCTAAAGACAATTATAAAAGAAGCAATGAAAGAAATTAGCATTTATACATTTTTAGCTCTTCTCACTGACTTTATAAACCACAGTTAGGCTTATGCCGCAAAGTAGCATATTTTCTACTGGCACATGTAAGATCAAACTCGTGAAGTTGCGCTGGAGCAATTTATTCTATTAAAAAACACACAGCTTCTCTTCCTTTATATTCTTCTCTTGTGAACTAGGAAAAAATTTCCTTCAAGGACAGCAAACAGGTTAAGTATAATTATGATGACTAAATTAAATCATTGAGTATTATTTAATATCACGGTTTGTTACATACTTAGTTAGCAATTTTAATTGTAAACTAAAGGAGCTTAAAGTACTCTGAGAATCTTGTTAGACATGACAGTTTTGCAAAGGTGAGTGAGAAGAGGATGTTAAAAGATATACAATCAGGAAAAAAAACAGCTGAAGGAAAAAAAGCCTAGGTGTTAGATGAAAAGAATCTCTTCACAATGACAAAGCATCGATGAAAAGAATTAACATTTGTCCGTTGGGTAATCAATCAGTCATGGAATGGATGGAATCCAGCTCTTTGTTGCACAGCCAGTGATGAAGAACGAGCGTGTTAGCTATCACAGCCAAGCTCTCAAGTTCTTCTGACTGAATGAAAGTCATCTTGCTTGAATCAGGACTAGCTTTTGCCTCTTGTCTCATCCTTATTCTCCCCTTTTTTCAGGGTTTTTTTTTTCCTTTTAATTTCACTTTTACAGTCTTCAACAAGTTACTCACCCCAGCTATAGCTTACACGAATACTGTATGACCTTACAGTGGCCTGCACCTATCCTCATTGATTTGGGGGGGTTCCTTTTTTTTTCCCCCTCTTAATTCACTGAAGTAGCCTCCTATTACTTTCTTTGAAATACAGATAAAAAAAAAAAAAAAGACGTTCATGCCATGTGTGAGTTTTTGTTTTTTTATGGTAAAGTCATACATAAAAGAAAACCTAAATGTGAGAGTGCAGCAGCAAAACTTCAAAGCACTGACTGTCAGACATTATTATTTCAAATCAGCTTTGACTTTTTGAGACTTAATAAAACACTATAGTACAGACTGGCATATTTATAACACCTATACCAGTGATCAACTGAACTGTCTTATTCTTTCTACTGTGCAGTGCCTTGTTATTTCTTTTATAATAAGCTTCCCTCAAAACATGTTGTAACAATACTGCAAACTGATAATTATTAATGATATGAGTTCTAAAACATGACTTGTTTTGCATACAATTCTTCTTGAATACACACATTACTTTGTGACAGAAGACAAAAGCACATTGATTTATTAATAATGATTGCAAATGCACAGCAGGTTCATAAACAATACAGAAATATAATTCAATCAAAGGTATAAAGGTATAGGTGACATATTTCTACGTGCATCAGAATTGTTACATCACAAGGAAAGAGGCACTGGGGAAGACAAGGTAGTGGATTTAGAAGAGAAATCAGGAATGCTGCAAGAGAAATTGTTCTAAACCATGTTCAGATCCACAGCAGAGAAGGATAAAGTTCTTTTCTGCATTTTGGAAGAATGACACAACGGAACTAAAGGCATCATTGTCTCTATTTCAGGACTCAGTCTAGAGTTATATCTTATTATAATTTAGTAGATATTGTTCAACATAAAAATATCACATTTGAGCAGGGTTTGGGACTACATATCAATTTGCAAGTTCCTTCATCTCTAATGTTCTATATTACCCAAACTACTCTCATTCCATTTATTTGCCTTCAGCTCCATGGGAGAAAAGGTGTCCCTCAGATCAGCCTTTGTCAAATGAGTTCACATGCCTCATTCAAGTCTATATAAGAAAAACAGCACAAGTGGAATTAGCCTGTCAGCATCTATGAAATATCTGTTTGAGAAAAAGTATTGTGTGGGTTTTTTTCTTTGAAAGAATGTTAAACAAGCTTACGAACTCCTTATGACAGACAATTGTATGCTTACTAGGCCTATTGCACTGGATTCCTTCTACAGAAGAGCTGCTTTTCCCCCCCCAAACCAACTGAGCTGCAAATAAACATTACAGTGACTTCCATTTTTTGGCCTGCTTCCTGTTGTACCTTTGCACATCTCACCCCATGCTTCAATTGCAAATGTGTTTTTTTCAAGTAGGTGAAGCTAAGGACATGACACCTAAAATAATAACAATGCAATACACCACAGATCTGAAAGAGGAAGATTTGTCTCAGTATTTTTCACAGAATAATAAATCCTCTTCTGAGTAGAAAAATTTTAATTAAATCAGTACAAATATTTCTGAATAATAGGCAAGCAGAATTTAGATTTACTCTAGTCAATCTTTGTTACTTACAATTAAACTAAAACAGCAAGTCCATTGTTGCTGTTATTAGATCCAGTCATTAAAATTGTGAAATATGAAAATACAGAAAACTGAGTATTTTTTTTTAAAATCCTGTGATGAGTTTTAATACACCTGCATTAGGAGCTTTGTTTAACAGATCCCTCTCTGAGTACATGACAACAGCTTGCTTATGTGTCTTTTGTGAGTTCACTGCCAATCAGATTTCCTTGAGGTAAAGAACAATCTAGTATAGGAAGAAATCATAAAAATATTTCCTAATTTTCACGCTTCATGTCATGTGTTTTAAAATTAGATGCAAACTCTAACATTTGAGTATCAAAGAGAAAGGCATAAGGTTAATTTAATTCACTTTGAAAGAAGACAATTTTATAATCTTCTAACAATTCAAAATTAAATTAAGGACTTCATGTCTTCATTCACTATTCAAAAAATAAAATATAATTTAACCATGACTATTAGAAACTAAACTGCTGGGTTGTATATATATTCTGTTTTAATCCAAAGATGCAAAGTTTGTGTAACGTTGCTAAAATAGATTTTTTGTTGTGATAGTTCCTTTTTTTCTTCTTTCAAACACAAATTATCCTTCTCTGTTTCAATAAACTTTATACAAAAGAAAAGGAGAAAGCAACAATGCAAAACTAATCAAAAATCAGCCTGAAGGCTTAACATCCATATTTGCAATATACTGCCACTGCCTCTTGCTCATAAGCAGCTTGGCTTCAATCTTGCTGTCAGTGGAGCAGCAGGTCAGGGGAATCTCATCCTTCTCAATTTCCATACTGTTCTTGTACCATAATTAATTGTCATGGTCTAACAGAAAATTAAAATATAAGGCATTTCGACACGTTGTTAGCCAGTGAACTGATCTCTTTGGCCAACTTCTCAAGAATTTCTCAATTTAATAAGCTCTCCAAATTCAAGTTCTTGAAAATCAAGAACTGCAGTCACAACACAAAAATGAGCAACATGACATTTAGAACAGGAAAAGCTGCTAATTCCTTTTGCTTGATTTATCGTAAACTACAAATAAAATAAAATAAAATAAAATAAAATATTTCCTAAATTCTATATCTTGCTTGGGATGTTAAGGAGGCAAATAATCCTGGCCAGTCTCTTAATTCCTCCTCTCATATTGATTCTTTTCTATCCAAGTCTGTAAAACTTTAAAAAAAAAAAAAAAAAAAAAAAAAAAAGGGGAGAGAGAAAAAAACAGAAAAAGAACAACAAACAAACAAAACCCAACCAACCAAAAAAAAAAAAAGCAAAAAAACCCTTCTAATTACATGCAAAAGGCAGTCAGCTCAGAGTAGATGTTTTCTTGCAAGAGCAATGATGGAAATGCAACTGAGATCTGACTACCAAACACACAGTTTTGTTTAGGACAGGGAACCAGGCAGATCTGCCAATTGCTGTACATTTTTTCATAGTGACAAGATTTCCACAATATGATAAAATTAGAACTGTAAGAGCTTGGAGAGCTCTCTTAACTTTTAATTAAAACTCTCCAAGATCACTAAAAATAATTAGGCATTAAAATGTTCTGGTTTTCCTCTGAATTCATTTGCACTACTTGAATGGTCTAGATCTTGCAAGAAACAACAGACATTCTAAACAGAAACACTGGAATTTAGCTGGGGGTGATTTCCAGACCTGCTTTTTATGATGTGGCTAGTGGGAAAAACTGTAGAGTCTGAACTTCTACCAATTCTGCCTAAAATGGTTTGCTTCAGCAGGAATTCTCTAGTGCAAAGAGTGAAATTCTGCTCAGTGCAAAACTCTAGATAAAAAGGAGTTTGTATTTCATGGAAAGAACAACCCAAGATACAGTCCTGACCTTTATTTTTATTTATTTATTAAAAAGCAGGACCTTTAACCTCGCAAATGTTTTTGTTCTCTTAAAATAACTCATACAATGCTATATGCCACACTATTTTTAGAAAAGCAACAAGAGAAAGCATGCTTTTCCCATACAGCAGGGCACTGATATAAACATCAACACAGATGCTCTGTGAGAGAGAGCTGGACTTCTCAAGCACTTGATCATTAAGGAATGCACCAACTGTTTTAGATAATCTCGTGCCAGCTCCAATTCTGCTCTACACTCCCCTTTGGGAGTGGCAAATCTTGTCCTGCTCCTAATTTTTCATTTTACTCACTCCTCCATTCTTTTTTTTTTCTTTTCCCCCTAGAACAGAGGGAAAAATGCATTGTGTGCCAAGCAAGGCAAGACTAGAATCACTTCCCCAAACAGAGCAAAACTTTCAGACAATTAACCCTCCCCTCTTCTTTCAGATAAATTACTAAGTATAAAATGCAATCTGTTTCCTTTGTTTACTCAATATGAACAATTTGTAAATGACTCAAGGATAAAATTCAGAAAATGTTGTGCTAAATTAGAACCATTATAAACATGCTAATGACTGCTCAACTAAAACATGCAGGATCAGTGTGAAGAAATATATTTAGTTCCTGTGAAATACAGTTGTATTGCCTCAGAACTATTTGGTCACTTAATTGTACATGATTACTTCAGGAAAATGTTAATTTCATGAACACTGCACTAGACAATACACTTTGTATGTCAAAAGGAGCTTTCTTAAGCGTCAGTGTAATTGCTTGGATGCAATGTTTTGGCATATCAGTACAAGAGAAATATCTTTTAAGTCTATCAAAATTACATGTACATTTCATTCCTCCACTTAAAGTTTCCACTCTATGATAAGCTATATTTTACTGTTAGATTGGCTGTATTCATTGAAGTTATTGCCTTATTTGCATTACAATGATAGTATACAGTATATTATATGTATTCACCTATTCTCTAAGTATCAGCACCTCTATTTACTTCCCAAGTGAACGTATAATATTGGCAAGAGAAAGTCTCTTTAGGCTTTAAACAACAGCAATCAGGGATAGACAGGAAAAGCAGAGCACAATTTGCTTGCAATCCATGGCAAAAAGATTGTATAAGCTGATATAAAAAAGGAGAATGATACACTTATTTTCCTGTCTCTTGCTATGTACATATTAGCAAAGTAAAAAAATCAATAGGGTTTTCATCATTTGTTATTTTGTGAAAGGAGAAAGTTGTGCTAATGGAAGCAGATCTCAATTTTCGTTCTTTTCTTTGCCTCCACATCCTCACACCTTTCTTTACTGAACAGCTCTGAGTTTTCTCTCTGATTTTTTTCTGAGTGGGAAAGAACAGACTGAGCCAAGATCTTAGCTAGAACTCCTCAGCATAGCTCCATCACAGCCTGCTTAGTCTTCAACAGATTTGAAAGTTCTCCCAATATTTGGCCCAATTATTCTTTGTCATATTCTCATACCTCTGTACCTTGTTACAGCCTTTTTATAACCCTAAACAATTCACTCTCATCTTTGGCATCCACTCTTCTCAAACACTTCCGAGCTGAAGTGACATTCTTCTCCTTATTACCCAAACAAATTTTAAGAATGTAATCTTTAAATGTTTCTTTGTTAAACTGCTCCAGAACATATTGTGTATCATATGGTTCCTGGACACGGACCATCTTTCTTTTAAAAATTAATTTCCCTAGTAGCTCAAGAAGTTGCAGATGGAATGTCAGCCTGTGTCCAGCTATGTACTAAACCCAGCCACTGGACTCACTTTTTAAAGACGTGGGGGCAGATTTTATTTTCTCTTAACATTGCACAACCCTTCTTGTACCAAGCTGAAGCAAGCAAAGGATCAACTCAACTCAAGAAATTCTCTGGTAGCACAAATAGACATTTATGTTATTGCTCCTTCTCCTATCAAGTGCCATGCCAACTATTGTATCTTTTAACAAGGTAGAAGTTCTGAAAAATTAATATGAAAATATTAGGCAAAGTTTTGAGGACTAAAAATATCTTAAACAAAAGCTAGTACAAAAAACCACAAAAGGGTGGAGGCTTCTTCACACCAGGTTAGTTTCAGGGAATTGGGGGAATGGGAGTGAGGGGACTTCCCGAAAAGCAAGAAAAATCCGTTTCTATTAAACTGATTAATGTTCCTTGCAAAATTTGTGACACCAGATGACTTATGAACAAAACCTGAATGATTCAAAGGACCTCTATTTTGTTCCCCCAAATTGTGTTCTACTCATTACCCTAATAATGCAGTAATAAACATCTGTTTAATAATTTGAAGGCTTCTTAATATTGTGTATAAAAATCTTAACTCAGCTCGTACATAAAATATTCTGAAATTAAAACAATTGTATAACAAAAAGAATTTTTCATGAGAAATCCTTAAGCGTTTTTGTATGTAAAAGTATAATACAAAGAAAGCAAAATAATATGCTCTTGATTTGAAATTACTTCAAACAAGGATGTAAAGGAGTGAAAACAATAGCTAGAATCTCCTCTTTATTTACCATTTCTGAAGGTCTCTATGGCACATGATGCAGTCTTTATCAGGACGCTAAAATACACTGACAAAATCTGTTCTCTAGCCCCTTTTTTATTACTAAAATTTTGACTTAAACAAATTATCATATCCTATATAAACATAAATACAGATCAAGCAAGAATTTCCTGATTCCTAATTCCAACAAACAGAGCTTTAAAAGGTTTACAAATTTTACATGCAGCAGTCTACATGCCATAGATTGAAAGAATCATTTAGGTTGGAAAAGAATTCTAAGATCATGGAGTCCAAGCATTAACTTAGTACTTAGTATGGATATATATTTCTGGAATAATAGCTATGAAAAGATTTTAGAAAAGATGGCACTAATAACTTCAAGAATAATGCTCTCGCATTTTCATTTCCCTATATACATAGAAGATAAAATGAACCATCATTTTTATTCCTATAAAAGAACATTATTAATTTTTTAAAGTCAAGTAATGGAAACATGTGGAAATCTTAGAATTAACGTTCCCCAGGAAATCCTAATTCAGCCCCTGTGTACATTATGATCTATTCTTTAAATTTTTTTTTAAAGGTACACAATTTCTGTATGGTATTCTTGCTATATTCAGCAAGATATATTCAGGGGATAATCCCAGATGAAAGCAGAAACTGGAACTGCAGAGCAAATGAGGCTGCTGCCCATGCAGTCATTGGCTACGTTTCATTGCAAAAGTTCAAAGAAGCTAAATGAATGAGGGAGAGAACTGCAAAAGGAGAAATGATGGGTCGCAGTTTCATTTTCTGGGAGCTCAATTTAAAAAAACTTGGGGCTTTATTTGAGGAACTGCTGAACATTCACAGCTGCAGCTGTGTCAATGTAAAGTCAGTGTAAAGATTGAGGCTATAATATATATAACTATATATAAACTGCTGCACAAAGTTAGGTCCCCTGGAAAAGAATCAGGGCCTAAGCACCTCAAGCTGAACAACCAAGAAATCAATGATATTTTTCAAGTTGTATTCTTAGTTTCACACCTGTGAAGTTGGCATTCTGACTACATTTTTTTCCTCTTAACAAAGGTTTTGAGAAGATAATTTGTTTGTAGTACATTTACTGAATATTCTGGGAAAAAAAAAATCCTAGCCAATTGTGTAATATCCATGCTTTCTGAGCACAGCTTGAATAATAAGCAATTAATCGACACTACAGTTTCAGGCTGACCAGTAAGGACATAAGCTATTGGATAGTTTCATATTCATGGAGGATCACCCTGTTAGCGAACTGGATGAATCAGAATTCTTCTTCGGGAAAAACTACTGCTTATTCGTGTAAGAATATTATACTTCTCTACATGGAAACAAAAATTGGTTTCATTTTAATATGTTTTAAGTTCTGTTGGGCAGCTGAAGAAAGCTTTCACCAGTTGTGCAGACATAGTGTAAAATTAAAGACTTGAAACCTGTTTAAACCTGTGGCTATATACACGGGTATAGAAAAAGGTTTTATAAATTAGGTTTAGTAGCCAGATTTGGAAACAACACCAATTTGAAGGGTACTGATCATGTCAAATTAAAGACAGAGTGAACATAAAATAGTTCCTGCGCACTGGACTTCAGCAACTAAAAGCTCTAATGATAACAAAGCAGTGCATGCTGCACCTTGTCCTAGAGCAGCGAAACAGAATAACCCCCTCTTGCTCTCCCAACAGAGTAAATTTTGACATCCCCATGTACAGCCTGACAGATTTCTACAAGGCCCCCTCCTTTCTTAGAGCAAGTGCTGTCACACTTCTGTGCACTAACTGACCCTATATTCCACAGCAGAAAATAATTTTTGCCCCCAAAGCTGGTGCAAAAATTAATCATCCTAAACATCTTCCCCAAATTTGTCACATAGTAATACAATAAATATCAAAGCTGACAAAATGGGGGTCATTTGTAAACATCTGAGAGATTTAATAATACTTAAATAATCTGCTACCCAAAAGGCAAAAACTTATTCAGTACAATTAAATCTTTACAACTACATAGAAGGGAAAGTACAGTTAAGTTCACACTACCTATTTCAAGCTATTTGTTACTAAACACTCTTTCTTTTCCAGAATCCTCCTCACTAGAAAACTAGAAACAGTCAATGGAGCTCAGTTATGCCACAACCTTCACTAAAAGTTATATAGAAGATAAAAAAGATAATTTACACAATTTCTGTGTTAAACATTTAGTCTTCTTGCTTTTGCTGATTTAATCCAGACTCTATAGTTACAAACAGTTTAAATTTATGAGGTGAATTTTAGCTGCATAACTCCCCAGAAAAATTTAAGCATGCGTGAAATTCTACACACCCATTTTGAAATCATAGATTAATGTTGGTTTATGATATACCCTTTACACAAATGCAAAAGAATCTAACACAGACTTAGTTGTTTAGTTGTTTTGTTGGGTTTTCTTCGTATTTAGGACCAGTAGAAAATTCCAGGTTATCAGACCAAAAGATTACTCAGTTATAAGTTCTGGTTTATGATCTTAGATATATTTATTCCAAGGAACGGGACAGGCAGGAAATGTCTTTCTTTGAATGCTGAATGACATCATATATTGAAAAATCATTATATTCAAAAAATCTTCAGAGTAGGAAAGGACTCATAGAGTCCAACTCCTGGCCTTGCACAAAACACCCCAAGAGTCACACCATGTGCCTGAGAGCATTGTCCAAACACTTCTTGAGCTCTGTCAGGCTTGGTGCTGTGACCACTGCCCTGGGGAGCCTCTTCCAGTGCCAATCACCCTCTGGGTGAAGAACCTCTTCCTAATATCCAACATAAACCTCCCCTGACACAGCTTCAGGCTATTCCCTTGGGTCTTGCCACTGGTCACCACAGAGAGAAGATCAGTGCATGCCTCTCCTGTTCCCCTCATGAGAAAGCTGCAGACTGTGATGAGGTCTAATATGTCCTTATTCATTTAAATATATTACCAAATTCAGTGCATGAGTAACAGGCAAAGATTTGATCCCTTTTGCATTCTATAATACAGACTAATGCACTTCATGCACTTGTGCTCTAGGAATAACAGAATTCACAATAGCAACCACATGTTTCTTAATTGTAAAAAGAATCCTTACACTATATTTATATCATACTTCCTCTTAAAGCATCTTTAGCAAGGACACTACATGATTCCTAAGTCTTTTAAGTACAAAGGATGGATGTGTGGACTTCGTAGAGAAAAAGTAACGTAGCTGCAAATGTTTGAACGTGCAATGCGAAGGCTTGTTACTATCAAGCCAAAGGCAGAAGTTTGGGCTGCTGCCAGGTTCTCCGCATGGTAACTGTTTGGTCCACCTAATTTATGTTTACATACATTAAAATTGAGATCAATCTCTTACTCTTTGGTTGCATTTTCACTGTCTTTACTCCACGTGAAAATTATCTGACTGTGGCTTTTATCTTGACATTACCCACAAAACTTAACTGTATTTACACAACTCAACAGTCTTTTTTGTCAACTAAACACTTCTCTAATCTCCAGGCTGCAAACCTGCCTGAACTCTCCTCCTGCATTTGCCCTCACACTATTAATATAATCATGAGCACTAGGAAGGCAGAATCTCAAACATTGCAAGTTACACGTCTCTGGTTCCTTAAGCTTTTTTTAAACACTTATTTATGGGCAAGGTATAATTTACAGCACCTTATGTATGGCTGGGCAGGTGGCACACAGTGACTGCTGCTCCTTATATCAATATTAACATCAATGTCAGTGGTGCCCACTTTTCCACACCAATCAGATTTTCACCTGTTCTCTCTTATTACAAGATTTGACTGAGATCTCTCTGGGGCAAGAGCTGTTGTTTGGTTTTACTACTGCTACATGTACAGCACCTAGCGGACTTACTCAGAGAAGGCCCTGGAAAAAAATTATAAGGAAATATCTTAATTGCTTCTAGTAAACTCAGGGACTCTTCAGAACTTAGTGGCCTAAGCTGCATGAAAAAAAAATCAGGCTTTTTTGTTCTTTTTTTCCTTTCAGAGCTATATATGTTATATAACTTATTATGTGAAAGGAACAACTGCTCAGCCTAAGCTAGAGGTCAATGAACCCTGAACCTTGGCCTGCACAGAGACATGAAGGCTTTATGCACAGGCATAGGCTTTCCCAAGGCGAAGTGGGTACTGCAGATCCCAGAGCTGCTGGTACAGTCCATGAATGCTGAAAGTCACACTGATTTTTTTTTTTAATTCTACAGTGATATTGCTCAAGTTTCTCAAGAAACTCAAGAGATTTTCCAATTCTAGGCACGTAAGAATTGTGATCTTACATTTAGGGACATCATCTTGCATTTAGGGGCAACAATTCCTTTCTGTGAATTACGCCACATCCAGATATTTTCCAGAATTGTCCAAAAGCCTTTTAGCTGACGGGAAATAAACTGTTTCCTACTTCAGCAAAATGAAACTCCCTAATGAGTTTATTAGCCTATAAACTATGGTGTAAATGTGAACTTTGATACGAAGACAAAAACATCTCCTTTCTTCTGTAAACTCTTAACAGGACCTCCTCAATACCTAAGACTACTGGAAATTAGCCCTAGAACATATGTTAAAGAAATTAAATTGCCACATTCTGTTACTTTTTTCAGTTATTTACAAAATTAGTATTAAATTTGCTCATTTGTTTTCATTACTTTTTTTTTCTCTTTTTACACTGGTGAAATAATTTCAAAATATGGATACTGACCAAGATGCAGGCCCTAATAGTGGAACCTTATGCTGTATTAAATAGCTGATCAGAGAATAAGAACAAATATTGCCAACAAATGTATTGGAAAGCCAGGATAATAGTTTGCTGCAAAGCCATGCAGGAGTCACCATGTTGAATCAGGCTGCTCAACAACTCTTCTGTAACAATGGCAACTTTTGCAAAGACTAGATTAAAAATTTGAATACCATGAGCATGTTTCACCTGTGCTCAAGACTGCTTTTTTTCCTTTGAAGAAGCTTCCATACCTTTATACCAGAAACAAGAAGGACCAGTAGCCCAAAAAAAGGGTCAGTAGTTTGGCCAAACAGAAAACAACAAAAAATTACTCTTAAGCCACTAATTTTGCACCCAAAAGGATATGTTTTCTACCTGGACAGATACACACTTTCTTATGTTTGCTCAATTCTTTATTTTTTAAGCACTGCTTTTACGACCTTGCTTAGACAGCACATAGAATCATAGACTAACAGAATGTTAAGGGGTTGCAATGGATCTTAAAGTTCATCTAGTCCCAACCCCCCTGCCACGGGCAGAGACATCTCCCACTAGACCAGGCTTGTCAAGGCCTTATCCAAACTGGCTTTGAACACTGCCAGGACTGGGGCACCCACAACCTTCCTGGGCAACGTGTGCCAGTGATTAACCACTCTCACAGTTAAGCATTTCTTCCTAATAACTAATCTAAATTTGCCTCTTTCAGTTTGTACCCATTCCTCTTTGTCCTATCACTAGAGTCCCTGAAAGAGAGCCCTTCTCCAGCTTCCCTGTAGCTCCTTCAGATACTGGAAGGTTGCTATGCGGTCTCTACACAAACTTTTCTCCTCCAGGCTGAAGAGCCTTGACTTCCTCAGCCCATCTTTGCAGGGGGAGTGCTCCAGTCCTCTTACCAACTTCATGACCCTCTGCTGGACTTGCTCCAACAGGTCCATGTCCTTCTTATGTTGCGGACAACAGAACACTTTACAATATTCCAGATGGGGGTCATCCTAATCTTAAAGCCCAATTCCTCTTTTTTTGGATGGTGTTCTGGTTTCAATTCAGAGTATCACTGGCAAAGTTACCCATAAAATCTCGCCAAAATCACTCAATTCGTATCGGCTACTAGATGTAGCACATACATCAGAAAACAACACTGAGCAAACCAACATCTATTAGATTCTGTAACTACTTTCCAGGGCCAAGGAACCAAGTGCAAGGTCCTATACTTGACCTTCTCTATGTCTTGTTGCTCAGAGGCTGTGACTTTGACAGAACCATATTGCAAAAAATCTGGATCAAATCTAGCAAAGAAAGTGATCGTTTATAAGTCCTCTGTGGGTACATTTTGTCTTTGGTGTGTGGCTGAAACTCCCATTAACACTAACATGAGCTACACAGCCCTACTGATGGGTGAATTATACCCCTAACAGAAAAGTGGTTTTTTGCTCGACGGATTTGCTTTGATGAACTTGTTGGCTACTGAACAGTCATGTGTATATATTTAAGTATTTCTCTGTGTGTAGGCATTTGTACATCTCTGCAGTGATGATGTCAGTTTGAATAAAAACGCAGATAAAGCATTTCTCAAGCCAAAATGGGCCAAAGCTAATTTTCCCCATATAAACTTTGGTTTGGCCCTTATTTATCAAAACCAGAAAAAGTTTGACAGAAAAGGGGATCCAAGTTGATTATCCCAACAAAAAATAGAAGTTAGGGCCTTTCTTAAGACTTACTTTATAGGAACCGTATGCACAACTTTCACTTTCTAGAAAGTGGTTTTCTCTTGAACACACATCAGAACCATTCATCATCACATAATTGCAAGTTGTCAGTCAGAGCCGCACCCTTCACGCAGTGGCAGGCCGCCAGCACATCTGTCAGAAGCACTCACAAGCTTCCGTGTATTATTGTAATCCCCTACAAAAGGAACAAACCCATTCATCCTGTCCACATTTTCCAAATCAGATGACAACTCTAAACCCTGAGCCTGGAAAAATAATAGCACTTACCCTAAAAATGCTGCACTTGTCAGGTGACCACAAGCTAAATACCAGTGAGCAAAGTTAAAATAATTCTAATCTCTACATCTAAGTCAAAAGTTTTAGGGAACTGGGTTCTTCATGAAAGAGGAAAACTGGATCCCGTGCATACAACAAAGTTGTCTCTAACAGTGAAACAGGCTGTTCAGTTAAATCATTGTACCCCACCTGCAAACACTCACTTATTGCACTCTGGACTCTATTAGGACAAATCTATCCTCCTTCTTTAATGTTTCCATTCTCTTCTTTGGCTTCTTGTGTTTTCTTTCTCCTTTGCCTAGAATCATCTACTCTTTATGTTAACACATACTCTTTCCTCCTGTATCTCTTGAAAGATGTTCAGACAGGCTCCACAGGTAACACCTCGGGGCCAGTCTGGATTTGGTGAACATGAGGACTTGGGCCAATGAGTACACAGCAGGCAAGACTCTCTTCTCAGAAATGATGTTAAAGACTCTCATGGAGAATTAAACAGCTTTCGGTGAATTAAATACTGTTTTACATAGGGCTTCAAAAGCTTATTTGCAGAGTATATGCACATGAGAGCCACAAATACTTAGGAGAATGGAGTACTAAGATTTACCTCTGTACCTTCACGAACTCTTTTGCATTCTCTCTCTGTGGAGAAGTCTGGCAGCAATGTTCACCAGCACGGAGTGAAACACATGCCACGCCCTTCAGGACAACAGTACAGCCACATCAGCCCAGCAGGACCTTCAGAGTAGCTCTGCCTCAGCAAGGCTGCAGACAGACTAACACTTCCCTCTAACCAGCCAGATCTTTATACATGCTCAGATGCAGAAGTGAAGCTACGAGACTTCTCTGAGCCTACTTCAAATCCTTTACTCCAGGAACTTTAAAGGAGCAGAAGCAGACAGCCAGCACGCATGACTAGCTACAGTGATGGTGCTGGTGAAGGCCTGTGCAGGCTGCACTGCTGCAGGGCATTTTTATCAGCCCTTGACACAGGCACAATGCATATTATATACACAGATATATATATATATATAAACATGCATTTCTGAAATTATTCAAAAGATATATGATGGCAGACCTGCCACAAAATTTATTTCCAAGAGCAAATAGAGAAAGAATTACTCCTGAGTGATACAGCCAGGAGTAAATGATACCATCTCACTGCACAAAGGAGACAAATATTGTAAAAAATCAACTCTCAGCTGTGCTGCACACCTATATTCACATAGTGCTGTTGCTCAAACTAGTATTAAGGAAAATACAACAATTCTCCTGCTATATCCAAAAAATCCCTCTGCACCATAAAACTGCTATGCAAGCATGAAGAGGGTGCAGGAGCTGCTCTGATGGATGGCCACACAGACTAATCTAGCTGGTTCACCCCATTGGGGTGAAGTTGGAATATAGGAATAAGGAAAATGATCATCACACTCCTGCAAAACATGCTGGTTTCAAAAACACTGCTGGTTGAATAAAAATCAACCCTTCGATTCTTTCATGACTCAGTTTCTCAGATAGAAAGATGATTTTTCTATCTCATGCAAGTACTGAAGAATTTAATTCTTTTGCAAAATGGTAATATAAGCAGTTTTAAGCACAATAGTACCTTTTTTCAATTACACTATCTTAACTTTTACGTATTTTCAAAGTTTACTTGACATTTTGTCAGAATTATGCCGTACTCAGTAATTCTTTGTTTTTGTCATGAATGAAGACCAAATGTCACTAACTCTGAAAGAAATTAATTTTGAACTTGAGACATGATGAGGCAATAATATCTGCTGTAAACTGGCTAAGTCAAGATAAATGAATGCTTTCCCTTTATATGTATATGATATAAACACACACAAATATAAGTACAACATATGGTCAACTAGAAATAAATAAAACTGAAAACACTTTACAACAGCATGGCAAGCATCCAAACTAAATTTCAGGTAGCAGATGGCATGAATAGGATACATGTGAGAAACAGGCAATTTCAATTATCTTTGAATAGTTCATAAACAGGAAAATTTGGCAAAGCACAATTTAAAAAAAATCTACTTGAAAAATAACATTGCGTAATAGAGGCAACTGAATTGAAAACATAACAATGCAAAGTTGTTAAGCTCATTCTGACCATAATTTCAAAATGAGTATTAAATGATCACATGTGACAGAAAAGAGCTGTCCCAAATACTCATGGAAAAAGTTATAAATAATTATTCCAAGTGGGGCTCAGAATTCCCTTTCAGTTATTATCATCACCCAAAAGTAGCCAAAAGATCTTGTTCACCAAGTTCCTTCCTAGCTTTTGTGCAATCTGCAGATGAAAAAAAAAAAAAAAAACCTAGTGCAATCTGGATCTCAACATTTCTTCAAGCAGTTATTCAAACTTCAATTAGGTTTATTCATCAGAGGTCAAATTTGCCCACATGTCATAAAAAAATTACATTCTTTTAAGCCATACAGTGAAAAAGATGCAAAAAAATATTGTGTTTAGAAACCAAATAAGAATCTGACAGCACAAAAGAGCTTGCTGTCTTTTTAACTTATTGTTTTGAGAAATCAAAAGAGTCAAGTGGATCTCTGAAATACCAAAATTTGATAAGCAGGACTGAGGCTAATTTCCAAAACATTTCATTGAGGTGCTTATAAATGCTGTGTATAGTCAGCTAGGCAAGTCACCCAGGAATCAGTTCATCAGATTTTGTACTTTTGTCTTCATACTGCCCTCCCTCATTCTCCTTTCCACATAAGAAATGTGTCATATAGAAAGATCTATTAGCTCAAATACCTGAAGTTATTCAGATATCTAAATGCGATTTAAGTGCCTAATTGTCATTTGTGTAATTGGGAGTTAGGTAGCTAAACAATAGTTTGGGTGTCTGTATTCCACTGAGATGTAAGCTTTTCTGTTAATGAAAGTCCCAGCATTATCTCTAAGAAAAAATAGTTGAAGAGTCCTCAACCATTCCATTCTTAAGTTAAAGACAAAAGAATTAAAAGGGGAAAAAAAATTCTGCCTGCATAAATATAGGCAGAAAAAAAATGTAGTTTTCACTGAAATACATATAGATTTTTAGTTGTCAGGTTAGCTGTTAACAGACAAGACAAGTACCTCCAAAAATCAGAAAAAAAAGGAAGAGTTTATTGACCCACTGTGATTCCAGAAACATTTAGCAAGAATTGGAGAAGCTGTAATCTAGTTCAAATGATACATATTCCTCTTTTTTCATGCTAATAAAGAGAATTTGATCCCTGTTAAAAGGGAAGGTTTTTCAGAAGGCTTTATCAACAGCACCTTCAGGCTGGAATAATAGAGACACAGCAAAATCAACAGATGCTTCTGAGCATCTCAATAACCAAGGTCTGGGTCTTTGGAAGAATGACTAGTCTGCTATTTCATAACTGTCATTTGAAAAAAAGGAAAAATAATGTTTAATGACAGCTGGGTTTTACTGTCCAAATGATTTGGAATATGTAGAACCCAAGTATTTTATGTACATTGAATGCTTATGTAACTTATTTATACATCTGTGTGCTTACAGCTAGAAACAGATACGTACACAACTGCAGCATTAAAAAATGGACAGCAGTTTTAGGAATGGTGGTTGAATCAAATTGCATCTCATTTTCAAAGCTGGTGGGACCGGTAGGTTGAAGTTTTAAGTGCTGAACATATCTCAAATACGTTATGCATATTTGCCCCTGCGTTATGAGTTGGGCATCTGAAGTCAGTAGCCACAACTGATCACTGAGTCACTGGAACGTATGGTCACAGTGTACACAGCTATATAGGCAAGGCTCTGTGAGCTGAATATCACTCCCAACAGAAAAAGGGATGTTATATAATACTTTTCAGACAAAGCAATACAGGAGCCACCAGCTGCAAATATGTTTTGAGAATTCTCAGCCTCCCTGGGGGGAGTCAGCTGCTTCTATTGGAGACCATAACCCTTTCTCATTGTACTCCTGACAGCCCTTTTGCAGGTCCTTCTACCACAACTCACAAAACCTATGCTGTACCTCCTATCTTGGAAGCCTGGGACACAATAAAAGCTAATAAGGAGTTGTCAGAAGCGTCAGTAGTCACTCCATACATTAGGAACCCCAGCCAAGAAGGGACCTCTTGGGCCCATGAGTCCTGTCCTTGGTAAGTGCAGGTAACCATACAATAATCAGCAGCAAAGTCTGCAGAGCTCACCAAGCTCCATGTGGCTACTCACTTCAAAATGAACATGGTTCTGCTTTCAGAGTGGTTATAAGCACAGGGGTTCAGCAGACTTTCATTTTTCTTTCCCTTCTTGCCCACTGACTGACAGTCCTGCAAAACAACAGCTACAACTCTTGTCTTTTCCATGGCTCAAAGCACGGGAGATTGCCTGGCTTCATAAAAGAAAGATCCTGTATTGAGAATGTTCCTCACTCTCTCTGTAATAAAATTTTAAAAATTACAAAACTTTCTAAAATTTAGAAGTGCATCAGAAAATTTAAACTTAATTCTTAATACAAATTAAATGAATCCTAGCGGCCCAACTATCAGTTTCAAACCAGTAAATCAGTGTGCTTAATGTCAGCAGCCAATAAAGCAGAAACATATGCTCTGCTTCACTAATGGCATAAAGAACATTCCCTGATTGCCTTTCGGTTGGAGCCAAATATTTGTTGGCTAAAACAAGATTTATTTTAGAAACATTAATTTTCTATAGCATGCAAACTGATTCATTTTCCACTAAAATCTCTGAGATTACTTTTAGTTTTAAAAGACTTCCATAATGGTTTCTACACAAGACCTATCAAATTATATTTCTTGGCCCCTAACAGTCATCTATCGTTTCTCCTGGCTAAGAAACCTTCCCACAGTATATTATAGTACAATATGAGAGCTACTGTGTTTGAAGTTACAGCTTATTTTATCAAGCCCATGGTGTTCTCTACAGCTGGTAAATGGCGCTCTCCCTTGAAACAAATAGATCAGTGTTTTCTTGGATTTTGTGTTTCCTTTGTTTGAAAAGAATACTAGATGCTAAGGCAACAAAATATCAAATATTCAATATATAACTGCTGAAATACACACACACATTCTGTGTATCACACCAAACAGGATACCAGAACCCTGTGACAGCTGCTGAGCTTCCATTTTTCTCATACTTTTACACCAAGAACCAAGAAGTTAGGTTTTCCAGAAAGTTCAACTCTCTTTCAAGCACTCAAAAAATGTGAAGAATTTCTCTGAAGTGTTCCCACTGTCCTCAGCACTGAAAGTTTTAATGAATGAAACTTTTTTTTTTGTGACTAAATAAGAGCTGTTGAACACTATGACCATTTGAAAATCTGGTCCAGCAGGGGCATCTCACAATGAGAGAACGTCTAACTAGCATCTTTGATATAACAATTCTTTACATATGGAGCATAACACTGTATTATCTAAGCAAGAACTGCAAGATTGGTCCCATAAAATGTAAATTTTACTTTTCAATTTGTGACCAATGCAATTTTAAGAAACCAGCTAATTTCAGCATCACAGAGATCAAAGTAAATAAATGTTTTCATGAAAGGGTCAGCTGAAAGTGTATAGCATGCAGTGGTTGACAAAAGATTAAAATGCAATCACATACAAAAAAGCCACAACGTGAAAGAAATCATGCATTCTTGAAAAGATACTTAATACTAATAGATGACATACTTTTACTTGAGTTTGGATCATCTATCCTCATGACTCATTATGTGTTTGAGTACATCAATTATATCATAAATAATTTATATCATTACAATGTTCTGTGGTTTAATGCATTTAAAACTGTTTCAGACAGATGAGGGTCTACATGTCTCACACACCTCAACTAACCAGGACAAGAAGACTGAAAACCTTATTAATAAGTCTTAGTACTTTTCTGTACAAATTCAAAATATGCCAAAGAATAATGCAAAATCAAGTGCTGGGGTGTCTAATTTCCAGACAGGGTATGTGAAGCAGAAAGGTTAACATCTTTGCCCAAACTCAAAGCAAGTCATTGCAGTAGTTGTGCTTCTCACCAGATTCTGAGCCAACTCCTGGAACATAATAGAAAACCTAACAAAAACAGAGCTTGTAGGAAACATTCTCTCAACATACAGCATGATCACAAACCCTGAAAGGCTGGTTGACATTTTCAAAGCTGCAAAGGGAATTTGGATGCCGCCAATTCTCATTAACTTTAATGGGAACTGGGCATCTAAATCTCTTAGGAAGTTTTGCAAATCCCACCACAAATGACCATTTAGGTGGTAAGCATTAAATGGTATTGCCTGCCAGGCACCTTTATCTTAAGAGAGCTTCGTAAAGTGAAGCTTCATTGTTTTCCTCCTTGCAGAATAGTGTGAGAGCTAAATGAAGTTTCTCACTCATGGTTTACACAGAAACATTTTTTTCCTGCCCCTTGCAAGGTGTAATTCAACCGGTTTCTTTAGGCTATCACTGGGAGAGACAGGACAAAGAAAACACATAGGAAAACAATCACTGCTGAGAGATAAAAAGTAAATTAACCGCAAGTTGGTGAGTGTTTCTGAGCAGACACTTCTGAAATATAGGGGCTTTTTATTTGACTTTTAATAGAAATATTTGGCATTATTAGAGTGCTAAATTTCTCACCTATTCATCTTTTACTTTCTATATGCCCATCTTTCTGACTAACACCTTGGCATTCAAACAAGTACTATGCTCAAAAATAAAAAAAATAAAACCTGTATAAATGACAGTGTTCAACCATGAACACATTGTCTTTTATGAATATTATAATCACAGAATCAATAAGCCTACAAAGAAAAAACAGGACACAAAACGTGTTTTGTCATTTCTGACGAAGTTATAAAAACAACAGACATTCAATATGCCAAGTGTTCTTCAATCCTTCATAATCATAGCCTTATTGAAGTGAGGACAAAAAGGGTCTAATTGCATAGGAGCAATCTCAATGTAATAGGTTATACACCCAGGCACTGCTGCACAATACAACAAAAACAACGTTCCCTGTGTATAGCAGAATGTCATCTCTCATTTTCAGGCAATTACCTTCTTTCTTGTCAACAGTTTTAATAACCTCCATCATCTCTAAAAGACTTTTGCTTCAGTTAAATAATTTTCAGCTTTTTAATATGCAAATGTGCTTGTTCATATGCATGGGTGAAGTGGCGCTGCTACTTGAAATGTGTCAGTACATTGTGGAGCACCTGCACCTCGGGGAAGCTTGATTTAATTGACACCTAATACTATTCATTATTCCACTTAGTGAGCAACTCCTATTAGTCACCTGTAGGTTTTCCTATAAGCAGTGCTTTGGCCACCAATGAAAATATGAATATTTCTATAAATAGAATGGCCATATTTAGTAAAGGGGGTTCACTACTGGTGAGTCTGGAACATCATCTCATTGGGAATATTTCTTAGGATTCTCCCCCACCCCCATTTCTCCCAAGAACTTTTCTTGACTATGATGGAAGTCAAGAGTAACTCCGATTCAAAAAATATTTAATCTGTGTTAACTCTCGAAAGCTTGATTATCTGACTGTATTAAAGGAACATTGTGTGAAATATGCGAAAGGGAACAGGGGATAAAAAGAATCAAGGTGGGTGGGTTTCATTAATGGAGCTCCTGTTTCCTTAAAGTGGGATCTGAGTTGGACAATTCAAATGTCTGCTTTATGTGACCAGAATGTAATCACTGGCTGTGCAAAGAAATGCAGAATATGTGTTATTAATCGAATATTCCTGTAATAAATATTTACCGTTTTAATCTAGCTTAACCTTATCCAGCTAATAGCCAATTTTGCTCAATTGTGAAGAATGTGCAACAAAGATCTTTAAATTGCCACACGAAATAATTATGTTGAACATGGGATTCTCTGTCTTTACTGATATGATGTGATAAATACACGCTATAAATGGATACAGTTTCAAACTGACATTGTTCTTTCACTGCTGTATTAGAACTCGGGCACAGTGCACCGTATGTGCTGAGTTGATGATATCGGGGTTGTTTCTTTACCACATGGTCTGTAACCTTATTGTTCAGGCCACATTTCTTTCCAGCATTAATGCATTTGTTAGTCCCAGAAGGCTTAAACTACAGATGTTTAACATCCTGCTTATGGACAGATCATCTGGAATATGAACTAAGAAATCTATACGACTTATTAGTATATGTTATGAGTGGAGCAGAGATTTAATAGCCTGTTCAAACTAGATTAGTGAAACAGTTTCTTACAAAACTGCAACTTCTTAAAATAGACTAATGTAAAAATGAAAAATTAAGATATTCTTTTGATTAAAAATGATTTTTATCAGAAGAATTTGTCACTAATTAATGCTGTTTACATAATAGTGCATGTAACATTAATTACAGCTTTCAGAATGTTAACTGCAAACCTTTTTTTTTTTTTTTTTTTCCCTTCTGTGAGCACAGATTTACCAGTATGGTAGAAATCAGAGCTCTTTTGAGGTTTTTTTCTGCAGTGTATTCAAAGTGATCATAAATCAAGTCTAGAATTCAAAGACAATTAAGGACATAGGCAGTAAAAAAGACTGAGCCATGCTAACCCAAAACTCAAATCATTTTTAAAGTAAGTGGGGAGAATACCGGTCAACTAGGCGATTGTTGGTATCCCCCAAAATGTAATCTCCAAGCTGAAGAATGGCAGCTGGCAGAACAGCTGGTGAATAGGATTAATGTCAGAAGAAAGAAATAAAACTCAACATATGTCCAAGCCTGCGGTGCTGGGACTGAGCATGATTGTACCCCGACGGATACCATGTGTACAGCTGGAAAGTGCCACTGTGCCATGCTTCTCTACCCCACAAGGTCATTTCTAAGAAGTATAGCTAATATCTGAACTGAACTTTTCCTTGAGAACTCTGGCTGCTTAAGAAACGAAGAAACAAGCTTCATAATGTAAATATTTTGGATTATTTTAATGCTCTCTGGGTGGGTTTTTTATAATACAATCTCAACTAAAAAAGCAGATTAGTATTAAAAAGGACAGATTGCACTAATGTAAATATAATTTTAAAGCTATTTAAACCTTTTAATCTCATCTCATTCAGATTTCCACATTCAAGGTTCAAATAATACCAAAACTGCAAGTTTAATAAAATAATTTGATTTCATAGGACTTTCATATTTTACTGAAAACTAATTTTAATAAACAGCATGCATAGCTAGAATATGCCAAAGAAATTTGGAAAATGGGGGAAAATTTGACACTAGCATTAATTCATGTTTATGTTTTGAAATGTTAGTTCTTAAGGGTTTTTCAGCTCACGTCTTAGCATACTCCTATTTTTTTCTGTAACAGGGCAGTTGTTGGAATTGGTTATAGTGAAGAACAGTAAACATATAAAAATTCCTAACTCATGAGAAAGGTCTGAGTATTTTTAGAAGTTTGAAAAGAACAAATTCTGTTCCATTTCCATTTTTCTACTAGTAGCTTCAAGCAAATCCTATCAGCTAAATGGCAAAGTTCATGCGAAACCAAACTACACCACAACTCTGGAGAGAGAGAGAGAACAAAGGGTTAACATAACCCATTTTGTCCTGTGCCTAATGTCATTTTCAAAAATGGTGATTTTGGGTGCCTTTTACTTTGCTTAGGGAATATAAGGGAAAAAAATACAGTCCCAAATCCAGGTCACTTTCTAAAATACTGGCTTCAGCTCTGTTCACTCGAACTTAAAATATTTCCCTGACGAAAATGCAAAAATTATAGAAGTGAAAAATCACAACCACACCCCAAAACAGTCTTGTCACCTTTTCACTTTTTTATTTTCCTTTTACTACTGTTATCTTTCCTTTTCTCTTTTTCTGTTCTTTTTCCTTTCTTTCTGGCAGCATATCAGGAAACATGCAGTGGAATAATATCCCACACTCTCTTCCCAGAGGAAAAGACACATGCATCTCAAAGGATGCAAGCATGCAATGCTACCTTGGTACCTTAAAATGGAATATCCAACTGGTGTTCCATCTGTCAGCTGCAAGACAGCAACAGGTAACCAGAGGCAATATTTTATTACTCATACTAAGCTGACTTCACTTAGGAGGATAAATGTACAGCTTTCTTCTTGAAGAAAAGAATCAAGAAATGGCAAGCAAACCTATTGACTTGTTTGGGTTAGAATTACATTTTTCTGACTTGTAGAAGGATGTTTGTTCATATTTTAATAATAATGGAAATCCTTTACTGTAAGAGATACAGAAGAGCTACAAAAGAACCTCCAGTACAGGTGAGAAACTTGAGCCAGTTTAAAACCGGTGAGTGTCAAAGGCCACAATTGTTACTTGTGAACAGTGGAATTACAAATTAAATTTCCACTAAAACCTCTAACCTTTTTTTATTTATCAGGTGCTGCTATGATAGTCACATAATATTAGATACCATGATATGTTACAGAAAAAAACTAGAGGCCTTCTATTCTTTAAACATATTTCATTCTAAGTCCATTGGTGGCCTAATTTTAAGTGAACTGCAGTAGTATGAATGGATATAGCTTGTATTTAAGAAATTTCTAATGTGTTTTCATCCTCTTAACAAAGATAATTCACAATTTGTGTTCCATCATTTATTTCAAACGTCACTATAACCTATTCATTACATTTGTCATTGCCTACCCATTTTCCATTTATTTGGAAATACCTGCCCATTTTTACCAATTTTTCCTAACCACTTCTCAAACGAACACCAGTAAGCCAAGTGGAAAAATAATTTTATATAATGAGAGTGAAAGTATAATGTGTGGTATATTCTAATGTCCTGGTGACTGACTCCTTCACTAGGAAAAAAGCTGAGAAATTTTAATTTCTCAGACACACACGCCTGCATTTTTAACAACAGCAAAACTTCTAGGAATGATTCTGAGCTCTCCTTGAAGAAGGACTCTTATGTGAAGGTCTATATGTCTAATTAAGATAGCAAATCTTGGATATTTTTCATCACATAAAAGTATTCCACTCTATTTTAAGGTAGTCTTGATTTCAAGTAAGAATCTCCAGCAGCACTGATCTGATATCATTATGTAGTGGGGAAAATGTTTTTGTTTACATTCATATAAAAGAGAAAGAAAAGCACATTGCTTATTAATATCTACTGAATTGTTTAAGAGGATTTTTAAGATACAAGTTAAAAGAATTTCATAATTTCAATTTCTCCTTTTCATTTAATAGTAGACATTCATTAGGACCCACACACTGTAATAAATTATAATAATTTCAAACAAGAATTAAATTACTAGGTACCTAGTGAAAGAGCCATTTTTTCTTAGGTACCCTGTAATCTAACTGTCAGATTTAAAATCTATTCCCAATCAACTCTTCACAACATTCACATTTATTCATCTATGCTAAATTAATAAAAGGTGTGAATAATACTGACAAAATTGATCATTATTGTTCATGTAGATTTAGAAAATTATAAGGTAATCTAAAATATAAAAGGAATTGAGGGAAACTATTACAGTTCTTATAAATAAATTCATCCTTTGCTATCTTTTTTTAAATCAGGAAAAATCTTCAGCAAGAATTTATTGAGATTGACTAGCAAAGCTATTTAATAAATTGCACATTTCAGAACAGAACTGCTTTTTTATTTCAAAAACTATTAAAAGTTGATGATGACTCTAATGCGACATGAGAGTTCACCCAAAACCTTAAAAAGTAATGCTGAAATACCAAACGAGCTACCCAATGTCAGACTGAATGCAAATTTTTTGTAGTTTGAGCCTAGGGTATGCCAAGCATCTTCCACAAGGTCCTGAGTGAGCTCAAGTAACATGGAAGTAAATGGGAATTGGGAATTTTGGGATCACCCAGAGTCCCTTGGAATCCAGATTTGACTGAACTCACCAACTCTGTAAAACAAGCCAAGCATCCCTCCCCTTTATCTTGTAAACAGACATACAAGGGGACAGCATTCTCCAAGGAATTAAAGAAGGTTGTTATACAACCATCTTTCCTTGCATACAGACTTCTCAGCAAGCACCCACTGGATGCTATTCCTGCTCTAGTAAAATAAGAGACAATGTCTGCATCAGGCTCTCCTGTCCTTTGCACATTTGCAGTAATTCCTGCCATCTAACCTCAGTGACCCTCTCCCCCCTGACGGGGATCCCTGCAGATAAAGTAAAGCATGTCAACATCTGTTCCCATTCACACCGATTTTAATTTACAAAAAGAGCTTTGCTATTTTCAGAACAGGCTCCAGAGCACAATGACAGATTTAAGGCCTTTAATGGGGTTGCGTTTTGAGTGTGTCAGCGTTTCAGACTCACCAGGACTTGATTCTAAGGGGCTGCACCAAAAGAAGCTGCGGGGGTTTATGGAGCCACAGAAAGGGTGTTCTTCTCACTACCGTGCTATTTACCTACAAACCAGCTGGCAAAGTTTTATGTCCTTAACAAACCCCTGCATCTGCTGCTTTGACCAGAAATTGGAGATCCAGAGCACCAGGGATACAATTCCTTCCCCTCCCATTTTCACTCTGTGCATTCCTTCTGCCACCACACACCTTTCTGAAACTCAGCATGTATTACTGGGGGGATGTTTTCCAAACTGCTTTCTCATGACAAAGCTCTGCTCTTAAAGACTTTTGAACCCACTGGTTTTTGTGAAAGCATAACCAGGCCAAAGCACTGTGTGTTTTTTGGGTTTGGTGGATTTTTTTAAAAAAACCCACAGTCCTTGGTTTCTCCTGCTCTATTACAAATACTGCAATAAGTAACCATCATTTCTCCAAAGTTCTTTTAACTGGACATTATTTATCAATTACCCTTGTAAATCTAAAGAACTTATGCATCCCACTAGAAAGTTGCAGAGCACACAGACTGTGAGGATCACAGTGGTACAAAAACGATTCACAGAGCTCCAGGGAATTCATGGTGACTCAAAATATTTTTTTTCCATCTCCTCAAGAGGGTTTAGAGTTTTTATAAAAGATATACAATATGAAGAACAACTTGGAGAAACAATGCACAAGTTGTGTTGTAATCACAGAACAGCTAAGACATGAGCAGCTGAGCAGAAGGAAGATGGGCAGTGGAATGCCATACAGTAATCAGCACTGTTGACTAATCAGAATTTGAGACACTAGAAGGTAATAAGGGTATTATAAAGAATGGCTTATTGAAGGAGCAGCTGTTTATGTGTAGCTCACTGTTTAAATGAATTCCACTAGATTGCCATGGTATGTTTTGGTTAAGAAAAAAAAGTTTTACTCAAAAAAGAAAAAAAAAGAAAAGGAAAAGATATATCAGGAAGGGCAAATACAAGGGAGTAAATATCTGTGTATCACGACCACAAGTACATAAATAGAAGTAGTTCTCTAGGTACTGGGGACCTCCAAAAAATGACATAAATTCAGTGGCCCTGGAAGTTACAAAAGAATATTCATTACTTAGGCAAAGCTTAAATGTCATCTTTGTTAGCCTCAACCACTGAGCGTTGTTGCCATGGGCACAAGAGCTGAGGTGGTTATGGAGGGTAATAGACAAAGAGGAAAAAACCAAGGGAAAGTGTAACTAAAACCAACTACAGAGCCATTTTAAGACATTTATATTTGCAACAGCAGCCAATAAACACAATAAATAAATTCAACCTCATTTACAAAAAAAAAAGCCAATTTTAATATCCCTCCCCATAAATATAGTAATAAAATAGTGCTATGATCTCAACTAGGAAAATCTAATTTAATAATGTAAAAAGATCAAAAACAGAAACAATATTCAAAATCATACAAGTGAAACCAACAACTCACCATAATGCTCAGACAATAATCATTTTCAAATCTATGTGCCATAGAGTTGTTCAACAGTTTTTTTGTTTGCTTGTTTGTTTTCAGAAACCGAGTCACAGTTTTGCTTTTCAAAATATCTTTGAAGAGTTGGGAGCAGGAATGAGGCTGCCTAACTGTAGTGGAAATTTATCATAATCCATTATTTAAAATATTCTACTTTGGACAGCAAGGGCTTGGTAATATTTAAAAGCAGTCAGCAAGAAGTGGAAACTCTGGTATCTTTTGTAACAGTTCACATGTCAGACTGGCAAAGTGCCCACAGTGTACGGCAGAAAAATCTATTTAATGTCTGCCCCACAAGGCGACATGAGGCTTGATTGGCAGAAAGCAGAGAGTGGCTTTTGATCATGTGTCCTAACAAGCAGTTCCAGCTCCTGTCTCTTCGGCTGAGCGGCTCCACATTACCTATTCAAACAGAAGTGACAGGCCACTGCACTACTCTTTGGCTCTAGTCTCACGCAGTGGGAGCTATGCTGGAGTCAGAGCCACTGATTAAATATATCACTTTTTCAAGACAAGCAGGTTGTCTGAATCAAAGTTGGACAGAATAGACTCAACATTATTAAAAGAGGATATAAAACTGGAGTTGAGTGATGTTAGGCCAGTGTGTACAGCCTCAGGGATTCACAGACTGACAAGGGGAATAAGGAACAGCAGAACTCACAAAGCAGGGTCAGAAATTAGCTGTGACACCTTGGCCATTTTCCCATCACTTCAGGGCCACTGTGTTTCAAATCCCGTAGTCTGTTTTTGGCCTTTTTTTTAATGATTTTCTGTGCGGAGAGGTGGAAGGGGGGTGTAAAAATCATTCACTAGTGGAAGTTGCAAATTGCAGTTTTACAATTAGATATACAACATTAGCCACATTTTGCCACCTAATATACAGTGTTTTCTAATTAGATTGTGGCTTTTTTCCTTGTATTCTCATCAGCCAAATTATTGTCATCAAATAATTTGTTGATACAGCACTGGCTACCCTTGCTCTAAGGAACAACCGAAAGCTGGGGAAAATGACTGAATAGAGATGCTTATTACATTGCCTTGTTAGTTCATTAACAAATTGGTTTGATTTTTGAGGTCATATGTCTGGCCACTGTCTGTTGTGTTACCTGATACACAGACACAAAAGGGCAACAGGCATGATTCTTTGTCTAGTTATTATATCACAGAAACACCAGATACGCTGAAACCTAGTGGAACCAATGCTCCAACTAAATTTTTAATTACAAGTATAGCTGCAGATGTAACAAAACCTATTAACAAAGCTGCAACAAGCCCGTTTAAACAGCTAAAAACACAAACAGACTACAGAGGGAACAGAGGCTGAGGCAAAAGAAGCTTATCTTACTTAGTGATGCATGTGCATATGCCAAACATACAAAATTATTTCTGGGCTATTCAAAATTCTGTAAAAAATATTTAAATTATGATACAAAATCTTGACAGATTTTTTCCAGAACTACTCCTGCAGTAATTCTATTGAAATTAATAGAGTCACCTCAGGAATAAACTTGGTTCAATATTTATTTTTCACTACGGCAAGTTCTTCTGACATTTTAACAAACCTCTGCCCGATGTGTTAGTTTTTGTTTCACTGTAAATATTTAAAAGTAATCTGCTTGTTACATATTTAAGGTACGATAAGGACTGCTAAGACCTGCCCTGAGAAGCAGAGCTGTTTTAAATATTGAATATGTAGGTAAATTTTAAGATAGAGTAGAAAGAGGCGAATCCTGTCCTCATGCATATCCTGTAACACACACACAGCATAGCTATAAATGCAAGCAGAATTCATTCTTGAGGTGATGTTACACTAAGAAATTCAGTACAGAGCCCGTAATGTTTTTGGTGCCACTGCAGGCTCTCTAAGCTGTAGTGTTCAGACTTCTTCCAGATGGGTGAAAGAGCCTGCTTGCTTCAACATTTTCAAACAAATAAAAGACAGAAGAGGATTCAAGATGGGGTTTTTTAGGTTCAGTGAAGATCATGATTTACCAGAGAGGGTGATGTCACATCAAGTTCTTTAAGAAATGTGAGCAGGCAGCACTGCATTACAGCTTCATGTCAAAATATGGCAAATGGTTATGTAAAGCATTAAGTAAAGCAGTTAACAAAAAGGAAGATGAAAATAAACAGCCATTCATACATAGGGCACTGTGCCCAGGAACTCTGGGCACCTATGTAAGTAAAACTAAAAATATATTATGATTAATAAAAGAAAACAGCTATTAGATACATTCCAAAATGCTAGGCTGTAGAACAAGACATTTTGGCACAGCTTTACTGATTGGCAGCCCATGTTAAAGACCAACCCAAGACTGCAACAGAGTGAGCGCTGCTAGTCAGGACAGAGCAATGCTAACAGGAGCTCTCTGCAGATGTTTACACAGTACTTGCCCTCAAGACTATATTTAACAAGGACTATTGGCTTTTTTTTGAGGAATATCACAATCTGAACTTTACAAAAACACCAGCACTTCTTTATGTTATTAAAGCAGGACAGAAGAGGGTGGATTTTGACACATTAACAACTGCTTCGTTTTGGAGATCAGTGTGCCAATGAGCAAATAAGGAAGAAGCCTGGCTAGAAATACGAATTAGAAGGATTCCTCACAGTCCAAAATACACTTGTGAAGCACAGAAATATGTAGTCCAGAACACTGAATTGTGCTTTTATTCTTGGTTTTTGCTTTGTGCTCATCAGCTATGCACAAGGAAGTGAGAGCACAGGCACAGGGCTAAAATTCAAATTATGGCGATGAACAGGGCTCAGCCAGGGCCTGAGCAGAAGTTCAGGAAGTATCAGACTTTATCAAAATTAATTCCCTCTTGGCTTTAAAGGTACCAGCTCAGTCCTACAGTGCAGAGCTACTGGCCTTAAAATAAAACATGTTTGAGACGACACTTAGGGTTCTGTGCCCAGTTCTGGGCTCCCCAGTACAAGAAAGACGTGGGACTGGAGGAAGTCCAGGAATGGGTCACACGGCAACCAAGTGACTGGAGCGTCTTGCACATGAAGAGGGGCTGAGAGCACTGTGAGTGGTTAGGCTGGAAAAGAGCAGCTTCCAGGGGATAATACATAAATATCTTATGGCAGGAGTAAACAAGACAGATTCATGCTCTTCTCAGTGGTGCCCAGTGACAGGCCCAGAGGCAAAGGGAACAAAAGGGAAAACAGAAAAGTCCCTTGAAACGTAAGAAAATCCTTGCTTATTGTAAAGATGACCAAACACTGAACAGGCTGAGGATTTTACAGCCTTGCAGATACTCAGAAATTGACAGGACATGGTTCTGAACAATCTGTTGTAGGTGATCCTGCCCTGTATGGAGAAACCTACCCTCATCAGCCACTCCATGATCCCATGGAACCAACAGCAAACCGAGTGCACGAGAGCACAGATCGACTGCCACTGAAATAAACACAGTAAGGCTCTTTCTCAGATTGGCTGATACACTCAAAACAAGAAAGCTGCTTTTAATGACGACATCCTAAATTTTATGATGCTGAACTGAGCAGTTCTTTGTAAAAAACAATAAATTCAAAAGCCAATTTCCTCCCTTACACTGCAAAAAAGATTTTACACTTATACCCTTACACTCTAGAAAGATTTCCAAATTTTTTAAGCTCCAATTCTTCCCATTGCAAATTTCAGTGAAAATAAAATTGTAAAAGAAAAAAAACTTAAATGAAGCAATATTTTAAATAGAAAAAAAATTAGCTAGTTTTTTTTTCCTCTCTAATTCCTACTCATATTTAATAATATGCAAAAGCAACACTGGCATTGAATGGATTTAGGCTCCCTGTTAAGAATATTTGTTTGGGGTTAATTAGCATGGCTGAAGACTAATCTTAATAATTGTTTGTTGCTTCCACTGGAGGCAGGTTTCCCTCACAAACGAAGTGGCATCTTGGAGTTTCAGACTGAAACACAGAGGTGAGAGTAGCAACTCTCTCCACTGGATGAACAAGACAGCCTGAGCATGCAGCTGCCTCGTGCAGCCAGGCAGCAAGTGCCTCTGTCTCTCCTGTGGCAACCAAATAAAGTTGTCAAAATTATTTTTAAATAATGACAAAGTATCTAAACCAAATACTGTATAGAAAAATAAGGAATATATCAGCATTTAAAATGTATATGCTGCTGAGCATTTTTACTGTCATTTCTTTAAGAAAAGCAGATCTAATTAGCTGTATCTCCAAAGTGTGTACCTAGCATTTTTATTATGTATTATAACATTTTGCTTAGAGTTGACATTTTTATTCTGACAAGGACTGTCTGGAGAGCTCTCAATAAATAATACATTTACAATTTTCAGTAAATAAGCACTGGACACAAATCGTTATCCTTACTTACAGCTGCCCCTCTCTAATAGTGCTTTTACAAGTAAGGTGACTATTCAGTCTAATGCAATATTCTCAGTGCTGGGAAGATATTTTCATTCATTATCCCAGTCACAAGCACTTAAAGCACTTTTAGGCCCTGTTGCAAACCAGCAGGAATGGAAAAGATAGTAAGACCAACTAAAACTAAAGTCCATCACCAAAGAAATCTGAGGCCATTCACCCTCCAGATCTTGGAAAATACAATGGGCATACGAGATCTGCCATGTTTGAGCCCTACTTTTTGCTTGTATCCTTACATTTACATTAGCAATTTTAGGAAGCGAAGTATCCCAGTCTAGTCCCTACTATTAACCTGATGACTACAAAAGGCATTTCAATTGCCATTTCAAAGCATGATCTGATCATAACGTTGTTTGTGTCACAGAACATCAGAAACCACTGGAGTTTGAATTTATTTTTCTGTTGCCAAGATTGTGCAACTGAAGCAACTCTCCATATTTTTACAGCTATTTACTCACTTATACTCCCTACACCAGAGCTCACTGTCAGTTGTACCTATTCGTACTGATCTTGCCTTTTTTACTGCCCCTAGAAAAAAGCTGGCTTTTAAGATGTGTTTTTTTAATCATGCTTTCACAATACTAATAACATAAAAATAGTGTAAAGATAGCAGGTGTTTAACCATGTCTTAAAAGGAGATAAAAGTGTAGAGGAACATAGTGCAGAAAATTATATAGGATGGAAGCACTGGGACAATTTATCACACAATAAGAGATAAATTGTTTCTAACAATGGAGAACTTTAGAATTGAGGGGCACAGTGGGACGAACGAAAAAGTAAAAATGAGATTATCCCTGAAGGTGAGACGTTGGAAAACACATCTCTGGGGAGGAACTGACTGGAATGGTCAGATGATGGCAAAGAGAAGATTTCAGCCTTTATCATTACAATCTGTCCTGGTCTACAGCTTAAGTTCAGAGATAACGAGAACAGGTTCAAGGCACGTTTGTTCCAATGAAAAGGATTTTACTCATCTCACATATTTTAGATTGAATAAAGAAGTTTCTTCAACATAATATAAGAATCTCAAAATGATGAAAGAAAATACTGGCTCAAAAATAAAAAAATTGTCATGGCTAGAACGGATTTCCCAATCTTCAGAATTGAATCCTGAATTTCAGACTCTTCCCCTATCAGGATCAACTCTGTTTGTGTCAGCAAAAGCAACAATCTTGTAGAGGTGCACAGGTACAAAGCTTCGAAAAGAGAACAACCTGCACTGGGAAACTGAACCTTCAGAAAAATAGAAGCTCCATAAAATCCCATGGATCCTACACCTAGGGAACTGTCTGATAGTAACCAAAGTGTATTTTTTCCTGACAGGTTCTCAAGTGACTACCATCAGACTCACCAGTTTCTTGTTGATGATCCTGAAAAAGAACTAAGAGGGGACATGAAAACCTCTTAGCAAAAGAGATGGTCTAACTAATCTATCAAGTTATTCATGTAGATCTCATTCTCCATGATACCTATGTAAAAGTCTGGACTATTCTCCATTTGTGTGCCATGAATTAATTCCAGAACCAAGAAAAGTGAAGAGAAGCTTTCAAATGTAGCATGAGACATACTGAAAAGTGCTGAAAAATTCCTATATCCACACAGAACCTGTGAGTAATGATTAGATTCTCAAATGCTACAACACTGGGTAAGACTGTAGTGTAGGCAGCCAGATAAATACAAAGATGATGTGGAAAGATGATGATTTGTGCCAGTTTTCTAAAAAAAAAAATTGAGATAGAATTTAATCACAAAATACTACCCTGAAAGATTCAAAGTATATAAGAAAGTGAATAATCAAAAATGCCTAAATTCTGACTCAGAATGATAAATAAAAACACAAAACGAAATATTAATGGCAAGACACAGTACAGTTACACAGACTGAGTCTCTCTTGCAAAAATATAAATTTCATTAAATGAAAGTATATGAATGGAATGAATTTCTAAAAGAAAAATCAAATACAACAGAGAGAAGGAAAATGGGTTGCATCTTCTTTTAGTTACCTGGAAAATAATCCTAGAAAACACTTCCTTTGTAGTAATGTTCCAAAAAAAAGGTCCAAAATTACTTTAACACATTAAGACATAGGAATTCACTGTAGACTTCAACAAATGAATCCTTTGAAATTTTATGATCTATGAAACTTCCATAAATAGAAGAATGTTTTTTCCAAAATATATTGCAATGGAAAAGAATATATTGCAATGGAAAAGAGTGACCAAAATTATTGGATAATTGGATATTAAAGATAATTGGATATTTAAAAAACAAAAACAAAACAAAAAAAAGAAAAACCACAGTCAAAAAGAGAGAAATAATAAGTTGCTAATAAGTTGCATTTAATTACATGGTAGGGAGGTAAATAATTGAAGAAAGCAGCAATTTAGGAAAATGTGCTTCATATCTCTCCTTTAACTTGGTCTGAGTCATCTATTCATTTTCTGGACATTTGGGATTTTGTGTTTTTATTTTGGAAGCAAGTGTAGAGTTTAGAACAGAAATTCTCTTTCTTAGATGCCACTATATACGGCTTCCTACAAAAAGCAAATAAAAGATAAGTATTCAAATAACAATATGTATAACTGATTCTGAATTTTCTTAGCAAAAGTGATTTCTAAGAAAAAAAAGAGAAACACAATGAGGGTGGTACCAAGCAGATATGGTAGGGTTTTTCAAAGGTGATGAAAGGATTTTGAGGAAGATGGGCTTTTTCATATCCAAAAAGAAAAGCCAGTGACCATTTGAAAATTTCATAGATATCACAAAGAATAGAACAGCAGTAATAAGTCATTTTTATTGATTGCTTTGGGTAATCTTAATACCAAAACCCAGTAACATTTTTGAAGCCTTGAAACAGGACAAAATATCTGGATCCATTAAAGAAAAAGAAGAACAAGGGTCTGTAAATACCGAGTGTATGAGGATAGCCAGGGATCACAGTGGAAAATGTGGGTATCCAGCACACCACAAGACAGATAACTTGAATTAAATCTCTGCAAAAAATCTGAAAAGCATTTAAAAATATTCACTGACCACAAATGGTCAGCAGCTCACTTCTAGGACTCATCCACCAAAGAGAGCTCCTGACATGTAATGGCCTCAAAGGTTATGCTTAAAACGATACTAAAAAACAAGTATACACGTCTGAAATCTCTCCGTTCTCAGCTGTGGCAGGCTTAAAACAAAGAATACAAAATGGAAGCTCTCCATTCATTTAATACAATATAATACACACAGACTCTCAAAAAAAGAACCCAAAACAACCATAACAAAAAAAACCCAAACAAAACCTAAAAAAGAAAAAATTGCAACCAAAATGGTTTTGCCAATGTGGACTTCTAAAACACAGTATGTGAAAGTTTAAGTTTTTTTACTTCCCAATGAAATTAGCAGGAAATTTGTAGATTTGTGTGTGAAATATTTCAGTAGACTGTCCTTACTGGAATGATAGAAAATTTTATTAGGGAAGTGTTAATCTATTTTAAGTCAAAATAACAGAAAGTGTTCAATTATTAACACATGAAGCTGGAGAAAAAAATAACAAAACACAAAATCAGAAAAACCACCACTACTGACTAATGTAGTAAGATTTTTCCCTACTGCATATAGAATTAATAATACATGTGAACCCTTAATTTTTAATTTAGATATCCACCCACATATCCACCCATAGAGAGAGAGTACAAACAGGTGCACATGACAGAGAATAGATGGAAATTTGTGAATATACTACCCTTTATATAGATGTTCATTATAATCCACCATGCATACACAGAAATCTTTGATCTCTGAATGTTCAACTATGGTCTTCAAGGAGGAAACAAGAATGGGAAGCACTTTATAAAAAGCTTGTGCTAGAATTGTGAACCAAGCTTGGTTGAAAAATGATACTGTATACATTGCTCAGAATCAAGGTCAAAAGTGAATTAGGAATCCAGGCCCTGAGTAATGAGGGCTTAGCACTCAGCAGAAATGACATGCCCAGTTTCCAGCTCAGAAGTGCCAGCTGACCTGCCAACCTAGCATTCCAGATCTGAAAGGGGGAAATCTGCTCTCCTCGCTACAGACAAGATGTGTACTACTAATTATTGCTCCTAGAGGCTTATGATGAAGTACAGTAGGATAGTTGTCTGGAAGCCAATTCTCAGCATAGAATTCAGGCAGCCCAGGCTGTAAATCTGTCTCGCAAAAGTAACATAAGCAATATTCAGAAAGAAAAGTCTTTTACTTAAAGGGGATAGAAAAGGAAAGAAGCAGTTGGACCATACTGTCTAATATAAACTCTTCGTTTTGAGCTTTGAAGAGCTTTAATACTTGATTTTACTGGAGGATACTTCCAAAGAAAAAAGCCAGTAAAACAATCCTTTGGCTCATAGAATAACTAAGATGAATATACTGAAGTCATCCAAGAGGCCCTAGAGTATAATGTTGTTGATTAAATTAGACACCTGTTCATTTCTGACCTCCTCTGTCTTATGAGAACACATGTCAGCAAAGTCTTTACATACTCAAATTAACTCTAAATATTTGTAGCATTCTTTTCTTTTTCAATTACAATTTTCTCATCAGTTTTCTCATTTCCAAATCATTACAAATTAAGACACAGGAGTGCCGTAATGTACAAAAAATGCAAATACTGGACCGCGAAGTCAATAAAAAAAATGTTGTTTATCCTGTAATGTTGGTAATCTTTGTTCAGACTACAAATAAAGCTAAAAATATACCTAAGGTATATTCCTGTGTGAGGCAGCCGTGTTCCCACATCATACACAAGACATGACACTGGCTGAAGCACTATTATTAAAGAGAGATTAAAACAGCTGTACATTATGCTGAAGCACTCACTCTTCCCTTTACAAACAGACGGTCCTGGATTACAAGCAGCACTTGACCATTTAAATTACTACAACAACCAGATTTAACCAGCTGGGCCATATTCTCTTAGGCAATGCCTGTTGACCTCCTCAGCCACAGCTGCTCAGATGAAATTCTCATTAGACAACTTATTTTCAGGAGCCAAAGGACTCTGATTAAATATATCTATTTAGACACGATAAAGTCTTCCAGTATATATTTCTTTTCCAACGCCACGAGGTACAACAGAGACCACAAGTAGTATATACAAGCATGACACCTGATATCTGAGTATACAGCACAAAGTATTTAAGTATTTGACCCCAACAGCCCGTATTTCTCAAATTCAGATGCTATAGATGGACCAGAAAGTTACTATGTAACAAAATTAAGAGAGACTTTTCACTGTGCTGGTGTGGGGGTTAGATCTGATGACTGGAATTCTTGAGCTCTTTACTCCACTTTTAACTCTACAATTAACTTGACATATGACAGTGTGTTAGCCCAAATCCCACAGCTACATCAGTGGTCATGAAGGTCATCCCTATAAAAGAGGCTAACATGAACTATTACATTCTTTTAAAGGAGGCATTCAAGACTTAAAGCCCCACACCACAGTATACAGTAGAAACACAGGTCTTTTCCCCACGTCATTCATTAAACCAATTATATTATTCTCTCTATTTCTTAAAAACACAGCAGGTATTTTTCAATTTGGGTAAGCAATTTTGTGGCAGGGCAGGACTTAGTACACAATGAGCTCCTCAATTGTATTGGTTGCACACCATTTTAAGAAAAGAACTGCAGAGAAATATATTTTAAAGGATTTATATTAAAGAGCATCATGTATAGTATGTGTGTGATCAGGCTTTTAATAAGGTTGTTTAAAAGACATTTTAAGAGGGCAATACAATTTCATAATCTCCGACCTCATTTCTCCAACTGACTGCACACTGTTAAAACAGTCTTAAAATAGTAATTATTTTTAAAACATTTTATTTTAATCAAACAAGCATGGAGAGTTTACTGTTTTTTTTAATTCAGAGAAACCTCTGAATACTAAAATAAGTATTCTAATCTCTTCTAAGGATTTTGATATTCCTGGTCTACACAGAAGTTTAGAAAGATTGACATTCCTAAATGTAACATCCTGAAACATTTCCAATCCTTCTATTAATAATTTTTCTATGTTAGTTTATATTGTATCAGCCAGATATCCATTAATTATTTTCTGTTAAACTTAAGTAGTTTTTTTTCCTACAGAACCTGCTGGATTAATTGAAAAGAACACAGAACTGTTAAAATCATCACAGAATGGCCTGGGTTGGAAGAGACCTTAAAGATCATCTAATTCCCACCCCACTGCTGTAGGAAGAGACACTTTTCTTCAGACCACGTTGCTTAGATCTCCATCCAACCTGACCTTAAACACTTCCAGGGAGGCGTGTCCACAACTTCTCTGGGCAACCTGTGCCAGAGCCTCACCACCCTCACAGCAAAGAATTGTCTCCTAGTATCTAATCTAAACCTAACCTAAACACGAAGATACAGACAAATACCTTTGAACTTACACGCAGACTTTAGAATAGCTTTCCAGTATAATGTGGTCCATAAAAGGCAAGATTATTTTATAGATCAAAAATGACCTTTATTTCACAGCTGGTGAGAACACATGGTGTGGAAGGCTCTGACTCAGAGAGAGGGATCTCTCTGCTCTGCACTCTTAAAACAACCAGTGTATACTAACACAGGGGAAGTGCAGAAAATTCTTGAGAATCCATACAAAAATAAGCTATGAAATGCTTGAATCCCTACAGATAGATACAATATTTAGACTTTTTGATGCACATTTTTATTAGCTCACCATCCAGGACGCTCATGGAAAAGCCTTTGCTGTGGTGTCAATATAATCAACAGCAACTTGTGCACTCCCGCAGCAAAGTACGAGCCAAGACCTTTGATTAGTATGGGGTGTTGAACGACTGCTACTGACTGCAGAAAACAACTTTGCCAAAGTAATATTTAAAATAGTTTTCCTAGCCTAACCACCAAATCTAAGAAAGCAATTTTTAAAAGAGTGATCTTTACAGCTGAAAACAGACAGATGGTAGTAAAGAATCTGGGACATTCTCTCTTTAGAGATGTTTCACCAGCTTCAGAAAGGACACCTATAGAACATACTGGCATTTAACAATTATGCCAAGAAATTTGGAAGCCTACTTCCATTACAACATGATTTTATCCCATATTTAAACATATTATTGTATCAGCTTCAATTTTAATTGGAATCTGCATTGCTACATGGAGCCAAAGGAACTTAAAGTGCACTGTTTGAAGTGCACTGTGACCATACCATGAAATTGAGGAGTCAAAATAATTCTGAACTCATTCATATTTCAAAGAAAAAAATGAATCACAAAGTTCTACTGCCTTGTGGGTCTGCTACATTATAAATATTCTTCCTGGGTTATTTTTAATGCCACAAAACAGAACTGGTAAAATATCTAAGAGAATCTACACAGATGCCTCCACACCTGTTTTTCTATTTCAGAGCCTCCTGCTCTCACAACTTCCCTGATTCAAACTCATGTATGAGCTCACAGACTAGAAGGTATTGTTGCAGAACCAAGTGAGACTTCATTCTACTTAGCGTGGGGAGAAATTTTCATGGTGGACCCTGACTGTGTGCACACATACACCGACAAACTCACTCTCCAATACTTTTTGTTTCCTACCATGGCCAAAATCTTAGCAAAATCGATGAAAGTATCTGAGTAAGGACTAGCCACATAAACTGCCTCAGCACTCAAAGATTTGTCCTCATTTTTATCTCTGTTTTAATACTTGTAACAATATCTGAGGAGACTGTTGAAAAAACAAAAGGCATTTCTTCCTCTGTAATTCTATCTAAATAGGTCAGAACTATGTACTTTTACACTTAAAACTGTTTCCCATTCTCCTAGTTACAGATGCTGGGTCATTCAAGATGAGAATTTCTAAGGCAAAACAAACCAGCTCATGTTTTATCCATTCTTATTGTTAAAAATAAACATTTATCTTTTAAAAGAAAAACAAATACAATTGAAGAATATCCCTCACAACTCTAAAGCCAGTTAAGAATTCATCATAACCTAAGATGTAAGAGTTGAGTTTTCACCAAATCCAACATTCTTGCTTTGACTCACAACCAAGACAATTTTAAAAGTTTTTAAAAACTGGCATATTTGTCAAAAATCCCTAATGGATCTCAAACTACCATTGCCATGGAAACTTTATCCTAGCCTTTGCCAGTTACTCAGTTTTATGGCTCTTGATACCCCACACATCCTTTATGCCATAAAAATTACAGGATTGAGGGGTAGGGGGAACTGTATCACTCTTATCCAATGCATACCTTCTTGCTCAGTCCTGGTCATTTCTTCTAGTTTCTTCTGCTTCAGTGTGTCCACCACATCTGCTAGGCTTCCTTTGCGGCGCTCCGGCGTTCCAAAATTAACACTGGTCATTAGCTCGCTGCGGTCACGACCTCCTTCGTCGGGCTTGTTTGGTGAGGTAGAGGTATTTCGGAAGGAATATAGGGAACATAACTTATTACTCTCTGACTCCTGCAAAGAAACAAAACAATGTCAAAACAGGCAGGTAAAAGCTGAAAGCATTATTTCTTAGTCTGTAATACTAACAACCCTACATGTATCCTCCAGTTTCTAAAATGAGAATCATGATTTGAATTTCTTCATGCCAGTGTTTTACATGGGCACTTTTGTCCTTAAGTCCAGTTCTCTCCATGTTTCTAACATTCATACTTCATGCCTGAGATAATCTTCATCAAGGATTTCCCTGGTCAGGAACAAGCCACTTCAACAATTTTTAACTAATAATGTGTTAAGCTTTTACAGTTCTCTTTAGCTCCTTAACTAAGGACAATACATGTAGCACTCAGGAAGAAAGTACAGGCAAGGACGAATTATTCCTGGATAAAGCCTCAGCTAATGGAAAACAACATAACTTTAAAACCAGAGAAAGCGTTAGGCCAACAATGACTGAGGAGCAAGGAATCTACTTCACAGTTAAATAAGGCTTATGGTATGTGTCTATCCATGCTCTTTATCCAGTCTATCCATACTGCCCTGTAAATTAAATTTAAATATTTCTTAAGGAATGAAGGTTACAATGCCTCTAATAAAGAAAATGAAATGTTATTTTCAGGCCAACATAGGCAAGAATGAGCAAGGAAACAGGGTTATGACAGAACAAGTCATGTGCCAACACGCATGTAGGAAGACATGTATCAGAGGTGTTATACAGTCAAAAACATAGAAATAAAAAAGGGTTCATTCTCCTCTGTCAATTGATAGAGCTTATTTGAGCAAAAATTTAAAAAAAAAAAAAAGGCATCACAAAGCAATGAGTAATGACAATTCTCCTCAATTTTGTGATATCACCCAACAGTGGAGCCTTTCCTGAACTTCTCTGGCTCAGACTTGTCATTCCCCCAGTCATACTTGCAACATTCACGGCATCTCTGCTTTCACAATTTCAGCTAAAAAGAGAAGAAGGTCTTGGATTTGTCCTCAAAAACTCAACCACAAGAATTTCTCGCACACTTCCCTTTCCAAAATTACTCTTCTATTTTAATTTTTAATAATGCCAGGCTAGGACTGCTGAACATTTGGGGTTAAAAAGTACTGATTTTTTTGTTTCTTTACAGTTTGCTTAGAAATGTTAGTGTGTATATTAGATTTCATGAAACATACTCTGTTTAAAATTAAAAAGCAATAATAGTGACAATACATTTAAAAATTAAGAGATGAATTAATAGTCTTTTCAAAAACTATTCTCGCAATGCATAGTGTTCCCCATACCAATGGTATTCCTGCTACTTTATGAACTGAAAATACCCATTTTCAGAGCACTGAAGAAACTTGTGTTCTGAAGAAAGGCTAGGAAGCATTAGCCATCAGCAACAACACTGGAAGAGATTAAGAAGTATCTGTGCAATGTAGCAGGAGGAGCAATACCAACAGTGAGCAAGCCGGGTGACTTGGGGCTGGGGACAGTGCAGGAGGAGGAGGTGACACATCTTCAAGCACAGCAGTCTGTGATCAGCACAGCACTGTTACAGTCACTGGAGAAGGAGGCAACACTTGCTAGGGATGTTGCAAATGTATTTATTCACTAAGATAGGAAATTAGGAGACACTATCTCATCCCAGTGCCAGCAGACCATCATCAACACAGAAGGAGCGACAGAGGCTTTGTAGGCACAAACAGAAAGAGAGGTGACGTGGAATAAAAATTTTATCTTTGTTTTTTCAGCAAACAAACGTTAACGAATTTTTCATTCCATCCATTTGTATTCACTGAAGAATCAAACATCACAGAGAACAATATCTTAGACCAGGTATAGGGATGAACTTATTTAGCTGCCTTTAAAATAGAAAGCTTTCATGTATTTTATTGTTTCTGAAAACTACTTTGTATTTTTCTTAAAACTAGGTCTTACAATTGCAATTAAAAGAGCATCTTCTAATATTTTTCAAATGTAAAGCCTGAATTTCTATAATCCCTTTCCCAGTGAAGAATTAATACTACATACTTCGGCACTTTCACCTTTGAGGGTGACAGTATAAGAGCAACTTAGTAATTTTAAAGGAGTTTTTTCTCCAGAGAGCAATATCCTCTTACGGTACATGAAGCACACCCATCAGGCTCAATGCAGGGGTTTTCATGCTCCCAGCAAGGAACACTAAATCTATTGTTTAGGCCGGAAACAAGAAGATAAGGCAAATCTGTGGAGCAAGTAGGAATAACGGAATGTTCTTCCTCCTGATAACCTCTCCTGTTCCTCGTCTGGACATCTACATGGTCCAGCACAATGTTCCCTTGCTGTAATGAAAGACTCCCCTAGTCCTGCCTCCATCATGCAGCACATTCACCCTTCCTTTTCTTGCCCAAAAGACTGCAATAGCCACAACGGAGATGAGACAAGTTTAAACTCCACAAAAATGATGCAGATTTAAAGAATGGAGGCAGAATGACTGCCTTTGCAGGTTTTTCCAATTAATAAACTATTTTATATTGCCAGTTTTGTGGACAATTAAAATCTAGAAAAAAAATAAAATAAAATATGCATTTGCAATATTTCTAGTTTTGTTAAGGCCTACAGCAGGTAGAGCAGGTTTTATTGACCTCACAGTAATGGCTAACTAGATAGACCAAAACACAAGTGGAGTATTCCTGTTATTTTTTTCTCTAGAATGTTGATTCAACTTTATCTAAAGAGAAGTTGCTACGGCAGCATTCAGCTTGTTGAAAATGAAATAAATGGTGCAGCATATTTATGAAGGATTTTAATTTTCATGATGGACCCTATAACCTTTTGCAGACCATTTGTCATGGCATGTCAGGTTTGTCCCAGCGCCTCACCCCCTGCAAGACCAAAAGTGCAATTATCACATACATCTGATGCAGACCTGGCTATCAAAAATTAGTTTGCATTGACATGCACAAGCAGCACACAAAGACCCTCCTAATACATCCTTGTGGCCCAGGCATCCTCTGAAAATAGTCTAGTGGATCTTGTGTGTTGTCTGAAACTAGGGATATCACCTCTGCAAATTGTTTGCTAGTCCTCTTGCTCTAATGCATAAAGTACTCTCCCTAGAAAGTCTGGAGTTCAGAGGGAAAAGGACCACCACTAAACTAGTACAAGCCTGTGAATTCATGGTTAGGAAAGGAGAAGCTGGTCCTTTTGAATATGGAACAATTCAATAAAGACATCTCTTATCCTTAATAAGTTTTTAAAGCCACCTTTTACAGAATGAGAAATTCCCACTTTGTTTGACCTGAAGAGAGAAAAGAAAGGATGCTATTAAGGGTTTTTCTCATGTATTTTCCAAGACCATGGAAGAGGAGGTAGAGACAAGTGCCTAGCCAAGATCAATTCAAATGTTTTCATTTCGCAAAATCCAAATGAGAAGTCCATCAGCACTGATGAAAATTCTCCATGAAAGTCAAATTTCTCAGCATCTCTGATTAAAAAAAAGAAAACGAATAATAGAGTATGACTGATATGAGTATCCACTTCATGTATGTGGACACAATCTGGTCCCCAAATTCACCCAGTAGCTCCATAATACACTAGACAAGTGACACATCCCTGAATTCTCAGGTTTAAAATTCATATATTTCTGTAAAGTATTTAAGTCTAAACTTGAAATAATGTCTTCAACACGTGACATTTCCCTTTGAAAGGCGCATTTTTCAAGGTGTGCTATTCTTACCAATTTCAGTGATTTCCAGGTAAGGAGGGGGAAAATACGGAAAATATAAGCAGATAAATAGCAAACATTTAGCCTATGGATAAAAGATTTAACACAGGGCATGCTTCTTCAGGATCCCACTCTGTCTTTGCTGGATTTATAAAACTATCCTCCCACTTACACACTAGTACTGGATAAACATAGAACTGTTTATGTCTGCACCAGAATGCTCAAGGGGATATCTGTCCACCACAATGGAGGCATTTCCAGATAGGCTTCCAACATTTGGCAAACCATAAAATTTGAAGACAGCACGTTAAAGAAAAAGAGAACAAATCTGAATGTTTAAACAACATGTACAATGATTTTGTCTCTTAATTTTTCCTCTTTTCCTGTGTCAGAAAAAAATGCTTTAAGTTGTAAAGGTATGTATTTGCAGAGATGACTAAGCCAGAAACTCTTACTGCCCAACACCTGAAGAGAGAAATTCAGTCTAGAACCACTATTAAAGCTGCTTACTATTCAGCAGGGGCAAAACTGAGTCTATTTTTGAAATGCTGGGGTTTCATATCAAGGTAAATAAATGGCATTTTTCCTGTCTACATTTTCTTGCCAGCCCATTAGCACAGACCAAATTTTATTACTGATCATTCAACCCACAGCAGTTAGTGTTTTGACAAAATGCTATTATTATAACAACTTAAATACCTATATACAGACACTAAAATTTAAGGATTAAGTTCCAAGCTGAAAAAAAACAGAGAAAAATAAATAAATGCACAAAAGACCAAAAACCAGAAATTAGTGGGGCATGGACACTAAAACACTATGGATGACTCATTCGGGGATAGATAGCCCATGCATGAAATCATACTTTACTTTCACTAAAACTTCCACCTTACTCATATGTCAATTGTAAAACAACATGAAGAGTTCCAGCACAATATGGGAAAAGCTTTCCTAAGTCTATCCTTGGCATTTTTCATGTTGGAGGGAAAGTATACTTGAACCAACCTCAAATTTTCTTGGAATATATGTGGTCTGACAACAGTTTCCTTAGTCTTATCAGCTTTCCAGGCTGCCTGGTGTAAACAAGTGACCTGTTGGCCATTTCTTTCAGAGTTGTTTTGAATGGCTCAAGTAAAGCTTTGGTAATCGCAGGAACAATTCTGACAATTACAAACAGCTTGGTAAAAATAAAGACAGGGACTCTGCAACTACACACATGGTATTTTCTTCACACAATTCCTTTAAAACTGTTACACTAAGATAATATGTAAAGGTAGTTCATGAGGCCTCTTGCGCTGAGAAAATTATTTTTTAGCAAGTACATTCACTAAATTTCATAAGTTACATTCTTCAAAAAGATAGCTAATGGTTTCTGTACAAAGAAAGGAAAATCCTTATAGTTTCTTAAATGTTTCTACTGAAAAGGGATTGAGCAAATAATAATAATTTTCCTGTTAGTGTAAAAAAAAATTTTCTTGTGCATTTAGATTCTAACAGCTTAATTAACTCATTTTCCATCAGAACTCCCACTGGTTTTAACAGGATAAATGAGGAAGTACTGCCGGAAGTGATGAAAATAAAGGTATTGGTAGTTGACCCAGTACTTCTCATACTGGGAAGGTAATATTTATAGCAACACCTGCAAGCTGAATCATGAGCCAACTTGGTCACCTTTTATGAAGTCTTTTCACTTCCAAAATAGAGCAAGCAGACACAAAATTAGAGTTTTGTTGGTGAAAGATTACAGGCTAAAAAGAAAATTCAATATTCTTGCTCTTTCCTCCAAACGGCCAAAGCACAAAATATGGAGGTCTGTATTTGAGGGTTGAGGTGCAACATCTTGGTTTGGGGACACCACAATGACGAGTGGAGATCTGCCTTGGGACAGACCTCTCTTTGGTATCCTCATAAGGGTTAGGGACAGACCAACAGCCTGGTGAACCAGATTCTCTGCTCAGCAGTCTTAAACGGGGGGAAGTGCACAGGGCTGCGGATTTTAATGGCACTATTTGTGTTTCACATAGGGAGGATGGATCCTCTGGAGCTCTCTGAAGGTAAGAAAATAGGAAACCTTGGGAAATGAAACTGAGGGCTGTACAAAATCGGGGTCACAGTGTTAGTTAGCAATTTAATAATAACTATGATCAACTTTGATTGAAAGTTGACGACTGCAATCCCACTTAATAGCCAGAGAGAAAACTGTTTCTGTAAGAGTTCAACTGAAATCACAGCATGAATGGCCAAGAAGTAGAAAGCAAATATTACTAACATAAAATGTGTTAGCTGAATTGCTTATTTCCATGTGGATGAGGCTTTTCTGTTATAAAGGGATATTTATCTGTCTCTGCATTGAATGGGACACATGTAAACACCCCAGGAAAGTTGGATATCCAGAGTGGTTTTGATTCCAAGTACTAGAGGCATGCTGGCACTTGGAACTAGTCTGGAGTTAACATATAATGAAAGCAAATGTTTACAAAATCATTTCCAATCACTACATTAAATATGGTTTCCCTTTTTGAGGAATTTAATTAAACAGAATTAAAATAAATTAAAAATCTAAGTGATCATTTCCAATTCTCATCTGATTAAGAAAAAAACACAAAAGTTTTATTAAGAAAGATTTATTTAAATCCAAGCCTTGAGAATGACTGCTATGAGCTATTGAGAGAACATAATTTGTTAAGTCTCAGCAAATTATGCTAGTGGGAGGGCAAATGGCAAGTAGTGGAATAAAGCCTCAAGTCTCTAACTCAGCATTTAATCCGATAAAATTTATACTGATTTCACTGCCAAAGTATAGGCTGAATACAATCTGTAAAGGGTTTGTATTTCATCTTTTATACACATTTAAAAACCTCAAGAAGGAGCAACACAACAGTAAGGTCCAAGCCAAGAAATAATATGCTGAATTTAGAATTAAAAAAAAAAAGAAAATAACTTTAGATGAAAGGTTTAAAAACGAGATGTCATAATAATCTGGCATATATAATCCAAGTATGGTATTATGAAGAGGCCACTTCAAAACCAGCTGTCTGTTTGGAAGGAATAGACAGGGGCTTTTTGTCTCATGTAAAATATGACCACTTAATTGCAGCAATCCCTTCCTACTCAGGCGTTGGAGCAAACCAGGTAAACCAACTTTGGGTACAGAGATTTCAGAAGGTTACAATTTTTAGGCCTTGTGATTTAAACCCTCCTCTTTACAAATGAGCAGCGATTTGAAACACCTTGACAGGCACTTTGCTCCTTTCCACAATGGAAAATCACCCCAAAATTTTAAAATACAATGACAAATCACTTCTATACGGCAATCAACTCACCCACAAAAGATATGCATAAACTCATGTGGGCTTTTGTAAGAGTTAGATGCTAAGGATTTCCTTAATTATCCAGATACCATATGTCCAAACTCCCAATGTTTAGGTTTGGTAATAAATCACAACAATATTGAGACTTTATGCCCTGTACTTTGGTTAAATGCTCATATTAAGGAAAAAGTAATGGACAGCCATTTACAAAATGAGTATTTAGACTTACATTTTCATCTAAACTGAAACTGAGGAAGCATTGTGATCAGTCCCAGCTGATCAGCACTGTTTACCTCTTGGGTAAATAAAGACACATATTTTGTGATGCATGCTTGTCAGAAGCTGCCAAATAAAACAAGGATTGTGTGGCTTGGATATTCCAGACCACTTTGTATATATCCAACTTCCCCCTATTAGGTCATCTTAATTGTCCAACTTATAAGTATGTCTGTTGTAAATATAAAAATAAAATTTGTCTTTATGTTTTTAGCAATATCAAATGCACATGAAAATCCTCCTCTGTATATAGTTTCATGACATGTATAACATGCTTTATGTTCCCCTTTTAGTATTTGCAGAGGAATGCATGCAGGAAACCAGCCTGCTGCATAGAGTACTTGTATTTCTTTAAGGTAAACACTGATGAAACATTTGGAGGATTGAAATAAAAACAAGACGTTTATGAGACATAAAGGTATCACATAAAATTGCCGTGAATTACAATAACATTGGCTGAATCCCAGAACAGATAATCCTTATAAACATGCAGGAATGTTGTAAACTGTATATGAATGTCAGTGATACAGTACATTAGGAGATTCATATTACACTTGGTGCTGTGTAAGTCTCAGTCCCTGGGTTTTTCATGGCCTCAAAGATTAAAATAAATATATGTAGTATCTTTCCTTCCTCCATGAAGATATTTTATGTACACAGTTTTATTATGCTGAACAAAGATACCAAAGTCTGTTTTTTCTTGAGCTGTCAAAGTACAAAAGAAATGCAAAAAGTCCTTGCACAGATGTAGTAAAGTGCTGGATTTTATCTTTTGGCAGGTGCTCAATATGCAGCCCACATAATCACATGTTAATGACTGGAGAGTGTTAATCAGCATGCATACCTGATTCCTTCTTGCCCAAGGAAAAAAAAAAATTAACAATTTAGAATATGTTAATGCTCCTACTTTTGAAAAAATTCATGTCAATATACAGAAGTGAATTAAAAAGTTTTCAAAAATTGCTTCATAAAAATAGGAAATGTTAAAATAGGAGAAAGGAATAAAATTGCTACAGATTTAGATGAACATAAACCACAGGTCTTTTGCGAAGAACTCAGGTGATGATTAATTCTGTTTAAACACAGTTCACCCTAGAATATAGGGAAAGGTTTAAAACAGACCATGTATTTGGAAAAGAAAAATTATACAATGTCAAAAGGAAAATAAAACAAATATAACAAGCATGCCAACAGGAACAATTATTTAATTCTTCTTCAAATAAAGTTCAATTTTGTATTTCACCACCTCCATTAAGCACATTATCCTGCACACTTCTAGGGAATTGTTTTATTGTTTTTAATATGAAATGTTAACATCTTTTTATGCTAAAGCTAGTAAAACTAAGTCCTTGATATTTCAAACCTTTAGACATCTGCTTAACATTATAGTTGCTGGTAGTCCTAATAAAGTCAAGTTAAGCACATACCTGAATGCCTTCTGAATCAAAACAACATGCTTGAAAAAAAATTAATTCTATCTTTTCTGCAATATATTTCTCAAAGGAATTTGTTTTTATGGAAATATAAAATAGCATATCCTCTGCTTTTTCACACCCTTTAATTTCAGCCAAAACTTCATACCCATGCAATTATGTATGTAGGTATTTACCTCTTTAGTTATATAAAAATTCTAATGCACTACCTGATATGCAGAAATAATATCACAAGCAGAGTAGAATTGCTTTCCATCATCACAAAACTCAGATTTGTACATGTAAATAACAGCTGCATGAGCAATTTAGCAGAAACAGAATTCCAGAGTTTAGGGCATTTATGTTTGATGCATTTTATATGTTCATATTCAGTCCGTAAAGGAACCAAAAATAAAATCTCAAAACATGTAATTGTATCTATAACTTTCCAGAATTTGAAGCCATGAATTTATATAACAACAAACTCACAGTGTTTAGCATGTGTAAATGTTTTTCAGTGATCTTCCCTAAACACCTGAGTTTATTTTCCTTAAAGGGAAGAACCTTCAACATGAGAAGTTAATAACAAGGAGCAGGAGGTGGGGGGGAGCAACAGGATTGTGCCCGTTTTATGTAGAGACAGAAGCACCAAAATATTAAGACCTTTGGGATGCCACCTATTTCTGTCTTTCTGATGCCAGTAGCTTTGCTAAAGCTATATAAAGTTAAATTTGATACTTGGCAATTCAAAATTAATTTAAAAGGAACAAATATATGTGGTATGAAGAGATCTTCAATTTTTCTGCTGCATATATAAATCTGTTCTCAGTCCTGCAGAGATGTACACACAGCCACGGTGGAAAGGTAGGAAGCCTTTCACTCCTTTGGCAAGAAGTCAACAAAAGACAGAGTCTTGACGTAATTATGACATATATGTCAATGCTGCCATTTGAGATAAAATCCAACCAGATACAATTAGTTTCTAAATCCAAGGGGCCTCTGAATGATGTTACAAAATATATAGGGAAACCCAGCATAAATTTGGAGACAATTAATTTTATTTGTGTATGTATCTATGTTTGGTTTCCCTCTGTCGCAGGGAAATAACACCCATCCTTTAGACTGGATTTGCTGCAGGGGTTCCCTGTGAGAGTCACTCACATCCAAATAACAGCAGAGCAAAAAAGATGTGCCTGCCCTCATTCAGTGCATGCACACACTCTCACTAACACGCTGCTAACTCACTGCCTTGGGGTTGTGGGCAGCAGGGAACAGCAGTGGGAAGAGAAGAGTCCAGTGACCGTGTCAATGACACATCACCACCTACAGTGATTGCCACAGTCCCTTGCACATTCCTCACAAGCCCTGTTTGTTACAGGACTGCTACATCGGGATTGAGGATGGGAAGAGAACTTACCTCTCTGTAGCTTATTTGCTTTTGGGAACAGATGAGAAATTGTACATTTTGGAGAGAGTCCAGATTTCTTTAGATTAAAGCTGCTAAAATTTATTATTCACAAGTCCCAAGTCCAGCCTTAATAGTATGGGAATATGTCACCCCATTCCTCAAAGAAGGTAAAGTCACTTTTCCATCTAAATCTGCATTTTCTTGTTGGCCCTGCTTTCTCCTGATACTTTCAGAGCAAAAATAAAAGATCTTTGTAATTTATCTCATAGGCTGTGCAGAACTCTATATGAAGATGGGGACCATTCCTGGTTCCCCAGTGAACAAACACATTAATATTTTCCATTTCTTTACATACTGACCAATAAATATACTATTAGGATACAACAATTCAATTATTATTAAATTTAGCAAAATTAAGTGGTTTTGGCCTTTCCCACTCGTTCTCTCTGTTACCTTAACAGAGACAGATTTTGTATGCAATCTAAAAATTTTTCTTGCCTGCTTCTAACCGTCCATTGGAGAAGGCACAATACTTTCACCATTATCTTGGTACCACTTTGCCCTCTTCCCTGCAGTTTACCACAACAAATAGATATGGCCTTAGCCTAAAACAGATTTTATTTTCTAGTAGGGCTACAGTCAGCAATAAATACCCATACGTACAGGTATTTTTATACTAAGTAACAGTTAGAAACATAAGTATAATCTTTTCAGCTCCATAATATGAGTTTACAGAAATCTTTGGGTTGCTTTATCTTCTCCGCACTGTAACATCAAACTGGCTGGTGAAATGATACTGGCAGTATAAGTCATTACAGGTCTGACGTTACAGTTGTTACACATTGCTGAATCTGTCAAATGAAAAGGGAGCACAAAGGGAATTTCCAAATGCAGCTGCTATTTCCCATTTGTTAAATCCTTTTATTACACCATATAAGTACACAGCTGGGAAATACTATAGAGTGGGAGTTAAAACAAAATATTTTGGCTTCCAGACATTCAGAATACACAAAGGACTCAGTGGAAAGCAATGCCTGATATCAAAAGGGAGTGAAAGTTTGAAAACATTTCTAGCCAGTGTGGTTTTTTTCTGATAATGCACATTGTAGTTTAAAGGTATCTTACATTACAGAAAGTGCTGCGTACCATAAATGTTGGGTAAAAATGCAAATTTTTTTCACTAAACTTGCCCTCCTACAGTATCTTTTCTAAGCTTAAGATCTGTACAGCCCTCGTAGCAAATTATGATGCATACTGTGTGCTCTCTCAAATTCCAGTGAACTCCTTAGTTTTAAGGACAGAAAGGATGCAGGATTGTGCCCTTAATTAGATACCAGATAAAAGAGAAATTTTTCCTTCCCATATGTCGACACAGCATTCTTTGAATTTACTATCTTTTAACCAGACAACACACATTATTGATGCATTTTAATGAAAGCGCTACTGTCTTTACTTTCAGAGTAAATGCTATGAACAGGTGCTTTTTCAAATCTGCTTCTAAAGGATCCGTCTGGGAAAGGTCAGAAAGGTGCTTACTTTCTGGGAATTCGGGTTTATTAAGTAAAAAAGTGCCCACTGCCACAGCACCTATCTCAGAATTGCCCAACCCACCTTCTGGAATCTGACTTTCTGGAAAGAAACATCTATCCTCCCTCTGAGGAGTATGAACACGTTTTCATCAGGATAGTTGCAGGCACCTCTGAATTCTTTCTTAACAATACAAACGCCTGCTTGACTGAGATACTTCAGAGAAACTTTATGCAATTAATAGAGGCTTAAATGTTTGCTCATGAAGAACATATTTAGGTGAGGAAAAAAAAATATCATTAAAAATCGAACAAGGTACTTAAATGACAGTCCCCCAAGGAGAAAAACACTTTTTTCCCCACTTCACTGTTGTGACCTCACTAGCCATCTAAGTCACCTAACTGTAAATACACTTGGATCTTGCTCTGTAAGTTTTAGAGCTCTTTTAAGTGCAACCAAAAAACATGTCTTAGAATTTCAGCCTGCACTGGTAGCCAAGCCTTGTAAACCATACCCAGCTTCAAGCTGGGAAAAAAAAAAAAAATTCATTTGGTTTAGCTGAGAGGTCCTGAAATAAGGTTGACATATATCCACCACCAGATTTAAGCCAAGGGACTTGTGGAAACTGCTAATGATTTTCAGGACATTCATCTACATATATAATGGAATATTTACTGGAAAAAGGAGATAGGAAAACCAGAGTGCTAAGTCTCTCAAGCAAAGTTTATGCACCTGTTCTGAAACATGATAAGCTGTTCACTGATTCGTGCCTGTCCAGAGGTACAGCGAGTGTTGACATGACAGTGCAGCATTAGGAAAGGAAACAGACATTGCTCTCTGTCACTGGGACTGCAAACCCCTTCAGAGCAATATGAGCACAACTGATCACACTGCACAAGGGCCATTTCAGCTCACTCCAGTTCCAAGGAACAGGCTGAACCAAAAAAAAAATGCATTGAGGGACTGCTGGAAGCTAAGAGTTCCTTTCTCCCTAGGACATGGAGTAATTTTGTCAGTGATATTGGTGTCCTAATACCGAAATTCCAAGAGTGCCCCTGCCTCTCTGAATGAATGGAGAAGTAGCTGATGAATTCACAGATTAACTTTTTCCATCAACAAACAGGATCAGTCCTTTCTAGTCTGCATGCAGATTGTCCTCCCGATTACACAGAAGTTAAAATTATTCTAATGTGCTTATTGCGTAACTTGGACAAAAGAGCGACTCTCTGTCCAAAATTCTGAATATAAGCCATCAATACAACTTACAACCTACCTTGCCAAATTGCTAAACTGTAATCATTTTTCTTTAAAGCAATTTTGCAGTTAAAATTTTGCCATCTTCATAAAAATCACCCAAATACCTGCCTGATGGAAAGTTCTGCACTGGGTTAAACTGTGCATTACAGATTATACAGCATTTTTCTGGTTTGGCTTGATCTTTCGAATCAACTGGATTTTAGGAAAAAAAATTCAACACTATATTAATAAAATAATCTTATTGTAGTGCTATTATTTAACTGGTGGTATTAAAAAATTCTTCAATTGTGCTTAACAATATTGAAATCTGCTGGATTTGTACTGGGAAAAAAAAAGATTTGCTGAAAAAATCTGCTCATATATATTTAATAGAAATAGGGAATAATTTTTTTGAAAAGGCAGATTATTCTTTTTAAGCTGTTTGAATTTAAGATTTTTGAAAGTCACTTTCTAAAGAGTCTGGGATTACAATGTTCTAAATTTACAGAACACCTGGCTGCTCCACATACCTTAAGTCTGTTTCTGAGAAACACATGCAAGGAAAATAAATTGACTGAGATGCTACGCCCATTCAGCCTTCATTCAGCCTGCCCATTCCAACCACTAAGTGATTATATCTAGGCTACTGAAGAGCATAGGGATAATAATTCTGATCATTTCTAACATCACCTGTATACAAAGTGGTGATCTAGCTACTCGCAAACACCTTTCCCCTCCACAAAAAGTTACAATTTCCTATAGACACAGTAGGATGTTTGTGTCACCTAAAATGCCAGATTCTTTGTTGCTGTGTAAAGATATAATATTCTAGGTTTGGTAGGTCCTGTTTCTGAGAGACAAGTAAAAAAAATACATTAAAGTTTCTTCCTTCAGCACAACACTTTGCAGATGACAAACAGTTGTGAGCTACATCCTCCTGTCAGAAATTAATGCTTGAATATACGAGCTAGAAAGGTTACGACATAAATCAAGGTATGAATGAAAACATGATAAATAGATGCATTTCCTTTCAGAAGGTGAACCCATCAAATGACCTCATTCAAAGAGACCGGTATACTTAAGTAGATTATACAATTGTAATTTACAATTACACCATATGATGTTGATCTACTGCTAACACTTTAACATTTAAAAAGCTTCACACCTGAACACGTCTTTCCAATCACGAGTGAACAGTGTCTTACAACAGTAAATTTAGAAAGCCCCTGTGAGGACTGGGAAACTCACCATTCTGTGTTGGGCTGAGATTACTCCATCCCACTCGGGATCCTGTTGGATGGTCGTGACCAGAGTCGGTAGCTCCTCAGAGTGAGGTTTGTTGTGCATTACATTATGTAGAGGCAGATGAGAGGCTGCATGCTGATCACTGTTGCCCTCTTCCTTGTCTCGTGATGCTAAGTCCTGGGTCATTGTTTCCTCTCCATCAGCTGCACATGCAAATGGAGAGGTAGCCTGCTTGGAAGACATTCTTCTACGAAACAAGAAAACGAGACAAAAAGGAAACATTGGTGCTCAGTGAAAACAGTCAAGCTCAAAACAATCCTCTAAGTGCATCACACCTGCCTAGAACAGTCACAAATTAATCATGTGCAGTCAACACGAGTACCCGAAAAAGCACAGGTTTGGGGATCTGGATCCCAAACTCTGAGGAAAAGTATTCCTTGACATCAAGACAAGGTTAGGGTTAAGTTATATGACATCATTCTATTAATTTAGACTTGTCAAACAATATCATTTTCTCCAGCCATAAGAAAATAGTGATTTTATTGGTATTTTCATGTTGATTTTCTATAAGAGTTCAATTTTTTAAACTCTTACTCCCATGAGCAACCTGAAGCTTGTAAGCAAACGTTTAAAGGAGAGAGCTCATAATGCTCACCTGACCTCATTCCTTGCAAGCAGAAGATGTTTTCTACTCAGATGAGAATAATTTTTAAATCCATTTAAATTCTGCTTACTAATTACTTTTGCTGTTTGTTTAAAGCTGTATTGCTTTTAAACTGTTTAAAATTTTGCCTGGTTTTACCTTTCAGAAAGTGTTTCGAGGAGCTCACATGAGAAGTGTTCTGAACCTGAAAGGTTTATTGAATGGATGGATAATACCTTAGAAACATTTTACAGTTCAAACTAAAAATCTAAAATAATTATGTTTCCTTTCATATTGGGCATGAAGTACGGGATATAGCTCAACAAAATACTTTAAATTACTTAAAAGTGCAATGAATAAATGCATTGATTTATGTTAAATGCCTTTTCCTAATAATGGCCTCTTACTACCATCTCATATGCAAACACAGCTTTCGCCACAGTTTCTGCACTTAGATGAAAATATTACTGACTTCAACTCAAAATCTGAAAACGCTGTCATTTAAAATTTCTAGTAAGATTAACTGCAACTGTTAAAACAATCATTAATAAACCTGAAAAGGGACAGCTAAAATATATTAGCTATTTTCCCAGGTTTTAGTAACTTTAGAATATCCTTGACACTGAAATTGCTGAGAAACTAAGGAATAAGATCTTCACCTTAATTACTTTTTAACAATAATTGATTTCATACCATTTCTTTAAAAATGCACAAATCAGTTAACATAGGAAACCACATGAGCATTTTTCAAATTAGCAAATCATTAACTTGCTAGTACTGTTTCTACAGACAAATAAATACTGATTAAAGGGTCTGGAAATCTGAGACTAACAGTTAAATTTACAAATCTGTCACATGCTTTCATGAATATTACAGTGAAGGAAATATCAAGTGCAAAGAAAAATAATTAAGTTAATTCCAATTTAAACAGTAGTTTTTATGTAGCAGCCTGTGTTTCACATAGGATTTAACAGCTAATGCTAAATTTCTCACAATTAATGAGGGAGTTCAGATTTAGTATCCTACAGTGGAAAAAAAAATTAATATAGGATCAACTAATCTAATTATGTACAGTTCAATATGAAAGTATTACAAGCTTTGAAGTGCTTTGAAACATATTAAAACACTGATACCTATTTAGAATAACTATTCTGTAAATAGAGATAATCCTGCCTCTTAAACTCGATACTGGTGGGGGAAAAAAGGTTTGTGTTTTCTTTAGGGAAGCCTAAGTGTAAGTGGGAGTCTAACATGAGTGTTGCCAATAAGCAGAACTGAGGAATTTAAACCGTGCATTGCATTCTTCTTATGCTAAAGAATTTGTCTTGATGCTACAGACAACGTGCCAAGAGTTCAGCACCCGGCATTATCGTGTGTACTTCAAAAGGTTCTGGCTCATAATTGCTATGATCCAAGATAAAATAAAAGGGCTGCTTTCCCTTTTCTCATTAAAATGAGAAACGTTAATGTAATCACTCGCGTAAAAATATGTCATGCTTTATGTAATTTGAAAACCCGACATGAAAACTGGAAGTCACAGTAAAGGTTTTTCCTTTCTTTCACCTTCTCAACAGATCTCATTCCTGTTTCATACTGAACAAGCTTCTGTGTAAAGCAAGAGCTATGGCTGTTTCTTCACCATAAATTAATCATGACACAAAACTAGAAATGAAAATGTCTCTTAAGAATAATTTCAACTACAAACTGCACCAATGAATAATACTGCACAATCCTAATTAAACACAACTCTGCAGCTGCAAAAATAGGCTGAATCTGTCCAAAGCTACGAGTTGGCTTTAAAGGCTGGTTTGTTAGGGACTGTTTTCTTAAGGAAGGCTGGGCCCTCAGTCTTAATCAGCCAATAAATTATTTCCTGCAATTACATTAAATAGAAAATTATCTTCAAATTGGGAATGTTAATTGAAAATCAAAATTCAGACTGAAGTTTAGAAATTACATGCTGAATATAATTAGTCTAGAAAGGCTTCACCTCTATTTCATAAACAGGCTTTTGGTGTTTCCTCAAGTGACCATTCAGCAAAGCTATCTACTGGTAATGCACTACAGGGGAAACATTTTTTCCTTGACATGTACACTAATATACTTTCCTCTTATTCATGATGTTTTAAACAAAATTCAATAAAAATCTCCATTCAAGTTCTGTTAAGCTTATTACATAGAGAAGAGGGACTTTGTTAACACCAAAAATAAAATTATATCAACAAATTCTCATTGACTAATAATCTCAAGCCAAGGCCAGCAACTTTCTTCTGTACTGGAGTAAGAGAACAGACCAAGAGCAGGGTTCAAATGCTTCCTAGCTCCACCTACCCCTTTTCCCCACTGCTGCATTATGGACAGACACCTTCCATGATGCACTTTAGTCAGTCACCTATAGTCTTGGAGCCGGGAAGACAGGCTCAGGCAGGCCTCCCAGACACTTGTTCTCCTCGTGGCATAAGTTTTAGGTGTGTGTTTGGCTTCTATGTTCTCCAAAGCTTTGTTAAAATAACTAGATTGAATGGTAACTTTTTGGCTGTTAGTTTTAAAACATTGGGTTTAAAGGGACAGAGGTGTAGAGGCCTGTTAGGTTAAGCCCTCCACCTTCTTTTCCCAGCACATGAATATACTTCGATGAATATACTTCATTTGTACATGGCTTCTGAGGGTGTCCACTTATGCCTGGGTTTGCAATCAGTAGAGCAGAGCAAATTTAAACTCTGCTGATGGGTGTTATCCAGCAATTTGGGAGAATTCTGAACACATGATTCCATCGAGGTCAAAAGGCAGAGTTCAGCCAATAACTCCAAGGCCTCGTTCAATTCCAGTGGAGAAGACTCTGGCCCATTTGAGTAGTTTATGTTTATGATAAAATTAAGCCATAGAACAGCGTGTTGTGTTAAAATATTTCAATGTTAAAATATGAGCATGAATAGCAGTTAAATTTTAAGCCATAACAACTTCCCAATTTTATGTTTAAAATATTCAAAATGCATTTGCTAAAATCCCTGCTGAGAGGGGAAGAAAAAATCAATATTCATAATAAATAAGGCTTGTAAAAGGTATCAGAAATTTACTAATTTCTATTATGATTTATTTTACTTTTTTTTTTCTGCTATTATCAATTAAACTCACTGGAATGATTTTAAAAAAAAAAGTTTCTGATAAAAAATATCTCCCTAGTTATAACCCCTGCAAACAGGGGTTTATAATGGAAGTGCTGACACAACCCTAACTACAGCAGCGCAAATGGTGCCGCTATAATACACAAAATCAAGTTCTATTATTCTAAACTATCCTCGCTCGGGGGGTTTTCTTTACTGTGCTCCCAGACAAACTGCTGAAGCATGAAAAATTTAAATGCAATCAAGTGGGTCCAATTCTACTTTACTAGAACAAGTGTCTACAGTGGTACAATCTTAAAAGAAGATGCAACAGATTTGTTTGGTGCTTTTCTTTCTTTTTTCTTTTTTAGCTGTTTATTTATAATACTGTGCAGTGGAGATAAAATAAGAGAGGAAATTACACTCACATTATATCAGTATATTGATTACACAGCACACAATCAGAAAGAAAACTACATTGTGAAATTGTTGCTTTGGTTAAATTGACAGATTAGCTGAACACAGCAATCACTAAAGGTGGAAAATACATCTAATGGGGATGAGAAAAGGTTGGAAAAGGCCCTAATTAACTGAAGTCCTATCACCTACTCAAGTTTGAGATTTTAAAAAAATCTTGATTCGTATTTTCCAACACTAGAATAAATTCTATCTCATTTTGAACTTGAGACATAAACAAAATGTGATGATTTATCAAAAGGTCAGTAAAGCTGAGGGATTGGACCTCAACCTCAATCAGCCTCAATACCGAGGTAGTAAAGCTAAAATCAAACTGCCAAGGGTTTTTTTACCTACAAAAAGCTAAACACAGTATCTATGGCTTCATTTGCCATAGATATGACCTGATTTTTTATTTTAAACCAGAGAAGAAATTCTCTCTGCCCTAATGAAGACTGCCAGTCAGATTCACAAAACATTGATTTTCCTTATTTCCTACAGCCAGCATGTGTTATACCTTTCTAAATAGAAATATTAATACTTTTTTGTCTAAGGTTTTTCCACAGTCTCAAACTCTTCAAAAAATTCATACCCTCTTTTTCAAAACAGTTAGCTGATAGTCCTGACATGAGAAGTCTCCAAAGCCTGAAAAGTCTTCCATCCCTGTTGACTGTTCAAATGATTAAATGTTACAGTAGAAATTAAGGCGAGACCAGGAGTTTCAGCTGCCAGACATTTCAGAATCAAGCCACGAGGTATAACAACAGATAACAACAATGCAATGGCCCAGACACTGTTTCAAAAACATATAAACTGAGCAATACAACGAGATATATGACAAAGCAGACTTGTAGTTGGCCAGGGACTCTCTCTTCTGCTCTGCTCCACCCTCACAAAGCATTCATAAACCTAAAGGCATGTCTACACTGCAGCCACATAAATGACTGCTTTGTAATGCTCAGATATCCAAACTAATTTTAAACAAGCTTGCTTCTGATAGCTCTCCAACTACAGTAGCATGGTGCTCAGATGGACTAATTCATCCTGCTTTAGTGACTGCAGCAGAGACATAACCCAGGTCTACAGCTCCAACAGTAGATTGGAATCAGATTAGATTAGAAATATATTCGCTTACAGAGCTTTTATGAACAGTCTCCATTCCTTTTCCCCAAAGTGCCAGATTAAAGTACTTAAGTGCATGATTAACTGTAAGTATGCAAGCAGTCCACTAATTTCAAATTGGACTACTCGGTTTCAAAAAGTTAAGCACATGTCTAAGTGCTTTGGTGACTCCAGAACTAAATAAATTAAAAGCAAGCATTTTTAAAAGTACTCATAATCTTTTAAGCATTTCCTTCTAAACTTTTATGCTGACCTGGTGTTCATAAGTAAAAAAAAAATCAGCCACAGCATCTTATCCCTTCCCACCTTTTAAAATGTGCATACTCCTCTCATAACATTAAACATTGTTGCAGGACCCTCCCTCACAAATCAGCGCTCAGCTCTGGGGTACACTAGATGCATTATAGTTCAGATAGACTTAAAGAAAAATGAATGTGCTTTGGCAATAGACAAAATATTTTGCAGCTCGGCCCCTGTAAAACAATGTTTTCTAGGCAGAACCCAGTAACGTAACTCACTGTAAAGCTAATGCTGTAATTTTTCTGCCAGTTTAGAATAAACAGCTATTTTCTAAAATTATGAAATCTCATCTCTCTTTTCAAGGAGAGTTAGGAACACAATAGAACAGTTAGTAAAAGATTTTGTTCTCCTGGGGCTCCACACCCCAACATAAATCCCTGTGCATAAAACCCAAATAGCTTGAGAAGGCAGCAATGGGAGAGAATTTCTCGGTTTCTGTTCCTGGCTCTGAGTCACAGCAAGCCCTCAGGCCAATCAAATCTACTCCCTCAAGCTCTTCCTCGGCTTCATTCTGCAGGAATTCTACAAGAATTAGTTACATGTAGATCATAAACAGCATTGCAAGATTAGAGAGTTTATGGTAATCGCAGGAACCACCTTGGAAATAAAAGGGCGGGAGGGGGAGTGGAAGCAAATGTGATTCAAGAAATGACAGCTATAATGTTAACTGAGCACCCAAATCTCTGGCTGAAATAAGCATCGAGCTAAGCAATACACCCACGGCTCCCAAGATACACACTCAGCTATTCTTGCATTTGTTTTTCCAATCCAGGCAAATTACATTTCTGCTAATAGATATTAATCCAAATCACAAAGTTTGACTTCAGATTCAGACTTCCTCAGAGTTCAGAGAGTTGGGAGCAACTTTTATGGGATTTATTCTCATTTGAAAAAAAAAAAAAATGTGAGGAAAAAAACCCCAGCTCCTTGGAACTTTTTGGAAAGTCTTTTTCTTATGTTCTGCCATTAGAGTGACCTTCCCAACCATGCAGCCACAGTGAACAGTTAGGGTTAGGGAATGAGCTCTTGTCTATTCACCTAGTTGTTGAAAACATCAAAATGGATGTAGCAAAACAGTCTCACAGCCCCTCAGAACTTTTCAGTGAAAATCCAAAACTGTCTGTTTGGATTCATAAAATGCCAAAATTACAACCTATCTTTTCAGCAGGCTAAATACTCCATCCTCTTTATCCACTAACAGAAGCTCTCTCTGAAAACGCCTAGGGTGAATGAACCCACGTTGAATGCAGTAAAGGGCAGGGAAAGAATAGTCATTTAGCACCTGGGATGTGCTCATCTTCGGTCACTGTAGTTAATATTTTCTATAGTTTATATTTAGCTGACAATATTGCTGTCACTTTATTTAAACAGCTTGAGACTGTTCTTTGGACTGGAGCTCATATGCCCTGGAATGCTTTGACTCATGAATTGTTTCTCCTGATAATGTTACATCACGTAACCACCTCTGTTTAATTGGTTGGTATTAGCTTCTCGGTGATGGCTGCCTTTAAAGTCCTGTGACTGGGCCATGTGTCTCTGGATATCCAATTTCTTACTGTTGGAAAAAGAAAAAGAAAAAAAAAAAAAAAAGCAGTACTGACTCCCAGCTATCTTTACCAATAATTATGGGAACAAGAGTGAGCGTGCCAAGAATTTATCCATCAGCAACTTATTAGGATTTGTTTCTCTAGGCAGCAAGTAAGAGAATAGACAATATAAATAAAAGCAATTCTTAAAGACAAAATTTTAAAACAATGCTTGCTATAAATAAGCATTAATCCACATATTTTTATGGATCAGAATGATTTAATTGTTTATCTGGATGATTATACAAATGGTTCTGATAAAGGATGCCTAAAAGTACTAAGAAAAATTTATTTTAACAAGTTTAGACTTTGAGACTTTACACAGAAGACAATACTTTTTTTTTTTCCCCTTAAAAAGCCAGTTAAGAAGCTGTTTTAATAACAAAAAATCTTCCTGACCACACTTAAACCTGGTGGGCATAAGTTCCTGAAAGGTTCATTAAATCCTTTCAATGCTCCATGAGAAACAATGGCAAGATACAGCATTCTCACATTTTTTCCCTCCTACATTTTCAGAAGTTGCTTAAGATTCCATGTAATGAGCGAAACAATTAATTTTCAATCCTACAGGTGTGAGGGGTCACATGCCATCTCTCTGCATTTCAGAACAAAAATATCGATACAGTCAGACTTCTCTCCCCTTCTCCTGCCTTCTACTCCCACCTTTCCATACTTTTGGTTCTCATCTCTAAGTCAAACCAAGCACCTCAGTAGACAGAGAAATGAAGCATTAGTTGCAGGGTCACCTGTAGCCTGTTGCAGTAAAGCACCTAATTAGTACCTCCATGTAACACAAAACAATAGCTCTGCAGCTTAGTTACAGATTTGTCTTTTTAATAAAAACCTTACACTATAAGCCTAAAAATATTTCTAGCTGGCAAAACATTTCTGATTCAGTAGAGGTTATGCAAGCATCGAAGCACTTAAATATAGGTGCCAAACCACATTGCCAGGAGCTCTTAGTATTGTGAGGTACTGCTACCTGACAGCCCAGTGAATATAAAATTGCTTGTTTCTCCAACTGAAGACAATCAAATTGTCACCCTCCATTGTAATAATACACAATTTGAGATCAGCAAAGTGCCAACACAATTACCAGGGAGAAACAAAATGTAACAAAAACATCAGATCTAAAATTCTCTAAAGGGTAAACATTTCCATCTGGCTACTCACACACACACACACCAAAAAAAAAAAAAAAAAAAAAAAAGAGATATTTAGATGAGAGATTTTATTCTCACTATCAAATATCCTAGTGTTATTTAGCAATAAGATTTATTTGTAAAATAGAAAAAACAGCTAAAGGAGGTGATTCACGAAACACTAAAAATAAACACAGGTCAGAACTGTGCTGGGATTTTACTTGTGCACATTTAAAGTACTGCAAGGGTCAGCAGTGTTGCTAGGGACGAGTATATGTATCTGTACTGTTGTTATTATAAACTCATATATGTGAGGTTTCATAAAAATTAATTCTAACTGGCACACGGCGTACTTTGGCACAAGCTACACATGACGTGCCACTTTTATTTGTTTATTTAAATGACTTCACTCTGAGAAGTGAAAATGAAGTTTGAACTGCAGTCTGCCTCAGAACTGGGACTTTCAGGATATTAAAAACCTGAGGAAAACCTTTGAAGGAGGTAATCTGAATACATGAAAAATAGCATTTTCACCATATATTTCTTGAGGTTATTCAGCAAGTGGCCTACATATTCAGGAGTGAAATTTGCATTTTGGTGATGCAGAGATCTAATAACCAGAAATTGTTTTATATCTACAGTAGCTCTGGGCATCCTATAAACTACAAAAGAGTGTCCTAGGTAGGATATATACACGGAAAACTATTTTCATCTGGTTCACAGAAATGAAACTAAACTTAAACCCTTCTTGAAAAATTTGCACTGTCGAGTGATATCATGGATTATCTTTTCTGTGTTGATATTCCATTCACTACTAACACGCACACAAAGTCCCTGTACATTTACTGGTGTAAACACATCACCTTCACATATTCTTTGAGGTTTCACCAGCTACGGGCAAGTTAGAAAAGAAGAGAAAAGAGCAAACTATGCAAAGCCAAGAATCAGTCTTTGACATCAGCTTTTCTCTGAAGAACTATTAAAGAATGGCAGTAATGGTCAAGGAGCTTTTTTCCACCCCGCACAGCTGCACCAGAGTCAGATATAATCCTAACCCTTTGGATAAAGCAGACACAAGGGCTACTTATATGTTGTTAGCCTTGCAGAAGAGGATAAGATGCAGCTCCACGTATCCAACTGGGAATTCCTGCTGTGCCTTGTCTCAGGTGCCGCATCCACAGGAGCTCAAGTGCAACACAGAAAGGCTGGATTTCCAGCTGCAACCTGCTCCCAGGCTTTGGCCTTTGATGGCTGCTCTTGTGCACTGCACTGACTCACACAACACAGCACCAGTGGGAACAGAGGAAGAAAGGGAGGTAGCAAAAACCCAAAACAATTTTAAAAGCTCAAGTATTTTGGTCAGATAAAACGTAACTAGACACAATGCCCATTTTTCTACAACTTTAGGAAGTTCTGATTTTTGTTCAGGGTCCTTACAAAAAGGCTTTTAGAAGGCAGCATTGTGTACAATATTTATTTGTTTTGAACTAACATCTACACAATATCATCATTACCTGTGCGCACAATGGGAACCCTAAAATGTGTTTACAGACCCCTACAGGAATCACCTCATTCACCAGTGAGTTGTAGCTACTACTGGGAGAAAGGAGAGGGCAGTCTGAAGCAGCACTCTGTTCAGAAAAAGATTACATGCCTACCCATGAAACATTTGAGAAATACCCCTATTAGATGGGCAATGTGGCCAAGAACAAGTGTGGTAACATCTTTTTTTCTCCCCCTAAACTCTCCACTGCTTGGGCTGGGCAACAGCATGGGACCCTTTTCTTTTCATTTTAATTATCTTCACTATGAAAATATGAAGAAAGAAGATAAATAATTACAACACTCTAAGAATTCAAATAAAGTAAAACAAAATATTTTCTCCTCTATTAATTAAGGTAATCAGGTGCTATTAAGTGCAAACAATTTAAAGTTCAATTTCTTGAGACTTTGAACCTCCTATCCTTTCACAAGCTCCACAGGTGAAATATCTACCAATTTTAACTTCCTTTAAAAAAGCCTGAAATAATAAGACATTGTTATTCAAATTCTTAGTATGACATATTTAACATCAAGCATTTTAACTGTTACTTAGTTACAAGAATAAATTGTTTAATACTAACCAGTTTCCCAGATAAAGTTTTGTATTTTTTAAGAAATTCACTAAGGTATCTGGACTGGGCACTAAAAAGAATCAGAGAACATTAAAAAGTCATTGTCACAGGTGAAACTTACACCACTTCATCACTCAGCTTGGAGAGATCAAGCAGCAGCAGTCCTTGCATGCAGAACTCTGAAACTGCATCAGTTGCAAAGCAAACTACAGACTCTCCATCTTTTGGTTTCAGTTCTCTAAAGCACCACAAAATTGTTGAAAAGAAATAATCTGCAATAACTGAGGACCCTCGGCTATCCCGCTTCCATGGAAGGTTACAGAATACAGCATCTGCTCTCTAACAAGGAGAAGGAAGCATGCATATCAAAATCAATCATAAGAGTAAAGGTGAAGAGTGCCAAGCTCGGAATTGCTCCACATTTCTGAGTGCTCAAAGTTCAGTGTTAGTAATTTTAAATGTGTCAAAGAACATAATGAAGAACAACTAGAAGAATACAAAAGAAAACACAAGCAGGCACACGAACCAAAAGCTCAGATGAAGTTGTTTCCAAATAATCAGAAAGTAAAAAGACCGAAGGTCTAAAATGCAGACTTAAAATGTTGACAGTGATTTTAAATATTTTTACCACTAATCTGCACATCCAGTTAGATCCCCTGCAAGTGATTTTAACTAAAATATTGAGATATTCTTTTATAACTTGCGGTACAGTATGTGTACCATTGAAATATACAGGGCCTTATTGTGGTTTTGATTTCTGACCTATTTTTTCCTATATATTAAGGATAAAACATACGATCTGCCTTTGTAAGGAAGTCTTATCTTCTCAAACAATATCAATTTTTGCTCAGAGCTATATTTTATAACAGTTTCCCACTTAAGTTTATTGATAGTAATTTATAATAGACAAGTAAACAGTGCATAATATGTGCAGCCTATTACTTCTAAACCCAGATTTGAACAGTTTCGTTTTCTCATGGACAGTTGTTGAGGGCTCTGTTAACAATTTCAAAAGCATTGTCTACAGAACATAACACATACACTGCATACACACAGCTTTGCAGGCAGGTTTAGCTGGTACAGTTATCCTCACTACCACAAACCAAAAACAAGACAGTCCATTGCCTGTGGTTCCAATCCAAATATGAATAGAACTGAAAAGAAATCTTTTAATCCAGGAATTATGACACAGACATAGAATTGTTACGGACTTTTGAGAATGGGTCGGATCCTCAGACGCTCTAAATCAGAGTAGTTGTATTGAGGTTAACACAATCCCATTCATTAATCTAAAGATATATCCTTAACAACTTCTTGGCATTGAAAATTTACATTGGGTCTTTTTGCAGTGTGGAATTTCTGTGTTTTCCGTGAAAAACTGACTCCCATTACAATATTGGCAGGAATCATGTGACACGATAATATTCCTCCAAACACTCATCGCAGAGAAATGCAAAAAATAGCAAGGTAGGTTAGGAATAGTAGTGGACTGTACCCATTGCTCTCAGGAGTTTGAAAGTGTATTGCTCTTGAACTGATTCAAAATAACAAGATCTCTTCACTCACACAGACAAGCACTTTCAAAAAAAAAACCCAAAAATTACTTCTCTAACTGGCATAAGAGCTTATAGCAGATCATAATTTGGGGAGGAATCAAACACAAACTACTAAAACAAAAATAATTTATGTTTTAATTTGAACATGAATTCTTAGGCTGCTGCTTGGCAAAGCACTGCAGTTCAGCAGCTCCTGTGGAGCAAGGTCACAAAAGAGACAGGGGGGTCATCCAAATATGTAAGACCCCCAGCACAGCAGGCACAAACTCTGCACTAATTATTTGAGGTCACTTCAGTCCCCAGCACACAACCACTCTGGCAGCCTCCACGTGGCATTGGCATCATGCAGAACAGGGCTGAGGTGACAGGACCAGGGCAGGTGCCCATCAGCCCATCAGGAGGCACACATTTGGGCAGA